>NC_051392.1:862417-867417 GCF_015228065.2 Penaeus monodon | reverse complement strand
AGGAGGAGGGGGGAAGTGGGGGGGGTGAGGAGGAGGAGGGGAGAGAGAGGGGAAAATTAGAAAAATGAGAGAGAGGGGGGAGAGGAAAAGAGAGAGGAGAGAGGAGGGAAGGGGAGAGAGTAAAGGGGGAGAGGGAGAGGGAGAGGGGGGGAAAGGGAGGGGGAGAGGGGGGAGTGAGAGGAGAGAGAGAGAGTGGAGAAGAGAGAGAGGGGAGGGGGGAGGGGAGGAGAGAGGGAGAGGAGAGGGAAAGGAGGAAGGAGGGAGAAGAGGGAAAAGGGGAGGAGAGAGGGAGAGGAGAGGGGGGGAAAAGAGGAGAGGGAGAGGGGGAAGGGGAGGGGAGGGGCGGGAGGGGTAAGAAAATAGAGAGAGAGAGATGGGAGATGGGGGGGGAAAAGGGGGAGAGAGAGAAGGAGAGAGAGAGGGGAAAGGAGGGGAGAAGAGAAGGAGGGAGAGGAGGAAGAGAGGGAGAGGGAGGGGGAAAGGGGGAAGAGAGAGGGGGAAGGGGGAGGGGGGAGGAGAGAGAGGGAGGGGAGGAGGGAGGGGGGGAAGGAGGGAGGGGAAAAAGGGGGAGAGAAGGGGGAGAGGGGGGGGAGGGGGAAAAAGGAGAGGGAGAGGGAGAGGGGGGGAGGGGGGGGGGGGGGGGGGGGGGAGAGAGAGGAGAGAGGGATAGAGGGGGGAAGAGGGGAGATAGAGAAGGGGAGAGAAAAGAGGGGGAGGGGGAGGGGGGAAGGAAGAGGGAGGGGGGGGAGGGGGGAGAAAAGAGGGGGAGAGAGTAGGGGGGAGGGGAAAAGGGGGAGGAGGAGAGAGAGGGGAGCAGAGGAGGAGGGGAAAAAGGGGAGGGGGAGAGGGAGAGAGGGGAGGAGAGAGAGGAGAGAGGGGGAGGAGGGGGGGGAGGGGAGAGAGGGGAAAAGAAAAGAGAGAGGAGGGGGGAGGGGAGGGGGAGGGGAGAGGGGGAGGAGGGGGCCCAGAGAGGAGAGAGGGGGGGGGGGGGGTGAAAAAGAGGGGAAAAGGAGAGAGGGGGAAGAGAGACAGAGACAGCCCAGAAAAGAAAAAGGGGTTTAAAACGTGTCTCTGGGCAGATACTTTATAAAAGGTCATTTAGGAAATAAAAAAGTTTATTTAATTTCCCAAAACAAATTTTTTTTTCCTTTCCCCGGAAGGGGAAGAAAAAAAAAATTGAAGAAAAAATTATTTAAATGCCTGGGGGGTTGAGGGAATTTAAAAGGGCCGGTGAAAATTAACAACATCTTTAAAATGCTTATTAAAATTTTAAACAAAAAAAAAACAAACAAACAAAACACATATAAAATACGCATATGAAATGCGAATGCGTGTGTGGCCCAAAAAAAATTTAAATACTTTCCCCTCGGGGGTTTAAAAAAAAAAAAAAAAAAAGAACCGTTAATGCACACATCACGGCACCTGGAATCCCGTGAGAATAATCCGCCAACAGGGAGGTTTTTCTTTCACCGGGAAACGTTTACGTAAAATTTTTTGTTTACCCAAAAGACGGGGATGATGGGCCCCGGGTGCGTCCACCCCTTTCCAAGGCCCCCGGGGTTCAGCCCCGTCTGCCGTTGTTGTGTGTTTTTTTGTTTGCTTTTTTTGCTCCTTGTTTTTCTGGAGGAGTTTGGCTTTCAGTGTGCATCTATGTTTTCTATGTCTATATATTTGTATCTATGTAAACTATTTTATCTAAAATATTCTATGGGCTGTCTGTCATCTATCTGTCTTCTATCTGCTGCCTGGGGCCCTTGCGTGCCTGCCTGCCTGCCCCCGCTACGAGTCACTTTAAATGCACTAAAGTAAGTAGAGCGCTGTGGGGCTTTAAAAATCAACTGTCAACGGGCGTAAAAAGAAATCCCCTCTCGGTAACCTACTTTGCAAAATTAAATACTAAAAATACATATACAATAAAAAAATAAAAATAATAAATGTTTAATTGGCATTTTTCCCCCCATTTAGCTATCGCCTTCTCTATACGGATACATATAAATAAGATATAGAGATAGGCAAAGTAGGCCCGACTCACAAAAAACACCCCACGCACACAAAAAAACCAACACAACACTACCACCCAAAATTTAAAGGAAAAATAAAAATCACAACATTAAGAACAACAAGCTCACAAGCTACAAAAAAACTCTTAACAACAGCAACAACAACAACAACAAACAAACAAAAAAAGCTTTTAAACAACGAAAATTTAAAAAGGGGGTTGCCATTCAGTCACAAACCCTAAAAAAAGGCCCTTACGTCATCGCCCCCCGGGAGCTGATAACCAAAATTCGCCGTTTGCACATAGGCCCTTTTTCCCTACGTTTTTTTTTTTTTTGGGGGAAAACGTAAAACACAAAACACACACAAAAAATTATATATTTAACCCAAAATACATATATTTATAAACAACACACACCCCACACACAAAACAAAACACACAAAAACACACACACCCCCACACACACACAAAACACACAACCCCAACACACACCCCAAACCCCACACACAAAAAAAAAAAAAAAAAAAAAAAAAAAAAAAAAAAAAAAAATCGCCGCATTAAAGAAGACGTGGGTATATATTCTTTTCTTTTTCTTTTATTAAAGGGAAATTTAAAATTTTGGGGCGGCCCCTCAGAGGGAAAAAGGCCCCAATTTTAACCCCAACTTTGATGGGGGTTTGTCGGGTTTAAAACAGCCCAAAACAAGTAGAAACGGTAAAAAAAATAAACTAAAAAGAAAGAATAATAGGAGGGGAGGAGGAGGGGGGAGGAGGAGGAGGAGGAGGAGGAGGGAGGGGGGGAGGAGGAGGAGGGGGGAGGAGGAGAGGAAAAAAAAAAGAAAAAAAAAAAGAAAAAAAGAAGAAGGAGGAGGGGGGGAGGAGGGGGGGGGGAGGAGGAGGAGGAGGGGGGGGAGGGGAGGGGGAAAGGGGGAGGAGGGGACGGAGGGGGAGGAGGGGAGGGGAAAGGGGAGGGGGGAGGAGGGAGGGGGGGGGGGGAGGGGGAGGAGGAGGAGGGGGGAAAGGGGGAGGGGGGAGGAGGGAGGGGGGGAGGAGGAGGAGGAGGGAGAAGGGAGGAGGGGGGGGAGGAGGAGGAGGGGGGGGAAAGGGGGAGGAGGAGGAGGGGGAGGAAGGGGCTGAAGAGGAGGAGGGGGAGGGGGAGGAGGAGGGGAGGTAGAGGAGGAGGAGGGGAGGAGGAGGAGGGAGAAGGAGGGGGAGGAGGAGGAGGAGGAGGAGGAGGAGGAGGAGGAGGAGGAGGAGGGGGAGGAGGGGGGAGGAGGAGGAGGAGGAGGAGGAGGAGGGGGAGGAGGAGGAGGAGAAGAAGAAGAAGAAGAAGAAGAAGAGGGAGGAGGAGGACGAGAAAGAAGGAGAGGGATAATGAAATGGGGATGGGGAAGGAGAACTGAAGAGGGGAGAATGGAGATGGAGATACGGACGTAGAAGAGGAAAATGGAAGAACGGAAAACAGGTGAGGAACAAGACAGGGTAGAGGAGAGGAGAAACGAAGGAGAAATGGAAGACGGAAAGAGAAATGTGGGGGGAAGTGGAAAAAAGTGGAAAGGGAAGGAGAGGGACGGAGAAGGGAGGGCGTGAGAGGAGAAAAAAGTGAAGAGCGGAAAGGGGAGAGAAGCGAGGAGATACGAAAGAGGGGAGAGGAGAGAGACGGACAAGGGAGGGTGAGAGAGGGAAAAAAAGTGCAAAGTGCAAAGGGGAGAGGGGAGAGAGGGAGAGAGGGGAAGAGGAGAGGGGTGAGAGTGGAGGAGAAATACCACCAATGGAAAACGCGATCCATAATTAGAAACGGCATTTCCTCTGCCTTCCCCCCTTCCCCCTCCCCCCACATCCCCTCCCCTCCCCCCTCTGTTGATCCGGCCTCCGCGGAATTCGAGTCTCAAAAAAAGTAGAAAAAAAAACAGCTGATGTGGGACGCAGAGAGGGAGCCATATTGATCTCCATCTCTGCAATCATCACAGCAATGCGAAGACAGAGAGGAAGGCGGATAACAATAAGAAAAAAAACGAAAGAATGGGAAAAAAAAGTACGAAGAAAACTCGTATGCAAATAGGATATCCTTTTTTGGTCAAAGATCGCGGGTTGAGTGCAAACAAAGAACCCGACACAGATATACACATACAGAAACACATACACATATACAGATAGAGAGAGAGAGAGAGAGAGAGATACACACAAACACAAATATAAACACACACGTATGCACGCACCCACGCACGCACGCACACACACACAAACACACAAACGCACAAACACACAAACGCACAAACGCACAAACACACAAACGCACAAACACTCATTTCTTCGCATTTTCTCTCAGCTTCTACTTGACTGTCCAACTGTAATATATCATCCCTAATTAATCTCGTCTTTTGTCTCCCTTTCCTTTTTTTATACTTATTTTTCCTAAGCAATAAACTTCAACATTCTTGGGCGTCATGTAACATCAATGCACACGTGACCTAACCCGCCTCTCCGCGTGACCGTCAAATCGAAAGAAAAAAATCAACGATACAGGTAACCACATACATACATATATACACAAGGACGCACGCACAAATACAAACGCATACAGGCATTCTGTCTGTCTGTCTGTCTGTCTGTGTGTCTGTCTGTTAGTCAGTCAGTCAGTCAGTCAATCTGTCCCTATCCCTCTTTTCTGTCTTACTGTCACATCTCCCCTCTTCCTCTCTTTCTCCCCTCTTTCACAATGACAACACCAGCAACGCAAGGACTCAAAATTATCCGAATCAAAACCCCGCGTATCTTATCCGACAAGTGGCCCCATCACGACGAGATAGGCGACGTAAACAAGGGCTTCTCGGCCTATACAGGGTCTTTCGTTGTCTTCTGTCTTCTCTCTTCTTCGTTGTTTATTCTCCATCTCTTCATCATGTTTCTCGTCGTCTCTGCCTAGCCTTTTCTCTTCTTCCATCTCCCTCTATCTCCTCTCTTCTCCCCCCTTTCCTCTTCTTTCCTCACCCATTTCCATT
>NC_051392.1:859080-862317 GCF_015228065.2 Penaeus monodon | reverse complement strand
CCTTTTTCACCCAAACCTTTCCAAATACCTCCTCTCCTCTCTCTCCCCCTCTCATCCCCTCTCTCTCTCTCTCTCTCTCTCTGTTTCTCTTTCTCGTTCTGTTCCTCTGTTTCTCTCTATTTCTCTTTCTTTTGTTTTCTTTTCGTCCCTTTTACTCCCTCCGTTCTTTTTTTCTTTTCCTCTCCCTTTCCCTTCACTTTGTCTATGTGCGTCTATGTGTGTGTGTGTGTGTGTGTGTGTGTGTGTGTGTGTGTGTGTGTGTGTGTGTGTGTGTGTGTGTGTGTGTGTGTGTGTGTGTGTGTGTGTGTGTGTGTGTGTGTGTGCGCGCGCGCGTGTGCTTGTGCGTGTGCGTGTGCGTGTGCGTGTGTGCGTGTGTGCGTGTACGTGCGGGCGTGCATGCGTGGGTGTGCGCGTTCGGATGCATTTCTATGCCTCTCTGGGTGTGTCTGTGTCCGCCTGTGTGTCTGTTTCTATCTCCCTCCCTCTCTCCCAGCTCTGCGCCTGCATGGAAAAAAAAAATTAAGCAACATAAAAAAAAAAGAAATCGATCTCATTGTTTGCTTGTTGCATAATGGGACCCCGCGAAGAATTGCGAATCAATTCAATTAATTTCACGATCTCTTTGAGCCTTTCTCTTCCTCTTCTTCCCGTCCCTCTCCCCCTTTCCTATTTTTCTTTCTCTCTTCCTTTCTTTCCTTTCCCTGCCTCTTCTCTTTGTTTCATTCTCACACTCGTCCTCTCCGGCCGCCGACGCGAGGAAAAATTCAATTAAGGGAAATTATTCTGGTCAAGTGAGTTTCCTTTTAGCTCCGTCAAATGGCCAGAAAATGTGCTAGATAAGAGCGTAAATTAAGCGACGCGAAAAAGTATTATTCGATTTTTTCCTCCTATTTCCCTCTACCTTTCTCTTTCTCCCTTTTTTCTTTCTCCTTCTTTCTCTCTCTCATTCTTTTTTTCTGCCCTCCTTCTCCCTCTCTCATCTCATTTTCATTCGCCTCGCATCTCTCTCATTATTTCTCTCACTCTTATTCTCTCTTATATTCTCTCTTATCCTCTCCCACTCCCTCTCTCCCTCCCTCTCCCTCTCCCTCTCCCTCTCCCTCTCTCATTTTCCTTCTCTTCTCTTCCTTTCACAGCCGCATTTTTTCTCACTAATTCTCCTTTCTCTAACACACCTTCGCTCCTCTTCCTCTCTTCCTCTCTCCCAATCTCCCTTTCTCTCCCCTTTTCTCTCCCCCTTTTCTCCCCCCTTCCTTCCCCGTCCTTCTCCCCCCAATCCATATCGCGGGCAGGGTTCCCTGCCCCCCCCCCCCCAGCCTACCTGTTCCGTTCAACACGCCCCCGCCCCCCTTTGCCTCCACGTTCAAGGGTATTCCGATAGGCCTAATTACAATCTCGACGGTGTTCAAGGCCGGGGTCAAAAGTTCAGCAGCGCCAGACACGGAGAAGGTTTTTTTTATTGACTTATTATTATTATTATTATTATTACTATTATTTTAATCTTATGTGTTGTTTAATAACTGGTATTACTTTTTCACTACTTCCCCCCCCCCTCACACACATACACTTTTCTTTTTCTTCTTTTTCTTTTTTTTCAAGTCTTTCTCTTCTTTACCCCGGTCTTTTATTTCAATTTTTTTTCTTATTCTTGAGGAAAAAGTTCGGAGGATAACGAACTATCGCTCTCTCACGTTAACACAATACCAGGCAAGTTTAATCTTAAACATAGGCCTACCTGGAGAAATAAAACTCCCATCTCCCTTCTCATTGCACATTAGAATGCTAACAAAACGTCTCTCTCTCTCTCTCTCTCTCTCTTTCTCTTTCTCTTTCTCTTTCTCTTTCTCTCTCTCTCTCTCTCTCTCTATCTCAAAAAAAATAAAAAAAAAAAAAAAAAAAAAAAAAAAATCAGAATTCATCCTCGCCATAAACAGCTGCAACAACAAAAGCATTTGCACCAAACAACCACAACAAGGGCATTAATCCGCTTATCAACCAAGCGAGCAATTGTAATAGCCGCCTCTCTTTACACAACGCAACTGAAACAACAACAACAACAACTACAACAATACAACAGCAAAGGTTCCACTTGCAACGGCCGAGTGGTTACAAGGGCCTCCTTTCGTTACAAACAAGGGCTTTCGGACTTTACTGCATTTCTCGAGCGATGAACAGATACACAAATAAATATATTAATACACGCGTAACTAGAACTATGCACACAAACACGGACGCACGCTACACGCCCGCACGTACGTAAATAATTACACATAGATAGATAGATAGATAGATAGATAGATGGATAGATACATACATACATATATACATACATACACACACATATATATATATATTAATTCGCAAAGCAACCGACCAATTCCCGTGACCCCCTTCAAGTCCCCCCTCAACCCCCCACCCCCACCCCCCCCAGGTAGACCTCGAACCCTAACACACCACGCCGAGAGCCCCCCCCCTATCCTACACCCCCGCCACTTCCCCTAAGCAGCCATGAGAACAAGTAACTTTCAACTTGCTTTGGCAATGGTGTGGTTGCTGATTGCTTGCTTCTGTGTCACGAGTGCTTCCTCTCCTCTCCTCTCCTCTACTTCCTTCCTCCTTCGCCCTTCTTCTCTCCTCTCTCTTTCCTCTTCGCCCTTCCTTCCTCTCTCTTGTTCCGTCCCTCCTTTTCCTTCCTTTATCTCCCCTTCTTCTCCCCTCTACCTTTCCTCGCCATCCTTCCTTCCTTCTATTCTTCCCTCCCACCTTTTCCTCCCCTACCCTCTTCCTCCCGACCTCTATCTTCCTCTTACTTTCTCCTTCCTTCCTCTCCTCTTTCTTCCTTTTACTTTCTCCTCTCCCTTCCTCCGCTTCGCCTCCCCCTCCCCCTTCCCCTCGCCACCGCACCTTCTTCCTCCCCCTAACTCACCTGCCTGTCACCTTAAGGGCCGCCTCCTCGGGGATGACACGGGGCGCCGGGCAGCTTCCTCCCTCCGCCTCTGAGATGAGGCCGTGGTGCGCGACGGACGGATTTTTTTTATTTTATTTTTTTTTTTATTAAAAAAAAAATTAACCTCGCTTTCGATCCGCGCTTTGTCGTTGTTATTCTGTCTCTTCGGGAGAAAAATAGGTATATGTTCTTTCTTTGTCCGTTTACAAAGACATAAATGCACAGGCATTCACACCCCCAACACACACACACACAAACACACACGCTCCACTCCCCCCACCTCCCTCCCT
>NC_051392.1:834760-843980 GCF_015228065.2 Penaeus monodon | reverse complement strand
TCTGTCCATAAAAAGTTGGCCGTGTAAATAAACGTTAAAAAAAACTTAGATGCAGTTCACCAAATATTCTTCTCTGTGTTAATGCTTTGTCTAAAATTACTAGAATCTCTTCGGCCGATTTAAGGTCCTCGACCGTTTTTCGACTGAATTTTACACTTTTCCGAAATTCGAAGTCGGGGAAAATGAAATCTATTTACAAATCCACACAACGTGTACTTCCTGTTGTGGTTCTAAGGCCCCCCGTCCAAAATCTATTACTTCCGGAGTTCTCCCACGGGGCAAAAAGTTAACGACCTTTCCATACCTCTCAATAAATGGACACGCAACTCGCTTCCTTGACAACGAGCAGTGATATTAGTATACTCACTGACCATACGCATAGGTCTATTTGTAATATTTTTCTTTCTTTTTTCTTTTGGGGAGTAGGTTGAGTTTTTTTTTTCGGGCTTTCTTGTTTCTTTCTATTCACGTTCGTTCCCGGAGAGAGGGCGTAAAGGGAGAGAAAGACAGAGAGAGAGAGAGAGAGAGAGAGAGAAGGAGAATCTTTGGTACAACTTCCTTAAGTCGGTTTGGTACACCATTTCACATTCGTGTAAAAAAAAAAAAAAACCTCCTTACTCACCTCCATGACCAATTCGAAGGGGTATTTGTACACCCTCACGGGAGACTGGTAACTCTGCACCATCGTGATCGCCGATTAAATGTAAGCAAAGAAAATTGAAGCACTAGATCTGGGACAAAATATCAAGAGCACAACACGCGCATTCCTCCTCACTGGCGTCTGTTCATTCACTGAGGCTTCGCGGTGTTTGGCCAGCCGGAGACTCAGCGAACATGGAGTCGGTGCAGGGGGGCCTCTTTTATTAATAAATGCATCCTTGTCCGATATTCTCCTTGGAGTTGCGATTGCTAATTTTGGGTTATACGACACAAAATATTTTATTTGTTGCGATTAGTTTTAAAGCTATATATAAATACGCGTGCATTTGTTCTTGGAATGACTAAAAAGAGTTTAAAAATTGCCTTGGGTTGCGCAGGTGTACGGCGCAGCAGCCGACGTCTCTCGGAAAATTGTTCGAAAGCCTTACTGTGTTTCGTTAGTGTTTAGAGCGACATCCTTATTTCTTTACATCCCGCAACAAACAAGAACTCACTTTATTAGATTATGTTCGTGTTGATGTTATCAATAGCAACGATAACCGTCCGGATCGAAAGGAAGCTACACACCGACTCAAAAATACGAACATGATGGATTGAGACACCGCTTCACAGGAACCGCGACCCGAAATCAGTGAATGGTATCACAGGAATCTCAAAATTTCGAGACGAGGATGTTCCACCTGCGGGTACATTAGGTCATTGCTGCCCTAAATGCATCATTTCCCGGAATCTGAGAGAGTAGCCAGATGAGAGTATAAGTCGGGAGATTACAGTCATAGAAGCAAAACATTTTTTTTATAAGTAATATCGTAATTACGCATAAAATTCCCTTACTTGTAAGCTACCTAATTCGAGAAATACAGCAGAAATTCTTGTGGGTTCAGCGTAAAACATTCTCTTTAACGCACTATCATTCAGTAAATGGAAAGCATCTGTTTCCTCATGGGCACTCGCAGTAGGTCTACTTTAATGTGTGAAATACAGGTAGGAGAGCCTAGAAATGTGTGTGGAATGTACACTACCTCTGTGCGTATGTCTGTATCGGAAATTAAATGTATTTATGTTGCGTTTGTGTACCTGGATTTAGAAGAGCTCATATGCGCAAATACAAGTGCGTTTTTGTAAAATATGTAGGTATGTGTGTCACAAAGAATGAGAGTATACAATGGTAAAAAGATTTATGTATTTTGCGTGTCTGAATCCGTGTATTTCCGCGCTCACAGGTGCGTTGTGCGAAGAATGTAGGCGTGTGTGTTAAAAAAGAATGTGAATGTACTTTTGCCGCCAAAATGAAAGATACCACACAAAATACCAACACTATTGTTAATACCTAGAATTCCACATTAAATGAAAGAGTCTCGCGAAATACCCATAAAATTCGTATTTCGAAATGATCGGTACTTCACCATTTTGTTTCACTCAATTTCATTACGCCTAATAAACCAGCTTTGGGGCCTGTGTCCCGCGGCGCCAGCTAACATCTGAGAACCCCCTGGTGATTTAGGGCCACCGTTATTGAGTTGTGCTTTGGGATCTGCTGGACCCTGATCTAATACGTGTATGTTTATATTTAATGATCATTTGGACGTATATCTATATCACGCGTGATCTAAATAGCATGTGTATGTTTATATTCAAGATCATTTGGCCATATATTGCGGAGAATCTACGTGTTGAATGGCAAAACAATTCGCTGCGTTGATGAGATGGCTGATCAAATAAACACAACACAGAAAAGATCACAGAAGATGAGAACCGTTTCGAAATCCTCTTGGATTTCATCTCCAGATTGACCCCCAAGCCGAGATCCTGGAGGATTTGGAAACTGTTCTCATCTTCCAATTTCTCTGGCGTGTGTGTTTCGTTTTTGTTAGGATCTGTGTGTATGGGATGCGTGTGTGTGTGGTCATGCGTATGTGCTTTTATACGTGTGTGTTTGGTGATGCGTATGTGATCTTTATGACTTTTTGTGTACGTCTCATTAGAGAAAGAATGTATATATGTATAATTAGACCCCCAAGTTTGTATTGTATTCATTGTGTATACGTCCGTGGGAAGTAATGTGGAAGTGTGATGATGTATTTGAAAATGTGTAGGAGTTATGTGATTCTAAAAAAGACAATTGTAAAGTTGCCCAAGCTGCATTCCAAGAAAAAAGCATCTGTGTGTGTGTGTGTATGTGTGTGTGTGTGTGTGTGTGTGTGTGTGTGTGTGTGGTGTGTGTGTGTGTGTGTGTGTGTGTGTGTGTGTGTGTGTGTGTGTGTGTGTGTTTATGCATGTGTATGTTTATGTATGTCTAGTACATATATCCATAAGTAAGTATACCTTCTATCGCTAATAGTAACTGATATTGCTGTATACTTTTTTCTTTCTAGACACACTGACAACGACAGAAAATTTCACAGAACATAGCGTAACTTATAGATTATTCCAATACTATACATAAACTAGCGCATTTACACACGTTTCATTTGTATCCATTTTTTATATGCACATATTTTATATACAGTGCATCTGACGCTCACACTGCAGCTTTGTCACATCATAAACAAATTATAAGCTTATGCATATTAAAGTTGAATATGTTATCAATCTTCGTACATCACGAAAATGATAAGTATGTTGGTGATAGCGATAATATTGACCTGAACAACACCCACTAAAAACAGTAACGATGTTAAGTTCAATGGTAGTTATCATAACGAGCAGTCTAGAAAACCCAACCAATGTATTAACTTAGGAAGGTAAAATTCTCTTTCGCTTTTTCCTTTTTTTTCCTGACGATTTAATCAATTTGCTCTTCGGTTTTTCTTCTCTCTCCTGCCTGGGCTCTCTCTCTCTCTCTTATCTCTCTCTCTCTCTCTCTCCCATTCTCTATCTCGATCCCCTCTCCTTCTCTCTTTTCTCTCGCTCTCTCTTCTCCTCTCTCTCTTCTCCTCTCTTCTCTCTCTTCTCTCTATTCTCTCTCTCTTCTCCTCTCTCTCCCCTCTCTCTCTCTCTCTCCCCTCTCTCTCTCTTTTCTCTCTCTTTCTCTCTCTCTCCTTTCTCTCTCCTTTCTCTCTCACTCTCTCTCGTCTCTCCCCTCTCTCTCTCTTCTCCTCTCTCTCTCCCCTCTCTTTTTTTTTCTCTCTCTCTTTCTTCTTCCTCTCTCTCTCTTTCTCCTCTCTTCTCCTCTCTCTCTCTCTCTCTCTCCTCTCTCTCTCTCTTTCTCCCCCTCTCTCTCCTCCCTTCTCTCTCTCTCACACTCTTCTCCTTCTCTCTCTCTCTCACTCTCTCTCCCTCCTCTCTTCTTTTCTCTCTCTCTCTTCTCTCTCCTTTTCCTCTCTCTCTCTCTCTCGCTCTCTCTTCTCTTTTCTCTCTCTCTCTCTCTTCTCTCCTCTCTCTCTGTCTCTCTCGTCTCTCTCTCTCGTCTCTCTTTTCTCTCCCTCTATCTCTCTCTCTCTCCATAATATGACTGTGACGCAATGGCAGCGTTCGCTTAAATCCCACGCCACCAGTGGACGGTAACCCCGGTCATCCCTTGCACACAGGGGGTCATTTAGAAGCAAAACAGGCAACTTGTCACACCAAACACAAGAATAACTATTAACAAATGGAATTAACTAAATTATTATTAAATTAACTCTCTAACTATCTCTCATGTTTCTCTCTCTCTCTCTCTCTCTCTCTTCTCTCTCTCTCTCTCTCTCTCTCTCTCTCTCTCTCTCTCTCTCTCTCTCCCCCTCCCTCTCTCTCTCCTTCCCTCCCTCCCTCTTAGCAAACAGACCCTGAAAGAGAAAGAATAGTAAAATAATCAGAAATTACGGAAAAAAAAACATAATATGACATAATATGACCAACACATTCCCAGATGCTCGTGCAATATTTTCCAAATGCCGCATTTGTGTGTATGTATAATTCCGAGGAACAGTTCCTCGCGTTATATTCAAGGGACTTCGTTACCCACCTCCGTTCTGGGATCTTACCTGCTTTTGTGTGACACGGGCGTCTGCTCTTGTTCCATATATCATTTTTATGCTGTTACTTTCACTGGACTCCTGCCTTTGTTAATATTTTTTTTTTTTACGATTTTTTAAGATTTTTTTTTCGTTTCTCACGTTTTTTTTTTTTTTTTTCATTTTCTTATTTTTCACCACTTGAAAAAAGGGGGTTTCGTTCATTACAGCGTCGTGTGTCTTATCTGTTATTTGTTATTTCTTCTTTTCCTTGTTTCTTTCGTTTTTTTTTTTTTTTTTTTTTTTTTTGTCTCGCTTACTCTCTCTCTCTTTCTCTTTCTCTTTATTTTTTGGGGAGGCATTTTTTTGGCCTTCCTCCAATTCCCTTTCTCTGCTCTCCCATATCTGACCTCTTTCAACTTTCTCTTTCCTTTCCTCGTTCTCCCATGCACCCTTCCCTAGCATGCCCTTCCCTCCCCCCCTTCCTTGTCCTCTTTCAATCCTCAGCCCTCTCTCTTCCCTTCTTCTCTTCCCCATCCTCCTCCCTTTTCTCTCTTTCACCTTCTCCTATCCCTTCCTTCTCCTCTACCTTCCTTCTTCCAACCCACAACCTTCTCTCTCTCTCTCTCTCTCTCTCTCTCTCTCTCTCTCTCTCTCTCTCTCTCTCTCTCTCTCTCTCTCTCTCTCTCTCTCTCTCCATTTTCCCTTCTCCTTATCCTCCCCACCCTCCCCTATCCTCCCCTATCCTCCCCCTCCCTTTTCCTCTCTCCTTCCCCCTTCTTCTTCCCCTTCCTAATCCTCCCCCCACCCCCCCTCCTCCCCCTCCGTGCCCGCTACGAACAAGATGAACTGGCACTTCATCCCGTTCTTGTTAATAACGTCGATCTCATAAGCGTCTTATTAGTCACATATCCTTCGTCACGCGTCCTTCGTGTCCTTCGCAGGTAGGGCAGAGGTCGTAAGGTTAGGGTGACGCGGCGAGAGGTAGGGTGGGAGGGGAAAGGGTAAGGGAGGGTAGAAAGGGGAAAGGGTAAGGGAGGGTAGAAAGGGGAAAGGGGAGGTTAGGGTGACGCGGCGAGAGGTAGGGTGGGAGGGGAAAGGGTAAGGTAGCGTGGAAAGGGGGAAAGGGTAAGGGAGGGTGGAAAGGGCAAAGGGTAAGGGAGGGTGGAAAGGGGAAAGGGGAGGTTAGGGTGACGCGGCGACAGGGTAAGGCAGGGTGACACAACGGAAGGGTAAGGGAGGGTGATACAGAAAAGGGGAAGATAGAGCAAGAAAGGGAAAGGGCAAGGCAGAGTGACAGCGGAAGGGTGAGGCAGAGTGACAGGGGAAAGGGGAGGCAGGTGACAGAGGCCCCCCCCGTGCACGCCCCCCGGGGCAGGGGCCCCGGAGGGCCCCCCTTTGGCACCGAGCCCGGGTACCGGCCCAAGATGCCCGGGGAAGGGTGAGGAGGGTGACATTGAAAGGGCAAGGCAGGGTAACAGCGGAAGGGTGAGGCAGGGACAGGGAAGGGGGAAGGGGTGCCAAGGGTAAGAAGGGTGAGGCGGGGTGACAAAAAAAGGAAAGGCAGGTGACAGCGGAAGGGGAGGCAGGGTGACAGAAAGGGGCAAGGCAGGGTGACAGCGAAAGGGGGAGGGCGGGGGGGTGACGGGGCGAAAGGGAAAGGGCAGAGTGACGCGGAAGGGTGGGGCAGGGTGAAGCGGGGGAAGGGATGAGGGGAAAGGGGGGGCAGATAAGGGAAAGCAGAGTGACAGGGAAAAGGGGAGGCGGGGGTGACGCAAAAAGGGAAGGCAGAGTGACAGGGAAGGGGTGAGGCAGGGTGACAAAAAGGGAAGGCAGGGTCAGGGAAGGGTGAGGCGGGGGGGAAGAAAGGGCAAGGCAGAGGAAGGGGAAGGGTAGGGGGGGTGACAGCGAAAGGGCCAGGCAGAGTGACAGCGGCTGGGGGAGGCAGGGTGACAGGGGGAAAAGGAAAGGGAGAGTGACAGGGGGAAGGGGTGACGGGAAGGGGACAGAGGAAGGGGGGGAGGCGGGGTGACAGGAAAGGGCAAGGCAGGTGACAGGGGAAAGGGTGAGGCGGGGGTGACAGCAAAAGGGGAAAGCAGAGTGACAGGGGAAAGGGGCGGGGGCAGGGGACAGCGGAAGGGGAGGAGGGTCCGGGGAAAGGGGGTAAAGCGGAAGGGAGCGGGGTTTGACAGCGGAAGGGGGGTGAAGGGGCAGGCAGAGGGGAAAACCCAGGGGGCCAAGGGTGAGGCAGGGACAGCGGAAAAGGGTAGCGAGTGACAGCGAAGGGGAGGCAGATGACAGGGAAGGGTGAGCAGGGTGACGGGAAAAGGGGCAAGGCAGAGTGACGCGGAAGGGTGGGGCAGGGGACAGCGAAAGGGAAGGCAGGTGACGGGGAAGGGCAGGCAGAGGGGACACGGAAGGGTGAGGCAGGGGACAGCAAAGGGCAAGCAGAGTAAAGGGGAAGGGTGGGGCAGGGGGACAGGGGAAGGGGGGGGGGTGACAGCAAAAAGGGAAGGCAGGTGACAGGAAGGGGGGCAGAGTGACAGGGGAAAGGGGAGGCAGGGGGACAGCGAAAAGGGCAAGGCAGAGTAAACAGGGGAAAGGGGTGGGGCCCGGGTGACAGGGGAAAGGGCAAAAGGGAAAGAGGGACAGCGGAAGGGTGAGCAGGGGGGGGGGGGTGACAGCGGAAGGGTGAGGCAGGGTGACAGCGAAAGGGCAAGGCGGGGTGACAGCGGAAGGGTGAGGCGGGGGGTGCGCGAAAGGGAAAGGGCGAGTGACAGGGGAAAGGGGTGAGGCAGGGTGACTTTAAAAGGGGAAAGGGCAGGTGACAGCGGAAAGGGGGAGCAGGGTGAAGGGGAAGGGGGGGCAGGGTGACAAAAAAAGGGAAGGCAGGGTGAAGGGGAAAGGGTGAGGCAGGGGGGGGGACGGGGCCGGAAGGGGGAGGCGGGGTGACAAAAAGGGAAGGCAGAGGACAGGGAAAGGGGCAAGGCAGGGTGACAGGGGAAGGGAAGGCAGAGGGGACAGCGGAAGGGCAAGGGGCAGGGGAAAGGGTGAGGCAGGGTGACGCGGAAGGGTGGGGGGCCGGGGTGACAGCGAAGGGGCAAGGCAGAGTGACAGCGGAAGGGTGAGGCAGAGTGACAGCGGGGGGGTGGGGCAGGTGACAGCGAAGGGAAGCAAATGACAGCGGAAGGGGAGGCAGGGGACAGCGAAAGGGGCAAGGCAGAGGACAGCGGAAGGGTGAGCGGGGACAGGGGAAGGGGAAGGGAGAGGACAGCGGAAAGGGGGGGAAAGCAAAAGGGGGGAGGGGTGACAGGAAAAAGGGGGGGGCAGAGTGACAGGGGAAAGGGGGTGAGGCAGGGTGACAGCAAAAGGGGAAAAGGCAGAGTGACAGGGGAAAGGGGGTAAAGGGGGAAAAAAGGGGGTGACGCGGAAGGGTGAGGCAGGGGACAGAAAAAGGGCAAGGCAGAGTGACAGGGGAAAGGGGTGAGGCAGGGGTTGAAAAAAAGGGCAAGGCGAGTGACAGGGAAGGGTGAGCGGGGGTTTGAAAAAAGGCGAGGAAAGGAAAAGGGGGGGAGGGGACAGCGGAAGGGTGAGGCAGGGTGACATTGAAAGGGCAAAGGCAGAGGACAGCGGAAGGGTGGGGCAGGGTGACAGCAAAAAAGGAAAGGGCAAGTGACAGGGGAAAGGGTGAGCGGGGGTGACAGCGGGGAAGGGGTAAAGGAAAGGGTGACAGGGGAAGGGAAGGGAGGGGGAGTGACGGGGAAAAGGGGAGGCGGGTGACATGAAAGGGCAAGGCAGAGTGACAGCGGAAGGGTGAGGCAGGGTCAGCAAAAAGGGGAGGCAGGGGACAGGGGAAAGGGGAAGGCAGATGACAGCGGAAGGGTGGGGAGGGTGACAGCGAAAGGGTGAGGCAGAGTGACAGGGGAAGGGTGGGGCAGGGTGACAGGGGAAAGGGGGAAGGCAGAGTGACAGGGGAAAGGGTGAGGCAGGGTGACAGCGAAAGGGCAAGGCAGAGTGACAGCGGAAGGGTGAGGCAGGGACAGCAAAAGGGCAAGGCAGGGACAGGGGAAGGGTGGGCAGGGGGGACGGGGAAGGGGAAGGCAGAGTGACAGCGGAAGGGTGAGGCAGGGTACAGCGAAAGGGAAGGCAGGGGACAGCGGAAGGGGGGGGCAGGGGGACAGGGGAAGGGGAAAAGGCAGAGTGACAGGGGGAAGGGGAGGAGGGTGACAAAAGGGGGGAAAAGGGGGAAAATGAAAGGGAAGGGGGAAGGGGGGTGACAGCGAAAGGGAAAGGCAGAGTGACAGAGGAAGGGTGGGGAGAGTAAAAGCGGAAGGGTAAAATTAAAAGGGAAAGGGGACAGGAAAGGCAAGGCAGAGGGGGACAGCAAAAGGGTTTGAGGCAGGGTGAAGCGGAAGGGGGGCAAAAAAAACAAGGAGTGACAGCGAAAGGGGAGGCAGGGGACGCGGAAAGGGGGGGGGGGGGGGGGGACACAAAAAGGAGAGTGACAGCAAAAGGGTGAGGCAGGGTGAAGCGAAAGGGAAAGGCCCCAGATGACAGCGGAAGGGGGGGAAAGGGGGTGACATTGAAAGGGCAAGGCAGAGTGACAGCGGAAGGGCAAGGCAGAG
>NC_051392.1:779760-817260 GCF_015228065.2 Penaeus monodon | reverse complement strand
TATCATCATTATTATTACTATTATTATTGTTATTATTATTATTATTATTATCATTATCGTTATTGTTATCATTGTTGTTATTATTGCCATTATTGTAGTTATTATTATTATTGTTGTGATTATTATCATTTTCCTTATTATCAATATTATTATCACCATCATCACTATTACTGTTATTATTATCACTATCATTATCAGTATTATTATAATTATCATTGTAATTATTTATATCATCAATGATATCATTACATTATTTTCAGCGCTGTTATTATCAATATCATTGCTATTATTATTAGCATTATTATCAACACTATTATTTTGATATTATTTGCGTATCTGCAGATGTGATTATTATTATCATTATTATAATTGTTGCTATTATAAAAAAAGTATTAATAATTTTCATCACCATCATTATTATTCTCTTGATTATTATCATAACAATCGCCATCGTCAACATCATTACTAATGTGCTTTAATGTTGCAGTTATCATCATAATGACAGTAATTTCATCAGTCACTATAGCTTCATCATCATCTTTATCATTATTGATATTATTTAAACATTATCTTGAGGTTAATTGTAAGATTATGAAGATTGTTGCAAATATCATTATTGAAAACATTTATAGTGAAAAGGTACATTTTTTCACTATCATTACCATCGCACTGTTGTTGCAATAACAACGACAATGATGATTATTTAGTATTGTGGCTATTGCTGTTTTCATCAACATATGATAATTTGTTTATACAATCGTTTTGATAAGAATTATCATTATCATCAACATCACTGATATTTACAATAACCTTGCGTCGTTATGTTTTTTAATAAAGGAGTCACATAGCATGTTAGATCAGCTGCCACTCTATAGTGAGAGGGAATCACAGCTGATCATTGGGGTCAATTTGTAATGATTGCCATTGCTGTTATCATCATATCATCATAAGTATATTAGCATTAGTTATTATTATCACTGTGGGTTTCATTATTGCCATCACTGTTATCATGACTACAATACTGCCCTTGTCATTAACGGTATTATCATTATTCCAGTTTTGACATTACCAGCGTTATTATATAGAGAGTGATAATTATTCCCAAGAGTGAACACAGCAAGCACCCCCGATACGCTCTCAAACAACAGCCCATTATGAACCCTTCAAAGTGCCATTGTTGCATCTGTGCCTCTTCTCTCCATTGCATAAACCAATGCAAATAAAAATCATTGCGCGAAAATGCGATTTGGCATCTATCGCAATCCTGACTGACAAGTTACCAACGCGTCAATATCTTGGTCGTTTTTTTTTCCTCCCATTTATTAATTATTTTCGAGGTAATGAATTCTTCATCACGTAAGGGAAGGCAAATCTAAAACATGTATTCGGGAGATTATTGCTGGGATGTCGTGCGGATTCTAAAAGAAAATAGCGCTGACACGCTGGCAAGTGCCGATAAATCTACAATAGAAATTACATTGCATTAAGAAAATTAAACGCAAGTTACTTCCTTTGTCACCAGGATAGTAATGCATAAAGAAACTCACTCCTGCAGGTAGGAATTTTCTGTACAATTTTCTTTTACTTCATAAATTGCAGGCCATGATTGGTGTCTTGACATATCGACTGAAATTATGGTTGATATCACGGACATTATTGGCATTCATTTTAAAAAGATAATATGGTTTTAACTGTTATCATGAAAGGAAATGGCTATTCTTTGCATTATTTTGTGTCCATTCATATCTGCAAAATACCGCGTGCTATTTCAACACACCCTCAAAATATAATCATTGCTCTGCCACATCAGGAGAAGGGAAGAGAGGTGAAGAAGAAAAAGAAAAAAAAAGGGAGCTGTGTACAAAGGAAACAAAAGATAAGGACGAAGGAAGTCGTTTAGAAAAAAGAAAAGAAAAGAATACACCGTGAGAAAAAAAAAACAGGAACGATATATGAAAAAAAAAAAAAAAACACGAGAATTTTGACAGATGCGCTTGACGCCATTCGCTTGTTCCGCCATACCCTCCATACCCCCCCCCACCCCCCGCATGCCCCCCCCCCCGGCCCCTCCCACCAGACATTGGCACCTGTTGCACGTCGTCCGCTTTCTAACGCGCTTCCTGATTGGTCGGAAGCTGATCCGCGAGTGACGTCGGAGTCGCCCGCCAGCCAATCGGCTTCCGCGTTCCGTAGACGGCGTGTTGACGGAGGGAGGGAGGCCGCCCGAGCCGAGTCTCCGTCCTGTTTACATGAGGAAATTCGCTCTTCTGGACTGAGAAATGAGCATACAGGCGAGTTTTCAACCACCGGGGACGAGGGGACCGAGTGCTGAGAGAGAGAGGCGAGAGCGAGGTGTCGTCGGGGCTTGAGGAAAGGCGCATCTTTCGCCCCCCTTATATATATATATTTTTTTGCGTCAGAGAAAAAGTCAAACCTTAGAGTCTCATTGATATAAAATGTCAACGTCTGAATTTTGCCTTTTCTCTCTCTCTCTCTCCCTCTCTCCCTCTCCCTCTCTCGTATCAGCGCGTAGGAGGCGAGCAGGAAACACCCCGTGATATGTGCCAGAACATGTAATAACGAATAAGGAGAAACGAATAAAAGACACGGGAAGAATACGAGAGAAAACATGGAAGGCGCGTCGGGGTTTCTTATCGTGAAGGAGATAGTGAATTTCTGGTCTTCAATGGGGCCAGAGGAAGGCGTATGGCGTGTGTCGCGGTTCTTCATGAATGACACGGAATTACAGTGTGGCGAGGAACTTGGGGTTTTTGCTGTAACTTAATAAATATGTGTGTTCTAATTTCCGCACTTTCATTCACTTGGGAAGTCTGTTTTGATGATTCTAGGGTCGTGAATGCATATTATTTTGATTTTCAGGTTTATGCCGAATTGTGCTTTATGATCATGCATCTTGTGTGTGTGTGATGTGTGAGTGTATTCAGAAATGTGAATGTGTTTTCACTTGCAAGTGTGCATTCCAATGTGCTGCCATTTGTTTGTTTATTGTTACTTGACTGTTATGTTATCTTAGGATGTTGTTGTTATTTTTTTCCTTTAATTTTATCGCTGATTTTCTTTTCCTTTCTTTTTTTTTCCTCATATTGTGTAATTCGTGCTGAGTTCTGTTCAGTTCTGAAGTTTTCCTTTTCTTGTTTTTCCATTTTGGTACATTAATCTGAATTTCTTTTGTCCCCCAATTTCCTTCTATAATTTTACTTGTTTTTCTTGCAAAATTTCATTTCTCAGCTGATTAGTTTTCTTTCCTTATCTGCTAACATATTTCTCCCTATATATTCTACTAATTTTCTACAAACAGTCTGAAGACACTGGCTAAAACTATTAAAGCATTTACCTTTTCCAATCAAAATGACATTGGTTGTGATCTATCAGAATCCACTCAAAACTGGCTGTACTCTGCGACAGAAATGCTGCACTCAGTACAGTTTATCATCAAAGGCTGTCATATATATTCTGGCAAGGTGGAGCTTGGGCTGGTGAATCAATGGGACAGTATATTCATTTGGGAGATCTCCTAGCCCTCTCCTAGATATAATTTTGTTTACCTTTGCCAATTGGATATGTAGTTGTCTTCAAACATTTTCTTCTCTCTCTCCCTTTTTTTCTTCACTTCCACGCAAATTGACTTGACTGCAGAATTCGCTTATTTTTCATTCTCTGAATCGTTCTCATGTGATACTGTGCACTTGTTTGCATGATTGTTTGACACAATTATTTGTTTTTGCATTTGTTTTTGTGCACCTTACTATACAAATACAAGTCAAAGTGTCATCATGTTTTGGAATTGCTGTTTATGCTGATTAGATCTGATAACCCAATTAGCCCCCCGTCATGGGTGAGGGTTGTAGTAGCTAGAGATAGGATGGGAAGGGAGTTTGTCACTGTTCATGTAAAAGGACTGAATGGAATTGAAGCAGTGACATACAACAGGTAAAGTGCTGAGTTTAGGAGACTTGTATTGCTGAGTTTAGGATAGTCATTGAATATTTCATAGTGCATAAATGTATAGATTGAGGGAAAAAAAAAAAAAATGGTCATGAAGGTAGTCATAATAGGGATTTGATCTACCCTGAGTACTGAATATCTAAGTCTGTCTTGTACTTGATTTTATCAAGTTCTTTGTAACATTTTTTTTTTTTTTTTTAAATTTAATTATGCTCTTGGATGATATTGTCATAAAAAAAATATTCAAGTTCTAGTGGGTTGATAGGGAAGAAGTATTCTCTTTGGATGAAAATTTATTTAGATTGCATTTGCCCTTAGGTAAGTATAGAAATATGGCTGTTGTCAGCATTGCCATAGCTAAAAAGAGGAGAGAAGATTTGATCTTAGACTTTTGCACTCTGGAGTTGACTGTAAAGGGAATGATGTGCATCCCGCAGGTGACATGACAGAGGGCAGCATGAAGGGGGTTGAGAATGAGGAGTTTGTGGAGGCCATGCATGACTACTCTTACCAATGGGAGGACCGCACCCTTTCTATGACAAAGGGAGAAATTTTCATGCTCATCAAACGTGCGTCTCCTGATTGGTGGCAGGTTGGTCCCAGATTTGAGATTGTCTTGTTTATTGATAGCTAGTGTTGATGAATTGTGTGTCATATAGTCTGCCTTTGATTTGTTACGTTGACTTTTATTTTTAAGATATAATTTTATATTTTTGACTTGCTACTAATTGTATTCCTATATGTGGATGGGTTTATATTGCATGGGAATGGATGGAATATCTGTTATTTGTGATCCTTTTCCTTGAGATTATGTATTTTG
The DNA here is from genome assembly GCF_015228065.2 of Penaeus monodon. Classification (NCBI taxonomy): domain Eukaryota; kingdom Metazoa; phylum Arthropoda; class Malacostraca; order Decapoda; family Penaeidae; genus Penaeus; species Penaeus monodon. The sequence goes on along the minus strand of NC_051392.1, from coordinate 812,474 downwards.
AATATCTTATTCTCCTTCAGGTAATCAGACACGGAGAACAACGACCTTTCTTTGCACCAAAACAGTACCTCCAGCTAACCACAGTGTCATACGAACAAATGAAGCAGGTGTCCAGGCAAGGGCGTCTACAGCAGAAATCAAAACCAGAAGAGTCTAGTGGTCAAAGTCATGGTATGCCACAGATATCAAATGATAACATTCCTTCACCAACGTTTACTGAAATACCCTCATCCACAACTCCCAATGCTAGTCAAAGTTATATGACAAAGATAGAACCAAGTAGGGTAACAAAAGAGAGAAATGATCCATATCCAAGCAGACCAGGTGGTCTGTCCTCCTTCAAAAGTGAATCCCCAATTGTTCCTCCAAAAGGGCTACCACACAGGAGTGGCAGCAATGAGTTACCATCTCCTACAGCATATTCAAGAGGCTTTTCCCAGGGTGGGCATGAGTCCTCTTCTTCTCACACCTCCAAGTCAAGCCTCAATGATAGTAGCAGATGCAGCATGGAGTCTCTCACGCAGCTCCATGCAAGGAAGCAAGCAATAAAGGCAGCTTCACATGATGAGCTTATGTCTGGGGAAAGGAGTAGATCTGTGCTTGATGTGAGCCAGCCAAAGGCAGCTAGCAGCGAAGAGCTTGATGGACGCTACTATGGTAGGGATTTTTTTTTCAAGAGCAATCAGTTAAGTTACCGTCATAGATCTAACTCAGTAGATTTCAGATTATTTCAAAAGGATCTTGCATTCAGTGAAATGAAGCAAGGTTCTTTAGACAAAAGCAGAAAGCCAAGAATATCAAAAGACCCTGGGAACAGGAGGAGGTCGTGGGCTGTGGAAGAAAGATTGCCGGAAAATTTTCGGCCTTTCAAAAAAGCAGAGACCCAAGATACTGCCATTATTCTGGATGTGCCACCAAAACTTCCCCCAAAGCAGCGTAAACACAAACATGATATATTTGGCTCCAGTTCTGAAAATCTGGGGAAACTTGAGGGACCAATAGATATTAAGTTACAAGAGATGAAGAAAGCAAAACCTGCTTTACCACTTACTGGTCCAAATGTGAAAAGACTTGGTCAGGACTACGATAGAAGCTTAAAAAGTTCTGATACCTCGACTCTGTCTGAAAACCAAAGGAAAGCTTCCCTCCGTCGTCAAGATGGGATGGATGCAAAAGACCCCCCAGTGGCCCTGCCAAGGAAGTTCATTCCCGCACAAGTTTCATCAACAGAAAGCAAGACAGATGAGCAAGGGAGTAAACAAAACCTAAAGGCAGGAGCTACAATGCCTAGTGCGAGTGAATCTCCAGCCAAAGACAGTATTAATAATAAGGTGAAAAGTGATTTTAATGATCTAATCTATACAAGGGAACAAAGTGCACAGGAAGTGAGAAGTCAAGCTGTCTATCCTAGTGATTTAAGGGAAGGCAACACGTTTCGTCCTGACTCTGCTCAAAAGCCTGGGCGGGTTGATTCGTTCAGGAAAGCCAGAGAGGCGCCCAGGTCTCCCAGTAGGGCTACTGGGACTCCTGAGATGAACAGGAAAGTGTTTCTGTCTGTCACGCCGATGCCATCAGAAAGTCGTACAGTTTGGAAAGGGGGTCGCCAAAGCCAGAATTTGGAAAAGAAGAGGAGAAGGAAAATGAAGCACTGAGAATACCTCCGAGGGAAGTTCACACCCCAGACTCGGCTAGGGGAGTGAAGGTGGCAATGCAAGTAAGTTTGCCCATTTTTGCTGGGAAGTTTCTTGAAAATTGTAATACTGTAAAGGAGTCAGTGACATTGCATAGATGTTATGGTAGCATGGAATTCCATAAGAATTTGCATAATCAGTTGTTATGGGGTTGCAGTCAGGACCAAGTAATATAATTTTTTTTTTTTAGAGAGATTTATTTTATTATAATAGTATATACTATGCTGATGCAGTAGATGTATCCCTATTTTATCAGGGTATATTCAGGGAGGATAAAAAGAAAATAGTTTTTTTTTTAATATTTAAAGATTTGGTGCATAGTCATATATGGATGTGTATATATATATATATATATACATATATTATATACATATATATATGCATATATATATATGCTTATATATATGCATATATATATATGCATATATATTTATGCATGTATATTATGCATATATATATATGCATTATATATAGCTATAATATATATGCATATATATGCAATAACTATATATATATATATATATATATATATATATCTATATATAATAAATATAATTTTATATATTTTAATTTTTTTTATTATTTTATATTATATTTTTATTCACTATATATGTGCCTATATATATATATATATGCATATACTATATATATATGCATATATATGCATATAATATATATTAGGCATAGTATATCTATATATATATATATATAAGTGCATATTATATATATATATATATATATAATGCATATATATATAGTATATAGGCATATATATATATACTATGGCATATATATATATATAATAATATATATATATATATTATATAGATCTCATATATATATATCGTAATATATATAGATATATGCATATAATGAATGTTACCTAACAAGTACACCGGCACTCTCCGGGAAAGGAGCTGGGGACCCTACCACTCTACTCACTCCGAGAGCATCACAACGTGAAAACTGCATTGAGTATCATGCTGGACCACGGCGTCTCGACATGACCTAGAACCTACCGTTCAATGATTATGATATCATATATAATGTGTATATATATGTGTATTTATATATATATATATATATATAATATACAGATACATATAATAATACATATATACATATACATATATAGATATATATATATATATAATATATACATAATATATATATATATATTATATATATATATACTTATATAGATATATATATACACATATATATAATAGATAATATATATATATAATATATATATTAATATATATCATATTATCTATTTTACATATTATAATATATATATATAGCATATATATATATATTAATCTATATGATATATATAACATTATATATATAGTATATATAATATATATATATGACACCTATGTATACATTATGATGCATATATATATTATAATATATATATCTATATGCAATATATACATATATAACATAAGTATATATACATATAATATATATATACATATAATACATCTATATGCAATAATTAGTATATTAGTATAATATATATATATCTATCTATATATATATATATATATATATATATACATAATATATGGCATATATCTATATATACATATAGATGCATATATAGAAATTACATATATACATATATATGCATATATGTATATATAATATATATATATATATATATATATCTACATATATATAAAGCATATATATACATATGTAATACATATATATGCATATATATATATATATATATAATATAATATATATAATATATATATATGATTTATATATATTACATACATATAGTATATATATATATATTTTATATATATATATATATATATATATATATATATATCAAAGTATTAATATATATATAATATATATATAGAGATACAATATATATATATATATATAATATATATATATATTATATATATATATATATAATTATATTATTACATTATATATATACTATTAATATCTATTATATTATATATATATTATAATAATATATATTTTAATATAAAAATTTTAATATATTATATATAAAATATATATTATATATATATTTTTATATAATATAATTTTATTATTTTAATATCCTTTTTAATATTAATATATTATAATATATATATATATATCTAATATATATATCTTTATTTTATATAATATATATATATTTATATATTTTATATCATATATCATATATCATATATATATTTAATTGCTTTATATCATATATATGCTTATATCATATATATCATATATATCATATAATATCATATATATAATTTTTAATTTATATATTATATAATATAATATTATATATATATATATATATAATATAATAAATATAAAAATTTAATATATTAGAAATATACATATATAGTATATACCATATATACCATATATCCCATATATAGCATATATAAATATTTTCATATATACATATTAAAATATATATATATATAATTAATATAATATATACTTATATCATATATAGCATATATACGCATATAAAATAATCCATAATATAATAATAATAGAAAATATAGTAAAAATATATACATATATAGATAATTAAATATAGATAAAAGCATTATACAAAATAAGATAATATACGCAAAAATACATATATAGCATATATAGAAATATCCCATATATAATAATCGCATATATAGCCATATATATATATATATATATAATTAATATATTATATATATATATAATATAATATTATTTATATTATATATATTAGATTATGTAATATATATATATTAATCTCTATATATATATCTATCTCTCTATATAATATATATCTATATAAAATATATAAATATATATAAATATATATATATATATATATATATATATATATATATATATATATATATATACACAAACAAACATGATTTTATATACAGGCTTAGTTACATACATAGTATATTTTTTTTTATATAAATGTATCATGTATAGATGTGATGGTAAGAGTAGGTTTAAAATATTTTTTTTTATTGATTGATTGATTGATTGTAGGGATGTGTCTGTGATTTATATTTTGAAGATTTATATATTGTTAAGTGTAAAGTTAATATCTATATAAGGAGATATCCAAGGAGAAATAACTGTGCAAATATGCTTACGATGTAGGTGGGACATCCACATCACACCAATGTGTATTTTGTCTCTAGATGCCGCCGTCGCCACGAACGCCCCCGCAAAGAATTGTCTTTGATGACTGGGGGGAATATTTTGATGATATTACCCGAAGGCCTTACTACTATAACAGCAGAACACGTGAGAAGAGATGGAAACCCCCGCGTAAAGGAATTCACTCAGTTGCTATTCCAGAGGTAATTAATTTGTCGCCGTTGGTGTTATTAATAGTAATTTTGTTAACGTTGCTGTTGTTGTTGTTAAAAGTGATGCATGTTGATCTAGTCAGAGGATGTGTTTTATTTAAGTTTGATGGAAGAACAATCCTCACATCTCTTGACCTTTACCGAGAATACCGGCTTTATGAAAGATGCTGATTTTCTGCCATTCACCTGTCCTGCTCTTAGTGCTTCAGTCCCCCATTCTCTTGCGAGTTCTTGGGAAAGAATACTGCTGAGGTGGAATATGGCTTTTTGTTCTTATGTTTATGTTTTATGATTTGTTATCAGTAGTGTTGTTGGTATATATGGTATTGTTATTATTAGTGTTGTTGTTGTTTTATTATTATTATTATTATTATTATTATTATTATTATTATTATTATTAATTATTATTATTATTATTATTATAATTATTATAACTATTATAATTATTATAATAATAATAATAATTATTATTGTTGCTATTGTTATGATAATAATGATGATGATGATGATGATGATGATGATGATGATAATAATAATAATAATAATAATAATAATAATAATAATAATAATAATAATAATAATAATAATAATAATAATAATAATAATAATAATAATAATAATAATAATTGTTGTTGCGTGTTGTTATAGAGTTTATTTGTATTGTTTATTATTATTTATTACTGGTTATTTTATTATTTTTTTAGTATGTTATTATTTTATTATTATTGTTATTGTTATTGTTATTGTTTGTTGTTGTTGTTGTTATTATTGCTATTATTATTATTATTGTTATTATTCTTTTTGTTATTGTTATTGTTATTATGATTATTATTCCGGTTAGTTATTATTTTTGATAGTTGTTGATATTATCATTATTAATATTGTTATTATTAATTTTGTAATTATTAATATTAATTATTAATATTTTTATTATTATTATTAGTATTACTATTGCTATTGCAAGTGTTAGTTTTATTTTATTTTTATTTTGTTTTATTTAATTTAATTTTATTTTATTTATTATTTTATTTTTTTTTATTTTTATATTTTTATTTATTTATTTATTTATTATTATTATTTTTTATTTCATTTTATTTTACTTTATTTTATTTTATTTGGTAACTTTTCTTCTTCCTCTTCTTAATAAGCCATGTAGTAAATATAAGAAAATAGCTGGAATATGGTAAATCAATCTTATTTTAATTCAAAATGGTAACTTGTGTATAGTCCACAAATTTCTGTTTCCAATTAAAAAGAAAAAGAAAAGAGAACATAGTAAGAATTGGTCATGTAACTCTCGGATGCAGAGTTGCAAGAGTTGCACATCCGAAGGGAACCCATACATAACTGCATAGCGAGGCCGTAAGGACCGAGTATGGTGTATCAGCTGTGTAAGCATGAGCTACTCCCCATGGAGGTTGGACTTCAAGTGGACAAGATGAAAATATGAGGAAAGTAATTTGAGACATCACAAAGCAAAACAGAGCCGGTGGTCATGTTACCAGTGGGATGGTCTTTGTGTGTGTGTGTGTGTGTGTGTGTGTGTGTGTGTGTGTGTGTGTGTGTGTGTGTGTGTGTGTGTGTGTGTGTGTGTGTGTGTGTGTGTGTGTTGTGTTTGTGTGTGTGTGTGTTTATTTGTTTCTTTCTATCTGTTATTTGTTTCCCCCTTTAATAAAACTAAGGGAGGAGATTATGGGATGAGTTAAGTTGGTCATGTTCTTGGTAAATATTTGTTATATTTTGCAAGGTTGATATGAATGCATATGTTATCATTTCATCCCATCTACTTATTCTTGTATAGACTTAGCTTGGTGATAGCCTTGCTGAAGTGGCCAAGAATTATTGTGCCATTCTATAGTTAAGAAAAAATAAGATGGCTGTTAAGAATGATAAGAAGTATGTAGGTGTCGTTTTTTTCTTTTCTTTTCAAGAATTTACTCATACAAATTGTATGGTTTCTACCTTATATGTAAAATCTCAAATCAGTGTCTATCTGGACCTCATTTATAAGGTTTTGTGTGGTGAATAACCAGAAAAATGAGTACAATGTAAATGATCCTAAACATATCCTAATATTCCGTTCTTTTGCTCTGGAAAGGTACCTCCGCATGCCAGGCAAGAGAACCGGGGAGGGAGTCTTGGCAGGGGGCAGACTAGGAGCCCCCCTATCGACTACCCTGCATCCCCCAAACTCTCCCAGAAGCCAAGGTCTTACGCCACCTTACCTGAGAGCGGTAGTGGGGGATACCACGGCTTTGGCCACATGTCCTTCCCTGATTCACACCTCTTCATCCAGCCTGCATGGTCACCACCACCCTCTGGCAACATCACACACGCTTCCCATACCCTCCCAGTTGTCCAGGAACATCCTCCCTCCCCTGGTCCCCCCCAGCAGTGCCAAACCCATATTGCCATGCACCCCCACCACCCCCACCACCCCAGATGTCCCAGATGACCAGAATGCTGCCTTGCTGGACACGCTAGACAAACTGAGCCCGCCCAAAGGCTGGAGCAAGAAGTACGACAGCTTAATGCAGAGGGTTTATTTCTGTAATCAGGTCACAGGAGAGAGAGTAAGTACAAAACTTTTTTTGTGTGTGTGTTTAATGCTTTATATGTACTTTTTGTGTTTGTTAATTCAAATAAGTCAGTTTGTTTACTTATTTGTTCCACCAGATTTCCCCTGTTATTAATAAATCAGTGTTTTCATGTGATGCATAATGTGTTGAATAATAATTACAATTTTAACAGATTTCTGTAGATCTGAAGTAATTAATAAGTGGTACAGATGATAAAGTTGTTTAAGACCAATGTATTAATTGTTGGTAAATTCTTTTTGTATGAAAGATCTCATAAATCTGTTCTTTTTAAATTTTTAAGACATTCACAAAAAATTCTGTATGGAGAGAAAGTAACAGCGAAGGTAACATTCATGAGGAATGAGTGCAGTTGAAAAATGAAGAATAAGAGAAATAAGAGAAAGGGTGAGAGAAGCATTTGTAGAGTACAGGTGAGAGGAAATATGGTAAGGGTAAGAATTAAGAAGAAAGTGTGCGTAAGGGTGAAAGTGAGCCTGAGAAAGAGTAAGTCTGTGGGTGAGAGTGAGAGGGAGAAAGGGTTCATGTGAGTATAGTACGGCGAGATTTCTCTTTTTAGAGCCCGAGAAAGAAAGGAGATATAGTGCACATTAGACTAACACCTGGTGTTTGGACCTGTGTGCTCATTTGTGTGTGTATGTATGTGTGCAAGGATGTTCATATATGTGTGTGCATATGTATGTGTGTTCATGTGTGTACATGGGTGTGTGTGGATGCTTGTGTGTGTGTGCATATGTGTCTGCTTTTTTGTGCTTGTATGTATGCTCATACATGTATGTTTCCCTGTGTACATGTGTTTATGAGTACATGTCTCTCTACAGGAATATGTACTTGTGTGAGCATGTGTGCACTTTTGTGCAGGCTTATGCATGTGTTTGTATGTGCATCTGTGCATGCATATATATGTATATGTGTGCATGTGCTTGTGTGTTTGTGTGTGTATGTGTGTCCATGCGCTCGTGTGTGTGTGGCTACCTGTGCATGTGTGTGTGTGTGTGTGTGTGTGAGAGAGAGAGAGAGTGAGAGGAGAGTGAGAGTGAGAGAGAGAGTGAGAGTGAGAGGAGAGTGAGAGGAGAGAGAGAGAGGAGAGGAGAGAGAGTGAGAGTGAGAGAGAGTGAGCAGTGAGGCTTGAATGGTGAAGTAGATGAGTATATGAATGAGAATAATAGTGATAATAGATGAGTAGAGATGAATGAAGAGAGTAAGTGAGAGATGAGTGAATGAGAGAGTATGATTGAATAGAGTGAGTGAGAGATGAGATATGAGAGAGAGTGAGAAATAGATAGATAGTAATGATAGATATGAATAATAATAAGTGAGATAGATTAGATATATGAGAGTAGATGAATTGAGATAGATTGATGATAGAGTAGATAGAGTGAGAGTGAATGAGATGATATGAGAGTGAGAGTATAGTAAGTGAATGAATGAAAATATGAGATAGATGATAATATAGAATGATAATATAGATAGATATATATATGAGTATATATTGATATATATTATTTCATGATATATATATATTATATGATTATAAGTATATTTTATAATATATTATATATGATATATAATATATATATTATATATTGATATTATATATATATATATATTTATATATTTTTGATTATATATGTATATTATGAATATTTATATATATATATTGATTATATGATATAATATAATATAATATGATATATATGATGATATATATATAGATAATAGATGTGTATATATGTGTATATCTATATATGATATATGTATATATAGATATTATATATATATATATAATAATATTATATATATATATATATATATGTAATATATATGATATATATATAGATATATATAATATATAATAATATTATATATAATATATATATATATATATATATATATATATATATATATGAATATATATATATATTATATTATATATAATATATAATATTATATATATATATATATATATATATATATATATATATTTATAATATATTATTATATATATATATATATATATAATATATATATATATATATATATATATATATATATATATATATATATATATATAATATATATATATATATATATATATATATATTATATATATATATATATAACAAATACATAATAATAATAATAATAATAATACATAATAATAATAATAATAATATATATTATATATATTAATATATATATATATGTATGTATTATGTATTATGTATTATATGTAGTATTATGTATTATTATTAGTATGTATTATATATATATATATATATATATATATATAATATATATATATATATATATATATATATTTCCCCCCCAACTCTCCTGTACATAATTGATATGAAAGATTTATCAACATGCTGATTGAGGGATGTGTGTTATTGTGTACAGAAAATTAATAATGTCATTAATTGATAATATATATATTAATATAATATAATATATATATATAATTTTATTATATATATATATATATATTTATATATATATATTATTATTTTATTATATATAATATTATTATATATATTATATTATTATTTATTATTATTTAATAATTTTTTGTGAGTTAATTATGTGCTTTCCGGGAGCTATAACATTATCTCCCTTAATCGGAGATACAAGGGCGAACCAAACCGCACCAGAAGTTAGTGTTCACCAGTGGTTTAGAGACGTATTATTGCCTATAGAATATTATTTTATGATTGAATACACAGTGTTTTGTTCAAGAAAAGTTTTAGCTACTGTCAAGAAGATCTGTTACTGGAGATATGTCAGGTAGGTAATTTTGGAATATTGTCTGAAGAAATTTGGAAAGCTGAGCAGCTCAACCTGGGGAGGAAGTCATATCCTGTTTTGCTACCATGAGTAAGCTGTATCCTGTCAAGTGGATAATAAAAAAACAACTGCCTAACACTAGCGAACACTCAGTTACCATAGATCCAAGAAGTGGGGCATTCATCTGATTGGGGGTTGCTTGATATTGGCACAGTGTGGCAGTGCACATTATCCTGCGTGGAGGAGGTGGAGTTGGGTGAGAGATCTTATTGTCTACATCCTGACCAGTCCCAGGAGGGATGGTGTGTGCTGCTAGGATTACTGAGTCTCTCACACCACAACAACCTTGTTTCTCTCTCAGCCTCCATACCTCACACATGCTCATGAGAGCCTGTTGCTGTATCTGTGTTTCAGGCATTTTGCACCCGACATAGCCAGCACTCGTTAATGTGGAGCTGGAAGTGAATCAGTGTGGTGTCTGAATATTCAACAAATTTTCAATGTGCTGATTTTAATCACTTGTTTGAAAACTTGAGAAAAGCAAAAAAGAGAGAGAGAGAGAGAGAGAAAGAGAAAAAGAAAGAACTATTGCATGCAGGGGATTTTTGCATTCTTATAGATTAATCACAGGTGAATAAGTTAATTTTATATAAAAAAGATCATGAGTAATGATCATGAAAAAATTACTTTGATGGAACATGTGGTCTTCCAGCCTAAAAGATTTTCATGGGTGACCGAGGTGGACATACCCAGTCTGGAGGACAAAGAATACATTTGCAAAAGTTACCAGAGCACTATGGACTTGTCGAAGCAACTCCAGTATGAAGTCCAGTCTCCCAGTCCAGTGGAAAGGCAGATCAGTTCAGCAGAATTACAGTGTGAGGGAGTGGGAGTCCAGGATGCAGAGAGGCAGAATGCAGCAGAAAATGCAAAGGATGCAAATCCAGCTGAACAGAGGAAATTATCTGAGAGAAGAGACCCACCGCGGAAACCGCCTCGGAAGTCAAAGCTCTCTGTGCAGCCATCACATAAGCTTCCAAGAGACCCAGATGTCATAGCCATATCCTCGCCAACCCTCCCAAACAGTCCAGCTCGTATCATTATGACGCCACCGGACACACCCTCAGTAGCAGAAGCTGGGCTAAGAATGTCAACATTTGGTCACAATTCCAGCTTTTCCAGACCACGTGGACATACCAGGAGTAAGTCAGAGAGTGTGAAACTAGACAAACCACCTGTAAGGGAAACTAGTGACCAGTCATTGAAAGCTGAAAAACTGAATTCAAAGCAAGACAGGCGATCAAAGTCAATCACAAATCCATTACTGATTCCAAGCTCAATCCGACCAAAAACTCCAACCCCACCAAGATCTCCTGTCGGATATGTAGAGAGGGACCAGCAAATGCGCGATAAGTCTACCAGTCATCTGAAGCTGGATAATATCAAAGAGGGAACAGGCAGAAGTAAAGAGGAACCGAAGAAGGCGCTTGATTCTCCTCAGCCAGACTCCCTCCTCCTGCGTAATGCAAACACAGGCAGGGGAAAGAAGTATTTAGAGTTGGACTATAACCAGCCAAAAAGAAAGAGTGAAGGAAATTTGTTAGATGGAAACATTAGTCCAGTTGCGAAAGACCAGTACGACCAAATTGTGAAAGAACTTGCTTCCAGCATGTGTAGAGTGCGATTAAATGACAACAGTTGCAAAAGTAGAGATAATATTTCTCAGAATATAGATGCCAGTAGCAGCCAGCTAAGAGAAGATGTGTCTTTAAAAGTTCATGCGGTAGAGGAAGGAGATAACAACAAACCTCATTCATGTTTTTCTGCAAAATCTCAGGTAAGGAAGTCCATGTTCATAAGTCATGATGAAGAGGACTCCATACTAGAGGATAAGCCACTCACCAGTGAGAGTGGTGAGGCGAGTGCCCGTGCATTTGGCACTGATGACGACACCCCTGGCCAGGGTGCCAGGCGATTCTTCCCGCCGTCCCCCCGTTGCTTAAGTCCAGATAATGGCTCTGGGACACATTCTGACAGGGAGGAATCCACATTTAGTGATGATACAGAGGGATCGACGTCTACCCTTCCTTGTCTGGGGATTGGAAGTGATCACTACAAGGAATTGAAGAGATCTCTTGACTCTGAGAAGGTAGTTCAAAGATTTAGCACTTGTGAATTTAACAATTTTGAACCTACTTTTTCATCTGATTAAATAATATTAAGTTTAAAGAATGAACTAATATAACTTTAATGGTTCAAATATGGTAGATTCACCATGAACATGTCTATACAACGCCTGACAAATGCTGCACGCTAGTAATTTCAGAATGGAGGTACAGAATTTGGCATAATGGCTGTATTTTAAATTTTTTGAGGTATCTAAGCCAAGGTAACACTATAATTTACAATATTATTTATTGATCTATGATTCTCTGACTCGAATTCCTAACCTGATTGCACTATTATTTTTTTCCTCAAAAGCGCAAAATGGATGAAGAAAGTACCTTTTAAGCATACATTAGCTTATTTCCAGATTTGATCTTCAGCATATTGCTACTAAGTAACTAATAACTTCCATGCTTCAGCTTTTTACAGATCTGTATTAGAATGATTATAATTTAGCTGGTCTAAATCACTGCCGTCTATGAATTATATAATTTGTATTTTAAATGACATTAACAATTTAGATTTTTTTGTGAGAGATTGAATTGATGCTTATTATTTTTTCAGAAATTAATGGCTAGTCCAGTTTTCAAAGATTCTATATGAAAGACATAAAATATCCAGTTTGTGTCACAGATTGTATTTTGTGCTGATATATTTTGAAGTATTGAAAAATTTTGTGGACAGTTACATAACTTTTTTGGAGTGGAGGGTAAATTGAATGAAGTTTGATTAATGATTGGTAGGGAAATTTTAGTGAACTGGATGCAGCTCTAGATAGGGAATGGATGGTGCTGATGACTCTCTATGCACCAGATAGTATTTTCTGCTAAGATTGTCACAGATACAAATGATACGATGCCACCTGAAACTTGAGTGCTTGGGTGAAGCCGAGGGTCTGCTGTCCAGCACTGTAATGTAATAAGGAATTAAGTAGGTATTCTGTAATTGGATCGGATGGGGAGAAAGGGTTCCAGTCGCTGAGAAGAAGACATTCCTACTTTGAGCGATGTTGTGAAATTGAGCAGAAGTCAGATTTTTTTATTCTGCTTTTTATTATATGTATGTCTGCCCCTTTTTTGGTAACTATTTATAGCTCTCTGTTTTAGGCTCTTCAATATAGAAAAGCATAGGATTTTAAAATGTGTTCGGTGGTGCATATTATTATATGTATGTTCAGTAACCATTGCCTAAACCTAGGTTTGATGTGATGACTTAGATGTTCATATATCTGAATGCTATACTGAAAAGAGTAATAATAACTATGTGGATGTGTAACGTTAATAGTATCTGATAGTCATCTTGAAGTGACAGACAGTGTTTTAGGTGACATATTCTTTGAGATGTGTTCAAGTTGAAATTTCACAGATCTTCAGCAGCAGTTCTGATTGAATGAAAATAGTTCTTGCAAAATTACGATGTATATATTCTTTTATGGTTTGATTGATTATTCCATAAAAACTAACGATGATGTAGCTGCTTCATGTCTTTCACTTGACTAACTAGGACTATCTGTGCAATGCTTCCACACGTTTCATTAGCACGTGACTTGCAAAACAAATTAATAATTGTCTTTTAACTTCTATGTGATTCTGTAGTTGCCATTTAGAATTAAGGCTTTGAAAATTTATAGTGCTCCCTTCTTTGAGCATAATTCATAGGTAGTTTGAGAAATAGTATGATTAAAAGAGTTTATAAGACAAAATATTAACTTACTCAGAAAGAAAGATGTTCAGACAATGAATTTTGAAAGATGTAAGCGACCCTTTCTCAAACTAACACTGGTCTTTCTTTACAGTGGCTCGCAACTAACAATGATGATGGGAAGATTTATTACTATGAGGAGAATGGCAGTAAGAGTCAGTGGAAACTACCTGAGGTATGTCTTGCACTGACAACTTGAGATGTGTGCATTGATCTTGGTCTTTGGTGTGGGAGGGGCATGTACTGATCAGATGGTATAGGTGGAAGGAAAAGGGATAGCAAGCTCAATGTTATTTGAATTTTAATTTAATTACTCCACAAAGGTACTTTAAACTGAAAATCGTGCAAGGAGTACCTTTTTGCATGCATTCAGCACTTACAGTGGTTGTGTTAGAATGTTTCAAATATTGCCGAGAATTTATTTTTATTCTTGAACTTGGACGTCTTTTAGTTGGCTTGCATCTTTTGTTTAATATATTATTGAGAGTGTAGGTGCGAGTAAACAGATAGATGATAGATAGGCAGGTGTATGAATTGTTAAGTAGGAATTCTGCTGCTACAGTTATTATGCTTTCTGCAGAGAAACAGTATATTTCTCAACATAATGTAAAATTTCAGTGGAGCAGAAAGGCCTGTGAAGATTTATGAAGTTTCTTAACTTTTGTTATACATTTTTTGCTTGAAAAATGGGAGATGGTATGAAAGTAGGTTACCATAAATAGGGTCCAGCAGCTCATCTTTAGCATCATACTTGCTTGTTAATGACCAGAAGTATGTTGATAAGATACGATTGCCAAGGTATCTTTAGTTTGTAATTTATGTGGGTATGTAGTACAAAAGTTAGTTGTTTTTTTTATGTAAGTGAAGCATCTTACAAATTTGTTACATTTGCTTGATGTAGAAGTATTACTTTCGCAAACTGCTGACACTGAAATGTTGAAATTGAATATACTGTATGTTCTCATTGGGTACCTTAGTTGTGATACATGAGCTTAGGTGAGCAGCAGCAGGCTAAACACATGGCAAAAAATTAGAATTCATTTTTGCTTTACTCTTGCTTTCCTTTATGCTTCATGGTGATGGAAACATGGCTGAAGGATATCTTACTGTCTCTACTGTAAGTTTACTACTTATTACTACTTTTACATTTAATACCATTTATGGCTATAAGGACAGAAGGCATTGCTTTGTGCTTGTAGTCACACCTCAACAGATGGATTATGGCTTTTGGCAATTGATTGTGAAGTGGATATGTTTGTTCTTAGAAGTGTCAGAAAAATCCATAACAACAGATAACTGGTGAATGAGTGGAAAAGCTATTTGTAGGAATAAGATTTTTAAAGATATATATACATATATATAAAAAAATGTTTGTGTGTATTTTTTTCGGGTTGATTACAATTTCAACTATTTTTTTGAGATTTGGGATGAGGCAATCAATTTTTTCTCCAATTTTCAGCTTGATTCCTTTGATGAGTTTGATATAAGGGATGGCCAACAGACTTCAACTCTTGAGAGCCAGAGGGTCTCCTTAGTTACTGAAAACTTGGTAAGTATTGGAGTTTCTAAAGAAATTTACATATATGTCAACTTTTATGAGTGGTACTTTATTTCTCTTCGCATGTAATTCAACTTGTGTTTTTTTTTTCTCTCTCTCTAGTTTAGTTTAGTTAGTTTGGCATTGGAAGAGTCAACTGTGTAGGTATTTTTGTGTGGCAAAAGTATGCAAAATTACAAAGTTCATTTCCTCTACAGGCTGAGCTAAGTAAGAACATTGTCAAAGAAGGATTCATGCAGAGAACGTTCATTTTGAAAGAGGGAAAGAAGGTGCGCAAAAATTGGACCTCCTCCTATGCTCGTTACATTGTCAGTTCTTTCAATTCTGGATCACAAGGACTGATACACTTCTCTAAGACGAAGGATGATGACAAGGTAAGATTGTTGATTTACCTTACTTACTTAAATGGTGATAAGGTTTTTTTTTTACTTTGGCAATACGTTTAGGTGATTAACTGAAAAAGTGGGATGTTGTTTTTAAGAATACAATCTTATTTATTGATTTTTTTAATAGTTAATATATATATATATATTTTTTTTTACAGAAAGCTGAAATATTTGATTTTATTCCACCATGTTCCCTTGACCTTTCCAATGACAAGAAAACAAGCAGGCAGCAAGTCATTGCTTTACGCAATGGCCAAGACACAGAAGTGCTACTTCAGTTTGAAGATCGAGACATTGAAAATGAATGGCTCAAAGTTCTGGTTGATCATGTGAGTCGTTGGTTGCATTTATTTTTGTGACTTAGTATGGTGTTCATTATTTGTGTGCGTGCACTTATGCTCATACGGGCATGCTTTCTTTGTGTGTTTGTGTTGGTGTTTGTGTGTGTGCATGTGTGTGTGCGTGTGTGCGCGCATGTGTGTATGTGTTTTTATTTTGTTTTTCTTTTTCTTTTTCTTTTATATAATCTTCAGGATCTTTTTGTTTTTATTCTAGGATGGGATGCAGCAGAATATGGCTTCAGTGGCAGAGAAGGAGGAGAAGAAAGGGAAGAAAGGCTCAGAGAAGAGTAAGAAAGGATAAGTTTACTTCATGATTGTATGTAGGGCTTAGTAGATTATATGTTATTTTGTGCGGCAGTTGAGAGTGATAAATGATAGGAATAAAAAGTACAAGGCTCTCACCAGAAATAGGGTAAAGATTATACTCTTGTCCAAAGCTCATCAAATCCGTTTACTAATAGTTTAAAATTTTCAGCCATTACACCCCGATGAGTCTGTCCTATCTTGTTCGTAGGAAATGAATAGGCAGTGAATTCTAGGAACTCCTCTCTCTTACTAATAGTTTGTGACGGTGCTGATTCACACGCCACTTAATCTGATACATTCCTTTGGTTGTTGGGAGTCATTTGTTTATTGAGGTTATTTGGGTTGGTGTTAAAGAAGATTTATAAATAGGTCAGTAGCTTGGGGTATTCTGGTTATTGTTTTACTGCTTTCTTAAGTTTTGTTTATTTTCATTTTGTTCATTGGTTTATAGTGTTATAATAGTTGTTAAGCTTGTTATTGTTCTTCTGCAAGGTTAGTAGTATAAATAAATTGGAGCAGAACAGAAAGGAATTGCAACAAGGGAAGTTATTATTATTAATTTTTTAACTGGAGATAGGGTGATCTCTGAAATGTGAATAGAGTTTTCTATTTTTGGTAATTTTCTCGTCGCCAGTGAAACGGGCAGCCAGTATCGAACAACTCGCTCCAGACAGCAAGGGCATCACTGATAAGTTGCTGAATTTCATCAAAAGACGGCCCCTGAAGGAGACTCTGGAAAAGAAGGGGATTTATAAAGGTAGGATGAATGTTTTTCTCTCCAAGGGAGGAAATGAGAAAGGTGATGTTTCTATATCTGTCTGTAGATCTATATTCATGTCTATATCTTTATATTTATGTACATGTTTGTTTTCATGTCAGTTCATTACTAAATCAGAATATATCACTTTTGGAATTTAAATCTTGGAAAGGAAAGGATATATATAGCTCTGTTGCTAATAACTTTTGCCGGGAAAATGCTGAGCTCTTTTTTTTTTTTTTTTTGTGAAATGTCTCTGGACATCGATGGCTCTGCTAGTGCTTAGCCACAAAAGAGTCAATTAGTAAACCTTGTGACCTTTGTTAGCATTTAATTATTTGGAAAGATTTTTACTGACTTTGTTCCATCAACAGAGGCTGTTTTTGGTAGCACGCTGTCGGAGTTACACTTACAAGACAAGACCACGATACCAATATTTGTCCTCCAGTGTATCAATCACATAGAAAAGTCTGTTGAGAATCTCCGTGCTGATGGCCTGTATAGGATATCTGGTAACGCTGCTCAGATCCAGAAAATTCGATATGAGGTGAGATTTTTTTGTGTGATTGTTACCCTCCCTCATTCAGTATGTGATAATTGATTGAAAACAGCAGATTTTTTTTCATTATTTATATTTAGAGGATTTTGTATTAGTATTGTTATAAGTAGAAGCCCAACTGTACATAATGGGCCTGATAATATACTTGCAGGTGGCTCAAAGGAACTATACCATCTTGAGCAGGGAGAAGGAAGTACATAACCTGTCGGGGGCGCTCAAACTCTTCTTCAGGGAGCTCAAGGAACCCCTCATTCCCTTTGCCAACTACCAGGACTTCATTCAAGCAACAGGTTCTGGTATGTTAGTTTCTTGAAGGGCTCTGCTTGTTCTTGTTAGGTTGAGAAAGGATTGAGACTTTAAGGGCCTTTTCCCCCCTTCCCATTTGCTTTATTTTGGAGTGTGTCAATGATCATTTCTTTCTTTCATGCTCTCTTTTTAAGGGTGAATCTGTAATTGGTAAGTTTCATTCATATTGAATTCATTTTTGGTAGTTGGTACTTGGATAGTAAGTTGATAGAGTTGTTAGTTTGTTAGAGATAAAATCTAGTGGTAGGAAGATCTGTATCAAAAATAGGAAAAGTATAAATGATGAGCATGCATACTATTGGTGAAGTGAATCTTGCTTCAGTAAAAAGTACAAGTATCAGAGACAGTAGTTTTATGTGTGATGTAGTGGTAATATTTCTTGTGCCGCTAGAGATGAGGTCAGTAACATAAGCCTTTTTTAAAGATGTGTGGGCATTTTCCTATAACTATATTCTTTTAGGTAAGTAGCCTGCAGCACACATACATGGCTGCTATTTGTGTCATTTTTATATTGTATTGTTCTTTTTTAATCGTTGACCAAAGTAAAACCCCATAATTGACCCACCACATGCTATATAGACAGCCCCCTCCCCTGTCAGATACTATTAAAGAGCATGATTTTAGTGGTCTAAAGCACAGTAGAAATTGTACTTAATTGTTTGCTGGATTTGCATGATATGAAATGTTACTGTCCCTCCACCCACCTACTGCTACATGGTTTTGTTTTCTGAATGTTTACTTTTACATTATTTGATGTGGGGTTGAAATGAGTTGACTTATAAGTACATCATTTTGCAAAGCTTGTGAAAAGTAGGAAATTAAGCTTTGATTTTTTTTGGAACATTTGAATTTGACTTTTGAAATTTGATTTTCAGAGTACCGAAAAAAGAATCAACAGGTTGAAAAGTTAACGAAAGCAGTGCGGCAGCTTCCTGTGGAGAACTACGATACCATGAAAGTCTTGTTGCAGCATTTGTTAAGGTAAGATGGGATTTCAAACATGTATGTCCATTCTGAGTGTTGTATCATTTATCCTTAGATTATCCATAACTTCTATATCAAATTTTGTACTGCTTTTTTTCTTTTTCTTTTTTTCTTTGGAATTTTATCAGAGTGTGAGGTGTAATACTGATATTAAATATATATATTAAATAGTAATTAGGATACCTGTTAACTTTCCCAGTGATTTAGATGAAAAATTTCTTTCCTTGTAACAGAGTGAGCGAATATGAGAGCGAGAATCGGATGAGTATATCGAACTTGGCCATTGTGTTCGGTCCATGCCTACTCTGGCCGAAAATCACCAATGCTCAAGACCTCATGACAGATGTGATGCTTCATAATCGCGTTATCGAAGGACTTTTATTAGATTACCAAAAGATATTTTCTTCCAAAAGGTGATTTGGGGTCTCCTTTTAATGTCTTGTGGGTAGAATGATGTGACTTTTTAATTTTTATTTTAAATGCTGCTGTTGGGTGATGCATATTAATGGAGAACACAGACAGTTGGCCTATTTACCTGTGAACAGATTCTCTTCTTTTGAGTCAGTCAAATTGCATAGAAAATGAAATGGATATAATCAGTGGAACTCAAAATATTCCTAATTAAACTGCCACACACAAACCGAATAATTTGTTTGAAGTACTAATACACACAGCAATGTGAAAAGAAATAGAATATTCACATGCATGACACATGTGCAAAACACACATTCACATGCACACACTTTCATTCTCTCTCTCTCTCTCTCTCTCTCTCTCTCTCTCTCTCTCTCTCTCTCTCTCTCTCTCTCTCTCTCTCTCTCTCTCTCTCTCTCTCTCTCTCTCTCTCTCTCTCAGACACAGACACACAGACCGACACACAGACAGACACACACACACGCACACACACGCACACACACGCACACGCACACACACACGCACACACACACACACACACACACACGCACACACTACCTCTCTCACACATGTTAAAGTGTATTAATGCATACTAGTTTATTAGTAGGCAGATTGGTATAGAGGGGATTAAATGTGATTTTTCAATGGAAACTTCAGTTGTTGGATGTACCATTGGATTGGAACATTTAAAGTATTGGTTGCTTGAATATGTAGTTATTTATATTTTCTTATTTACAAATTTTTATTAACACAGTTGACATGGATGGCAAGAATACATGCCATGACCACTATAAGTATTTACTTATAGATGGCTCTACAAGTGCTTAGCCACCAAGGAGTCAGTTATTAGTCCTACCTATCTCACCTGTTTATTCTTTTCCTTGATTTCTGGAGAGTTACTTTTGTATTATTTCATTGTCTTTAATGTTACCAAGACTTTAATAACAATTTAATAATCATAATATCAGTAAGAATAATAACAATATCAATATCAATAGTATTAGAAAGAAAAACACATTTTCCTGCAATTTCAAGGAATGGGGAAATCAGGAGCAGTTATGAGTGTCTTCTGATAGACTCCTTGGTGGCTGAGCACAAGTGGAGCCATCTGTTTGTAACAAAATTCATAAAAAACTTCAGGGGACAGTAAATGAATTCGTAGTGATTGGGTTAAATGTGCACTGTAGAATTTTTTTTTATTTTGTTTATAGTTTTAGGAGTATGACTGGCTTTTTCGTGAGTGGTGTAATGATTTTCCTGATATATGTCTATATATATATCTATACATCTCTCTCTCTCTCTCTCTCTCTCTCTCTCTCTCTCTCTCTCTCTCTCTCTCTCTCTCTCTCTCTCTCTCTCTCTCTCTATATATATATATATATATATATATATATATATATATATATATATATATGTAGTATATATGATATATATATATGTATATATGTATATATATGATATATATAATATATATAATATATATAATATATATAATATATATATATATATGATATATATAATATATATATATATATATAATATATATATAATAATATATTAAATATATATATATATATTATATATATATAATATATATATAAAATTTTATATAATATATATATATATATATATATATATATATATATATATATATATATATATATTAATATATATATATAATATATATATATATAAAATATAAATATTATATATATATATAATATATTATTATTAATATATAATATATATATTAATATTATATATATATTATATATTATATATATATATTATTATATATATATATATTATATATATATATATATTATTTAAAAAATTAATATATATCTATATATATTATTATTAAAAATATTAAAAAAATATAAAATATATATATTAATATATATATATTTATTTTATTATATATATATTATAATCTAATATTATATATTATATTTTAATATTATATATATTATATATGTATATATATATATATATATATATATATATATTATATATATTTTATATTATATATATATATTATATATATATTTATTTTATATATAATATAATATATATTTTATTATAAAATATATATATATATTATATTATATATATATATAGATATATATATATATATATATTATATATATTATATATATATTATATATATTATATATATATAATGCAAATATGTATATATATTTTTTTTGCATACATAAACTTTGTAAATTATCCATTTTGTGATATACTGATGAGATTAAGAAATATATATGTGGTATTTATTTACTTAAGAATTACAATTGTATTTTCTTTCATTGGACAGATGAGAAACGGAGCGGAGAAGCCATGAATCACTCTTAGGTGCTATTTTCTCTCCGTTGTTTTCTGCTCTTACCCCCCCCCCCCCAACCCCTTGGCTTTTGACTGGAATGACCAAATTATTAGAATACACGCATTTTCATCCACTCGCTAAAAGGAATGTGGTGTGCGACAGATCCATTTCAAAAGACAACTGTACTCTATGATATGCTTAGTCTGCTTTCTTATATATACATATATATATATATATATTGTACATAAAATCACTGTAATTGTAAATGTCCCGCTATAAAACGTCAGCCCCTGCGTCCGTGTTGGGATATGGGACCGACTTTGGCTTCGTTCTTGGATCCCCGTCAGAGGTAGTCACTTTGGGACCATGTATTTGAATATGGAATTCATGATATTTTGTATGTACATTTTCATCTTATTACACTGGTTACCACTTTCTGTATATGATACCCATGTTGTATATTTTGAAAGACTTTTTATCTCTTTACCTCCAGTTTTTGTGATGACCCACAGACTGCTTTGGCTGGTCGAGTTTGATAAAATTTCAAGTAGCCGTTAGTAGTCACAAAACGGTTTACGGATGCCGTCTCGTCCGATATTTCTCCTGAGAAAATGCTTTGCTTCATTGTAAACAAGAAGAAGGCTGTTGCTAATGTGTCATAGAGATTATTTTACAGTTCTATGATATTGCATTTATGGTTTTACTTCCCAAGTTGTGTTCCTATATAATGTGCATTCTAGATACGAGAAATGATTTTTTTATACAATAGTTTGCATGCGTGTAAGCACACACACACATACATACATGCATACATACATACATACATACATACATACATACATACATACATACATACATACATACATACATACATACATACATATATATATACATACATATATGCATATATACATACATACATACATACATACATACATACATACATACATACATACATACATACATACATACATATATATATACACATACATTTATATAGATCTATATGAATACATATATGTATGTATGTATGTATTTATATGTATGTATATATGTATGTATACATATATATATACATACATACATACATACATACATACATGCATACATACATACATACATACATACATACATACATACTACATACATAATACATAATACATACATATACATTATATTATGATATAGTATGTATATATTATGTATGTATATATATGTATGTATATATATGTATGTATATATATTATGTATATATATGTATGTATATATATGTATGTATATATATGTATTATATATATGTATGATAATATTTGTATATATATATGTAATATATAATGTATTTATTATATATATATATATATATATGTATATATATGTATAGTAATGTATGTATGTATGTATGTATTTATGTATGTATGTATGTATGTATGTATATATGTAGGAATGATATATTTATGTATGTATATGAACATATGCATTTATATTTATGTATGCATTATTTCCTCCTTTTCATGGTTGTCTGTGAAACATTTAATTCCAAAGCTGCTAACATTTTTGGGGACATTAAATTTTTCTGTCATTTTCCTTTGTAAATTTTTCTGTCATTTTACTGTGTAATATATTGGCGTGACATAGAACTTAATAATTTTCAATTTCCTGCCTAGTTTATTTATTTATTTATTTATTTTATGGGAAGTATGAATTTGTACAGTGTTGTAGTGCTTACTTTCATTAATTAAATTCATGATGATGATAATTTTTTATTATTACTGTTGCCATTACTGTTGCTGTTGCTGCTGCAACTACTTTACTACAAGATATCAACTGCTGCTGCATCTCTTCTCTTATTAATGTTAGTCTTTTTAACTCCTTCTGCTACTACTACTATTTTATTTTATCCTTTTTTTCTTTTTCTTTCTTTTTTTCTCATTTATTACATGTTTTCTTATCTCTCACAACTTTTTGCATTTCCTCTCAGCAAATAGGAAGAGAAATTGGGCCCATATTGTTTAGGCTGCATTGCTCCTTGTACTTAACAGTGTTGTTTCGTACCTTTTCTTCCTGTTCTTTGCTTGCGCAAGTCATAGTCGCTGAAGCCATTCCAGAGGGCGTTCTTGCTTGGGTGAGTGCTTCAGTAGGTCTGCGCCTTTTTGGGTCGGTTCTATTCCTCACCATGTGATAGTTCATAGCAAGGTAAGGTAAAAATGAAAAGCATGACTTGTGTTGTTGGCTCTTCTTTAGAGGATTGTGAAGACAAAAAGAAGGGAATAATGATTGGTGCACGTTCTTTAGCACTTAAGATACTGAAGTACGTTGTTTATTATTTTCACAATAGAAAGGTCAGTCACTGAGTTTGAGCAAAGTACCTGTTTGTCACAAAAATGGAGAAGAATGTATTTCAGGACAAAGTTATTGTTTGGAATGAAGTCTTGTCATTTTTCATTTCATCACCCTCATTTTTTCAGCCATTCCATGCTAATGTTTGAGAAATGACTAACAGTATTAAGGTGATATACATTTTTTTTTTTTCATTTGTCAAAAAAATCTTAGGCATATATTTTGTGACGTTTTGCAGTGAGAGAGTGGAAGGTTGAGTGGTGGTACCGTCTGAGCCAAATTTAATGTGATTTTTCCTTGTGATGTTTTGATATGATGATAAGTAAAGGTTTGTGAATCCAGCCTCATTTTGGGCAGTAGGTCATATAGCCATATCCTCTTGCTTATACTTCATGTTCCTTGTTGGATGCATGTGAGCACTGTGTCTTGTTTAATTTACAATTAGTTGAAGGTACTCATAACATGTTAATCACTTTTTTTTTTTTTGTGGTGGTGTAAAGACCAATAACTATATTATTTCATAGTAATAGGCATAAAATATTTCATCAGTATTTTGCATTAGGCAAATTAAAGTAAAAAAAATCTTATTCCTCCGTTAATATTCCAGAAGCATTTTTACATTCCATTGCTTTTACCTGATGATTTTTCAATATTTAGGATGTATATATAATATAATTGCATAATCATCCTTAAAATGGAAGTGTCATTACAGATTCAAATTCCAAATAAGGATATTTTTGGTTCACAGAAGATAATTGAATGTTATGAGATCTCCGGCTTTGAGAAATAGCATAAATATTTAGCTGCAGCAAAGAAAAACATTTCCGCAGACTAATAAAAAATACGTATTCCAGATATTAAGGATTTGAATCAGATTTTAGGCATATTATGCATAGATCCTTTATATGTAAAGGATTTCTCTACACAACAAATACTATATATGTTAGTGGTATGTAAGACTAAACTGCATTTACTCTTATTCTTTTTGCATTCATGATCATTCCTTTTTGCTTTTGGGTCATGGAAGAAAAAGTCAACTATGTTATTATTTTTTTTCATTTATTTATTTTTTTTAAAGAAATGTACCTTTTTTTCCATTTATTGCCAGTGGCTTTACAATTATCATCTTCACTATCATGATTTATGGTCATTCATCATCCTTGTCATTAGTGTTGCATTCATTTTAGTTCTAATTATAATTATCATCATTCTACCTTCATCATTAAGATTGTACATCAGCCAAAATTATGCATTTCTGTCTGTAAATATATATTTTCCGGTTGTTTGATTGGGGAGTTCTTGTTTGAGAGTGGGCAGACTTCACTATTTATCTGTAATTATTATTGCTATTGTATTATAATAAACTTTATTCATGTTGTGATAACATCTAAATTTTTACCTTAATTGAAAGCAATATTAATACATTTCTTGATTAATTCATTTGTTAGCAAAACTTCCTGGAGATAAATTCTGTCAGAATTACGGTAAACCAACTTCTCTTGTTAGTTAACGTATTTTTATGTGTCATTAGTTCATCCAAGGGAAGTTATCCACAAGGTCACAGTAGCTTTGTAATTTCATAGGAACTAGAAAAGTTCATTATATGATATTTCATTGAGATGCTACAGAGTTTGACACCCCAGATGTTATGTTAATCAGTGCATATATATATGTATATTCTCTTCTGAGTGTTTGAAGTGTAGTGCAATGAAGAGAGTTTAATTTTTTTATTTTATTTGATATGATAGTGTTGTAGAGACTTTTTTTTGGTTATTTGAATACTCACATGACCAGTAGTTAGTTAACTTGTTTTAACAGTCGAGAGACGGAGAAAAGTTGGATATATCTAAACAAAAAAGAAAGGGAATGCTAATATATATTTTAGTTTGTTTTTCTTTTTGGAATATTCATTTTTTCTTCTGGAGACCGAAAGGAAAAATAAAGATTTAACTAACATGGAGAGGTTGATGTTAGTGTTACAATAAAGGTACCCATTAAAGAGTTTATGAAATGCATTTGTTACCATTTTATTGATATTTAACAGTCATGAACTGGAGAAATATAAATTGAAAATGTAGTTTGATACTGAAAGTGAAATGTTTTTGAAATGCGTTGACTGTTATGATATGTTTATTGTATATCAGAATGGTATAAAAAATGTAGCAAAGTGTTTATTTGTACATACGTTCCTGCATAACCAAGTCATATGCAGCCCTGTTCGTATTAAACTATAGGATTATTATATAGTGGGAGGCTATGTATAAAATTTGGTGGGAATATCAGTTAGATTTGTTCCATTGCTTGATAGATGGAACATTAGTGTTAATTGGATTATTTGAGTCTGTGATTATAAATGTTTTTAAAAAAAGTTTACAGGCCTTTTTATTCTCAAAATAATAGAAATGTAAATATAAATTGTTTGAATGAAAATAAAGTTTTGTTATTTTTCCTTATGTTTTTTTTAACACTGTTGTAGGACAAAAACAAGAGCTGAAGGTGTGAGTTTCATTACGTTCGACAATGCCGAAATATATCCTTTTTGTTCATCATATGCTTACATGTTTGACTGTAGTAGAAATCTAATACCTTTTTTTTTTTTCATATATATATTTACAAACCAATATAATATAAACGCATTTAAGTTTTGCCCATCAGCTTTAAGTATGAAGGCAGATAACTTTCCCTCACTTTAAGGTTGCGCTTTCCTTCAATTGTCTTCAAAAACAACCATAAAGGGAGGAGGTTTATGGATAGGAGTTCATTGTAAGCAGCAGCATGGATAAAGGGCAGTGGATTACCTTCATTACTTAGTAAGCAGAGGGTAAATGTAATGTCGGTTCTATCTGTATAATTTTGATATTAAGAAAAAGCGCATATATGATAATGGATAAAGTACACACTAAAACAATAAATATCTTTATTTAATAAATATTTTAAATAAATATAAATATCTAACAAAAATATTTGTCTTTTGAGCGATGTTTCCAATTACTTTATATGTACAAAAGAATTTATTTTTTATATGGCAGTGACATGTATAAAACTCTCAGACTTGATACTTTAATATACATCACATAATATTCTATACAAACAATGACTGAAATTATATGACTGACATTTTTTAAAATATAAATTTATGTACATTTTTATTATTTAAAAAAAGATGTGTGGGAAGAAAGGACTTTTGTAAGGAAAAAAGATGCTAACGATATCTGCGATGAATACCAGCATTTCTGATTTATATTTGATCAGATAAATTATGAATGACCGTGCTTTCTAGATTTTTTTTTCTATTTACCGAGAATACTTTATAGGCTGAAAATGGACATGTTATCTTACAAAAATGAAAAATATGGACAGTTTTACGTGTCTACATCGCACTCAATGTCACTGAACAAGTTTGATTCAAAATACAAGTAACGTCACAATAATTCAATTTTTTTCTTTTTTTAGGAACTACAAAAATAATGTCACTTACACTATACATTCCTTGTATTGCACACGAAGATATGCAACTTTCAGTATAAAATAGTTGATATCGACAATATTTTTTTCCGGAAAATTGGCACTAAAAAAAAAAAAAAAAAAAAAAAAAACACTCAGGAAGTTTTAACCTCCGCATTTGATTCCTCCGTCGCGTAAAACATCTCGAGCTCCCGTAGGAGTCCATGGTCATACGAACTTGAAGGTGGGTATCTAACCATCTCCTCCTTGACGGCACTGTGGATTCCAGTTTCCAGAGGCTTGAGGTCGACGTAGATGCCGTCCTTAGGCTGAAGGGTGAGGACTTTGGGGTCGAGGGGCACTGGGTAGACGGAGGAGGGGCTTTCGCTCACCTCCATCGCCGTCAGAATATGTACGAGGCCGACTTTTATTCCCAACAAGGCGAATCTCAATCCTGTGAGGAATGGAGCATTTGCGTTATGATTCACGTGTATTTAGAGAGACTGATCTCTCTCTCTCTCTCTCTCTCTCTCTCTCTCTCTCTCTCTCTCTCTCTCTCTCTCTCTCTCTCTCTCTCTCTCTCTCTCTCTCTCTCTCTCGTT
Organism: Penaeus monodon; assembly: GCF_015228065.2. Taxonomy (NCBI): domain Eukaryota; kingdom Metazoa; phylum Arthropoda; class Malacostraca; order Decapoda; family Penaeidae; genus Penaeus; species Penaeus monodon. The sequence continues at coordinate 783,850 of NC_051392.1, read as the reverse complement.
TTCTCATTCTCTGTCCTTCTCCCTTTGTCTCTGTCTTGTCTGTCTGCCTGCCTGAATGCCTGTCAGTCTGTCTGTCTCTCTCCCTCTCTCCTTCCCTCCCTCTCCTTCCCCTCCCCTCTCCCTCCCCTCCCTCTTCCCTCCCCCCTCTCTTCCTCCCCCCCCTCTCCTTCCCTCCCTCTTCCCTCTCCCCCAATATCCACATTTCAACCCCAACACCGACATTCCGCTTCCAAACTCACGAGAAGACCCACCTATGCAACTCCTCGGCCCTTGACCAAAGGGAAGATACGAGTACGGAACGATAGTCTCCTTCGCTCGACCCACGAACCGCTCTGGTCTGAAGGTCAAAGGGTCAGGCCAGTACTGGGGGTCACGGTGGATGTTCCATACGGGAATGATCACTGGTTGACCTCGCTCCAAGGTTACCGAAGTACCGCCGATCCTGGAAGTAAAGGAAGGTTATGCATGTGCGTTTACGTGTTAAAGCGAAGATCGAATAAGAATGTCACAAAAAGTATTCCTGATTAGTTTTCAAACAGACCTTTCTAATACTCCTTCCCTAATAATCCTTTAGTGATCGTTTTCCAAATACCCCTTTCAGTGCCTATTTTCATACCCCTCCCCCTTTTTTCCTTAAATGCCCATTTTCCTACCGCCCTTTCTAATAGCCTTTTCCTCAATACCCCATCAATTACTTTTTCTAACTCCTGTCTAATGCCCATTCTCCTACCGCCCTTTCTAATACCCTTTTCCCCGATACCCTATTTAATACCCATTTTCCTATCTCCCTTTTTAAATGCCCTTTTCCCCAGTACCTCATCTCATACCCCATGCCCCATCTAGCACCTATTTCCCAGATACTCTAACTAATGCCTGTTTCCCTTATATCCCACCTAATACCCTTTCTAATACCCGTTTTCCTACCACCCTTTCTAATACCCCTTTTACCTTATATCACATCTAATACCCATTTCCTCGATACTCGATCTAACACCCCTTCACCAACCGCCCTTTTCTAATACTCCTTTCCCCCCAGTACTCTCAATACTCGATACTCACGTGTACTGCTTGGTACAGATCCTCTCGATAACAGGGGCAGCCGGGTACAGGCGGAGGGTCTCACTCACTACGGCGTCGAGGTAAGGCAACTCCATGATTTGGTCGTGGGTCAGCTCTCCTCCATTCCTGTCGGGGTAGAGGCAAAGGTTAGCAGCGAAAGCGGTGGATGGAAGAGGCAAGGGAGGTGGGAAGTGGTGATGAATAGGACGAAAGGGGGGGGGGGGTGATAGGGGTAAAGGTTGATAGGAAGGGGGAAGAGGGAAGGAAGAAAGGGAGGATTAGAGCATCCAGAAAATTTAGTAATCGTAATTGTAATTAGTAAGACAATGATAATCATGATATTACTATTACAGCTACTACTACTACTACTAATAATAATAATAATAATTATTATTATTATCATTATTATTATTATTATTATTATTATTAGTAGTAGTATAATCATAATACTAATAATAGCAATAGCAACCCCAAAACAATACTATCACAGACCATCAATCAAGAAACACACGCAGTCCCTCACCCTAATTTAGCGAAAGCCAGCTCCCTCCTTAGCGCTGCTTGCTTCTCTGGGTGATGCGCTAACAGAAAGAGTGCCAACGACAGCGTATTTGCAGTGTTGTCATAGCCAGCTAGGAGGAAGAGGATAGCTTGAGCCGCCATCGTGTTGTCAGATAATCCTGTTGGCAGAAGGGGTATATTACGGGTGTGGGAGAGGAAGGGGTATATTACCGGTGTGGGAGAGGAAGGGGTATATTACGGGTGTTGGGAGAGGCGGGGTAATAGAGAGAAGGGTATATTTCCTTGTATATTATGTGGCAAGGAAGGTATATTACGGTTTGGAAAGGTTATATTATGTAGAGATATTTACTTATTTTTTGTTGGAAGGGTTTATTGGTTGTGGTTATTGCTGTTTTTGTGGCTTCCGTGTTTTTTTACTGTATTCATTTATCTATATTTCATTGCTTGTGTTAATTTTCTTTTATGTTGGTTTTGTTTTGTTATATAATCATGCTTAATGTCACTTATGTTATGTTTATCATCATCACTGTCATTTCTTGTTATGAGTTAATCATATAAGATTCTTGATCAATATAATAATAATGATGAAGATACTAGTAATAATAATAATAATACTAACTTTAAAAATAATATATATAATAGTGCTAATAATACCACTACTACTATTACTATAACAATAGTAATAATAATAGCAACAATAATTGATAATGATTGCAATAATCATGATGATAATAGTAATAATCATAACGAATATCACTGCCATCATCTTACCATCACGATAATTATAGTCAATAATAGTACCATTATAAGCATATAAATTTTGATAAGAGAATCGCAGAGATGCCTCGGCAACGGGCGATTACAAAAGATAAAAAGAGACAGAGCTACCACTCTGAACCAGTTAATTAATGATCAGTAGTGCTTCCTTTATCTTATGTATTTGAAAAAAGCGATTATTATCACGTGGGGTTGGGCTGGGCGTTCGAGGGTTGAAGACATATATTTTTTTTTATTTTGTCTTTCATAGCAACGCATCATTGACCTTTAATTTTTTTTGTCCCTTTTTCCCAAATCTCTTAAGAAATACTGAAGACTATTGGAAAAAAAAACGTAAATAAATACAAATAAAAATAAAGAGGAATACCCCCCCATAAAAACAACATAAATAACTACACAAATAAGAACAAAAAAGGGATATTTCTATAAAAAAAAAAAAAAAATCGAATTCATACCTTCTTTTCCATTAGCCTTAAAAAAAACTAACCACACACACACACACACACACACACACACACACACACACACACACACACAATAAAGAAAAAAATGTTTCGCACCTTCTTTTCCATTGGCTTTAGTTTCCATCATGAGGTCGAGAAAATCTCCTCTCCGAATGCCGCTCTCCTCGCGCATGCGTAGTGTGTGGCTCACCACGTGCCTGAAGAAGTGGAATTCGGGGCTGGTGAAGTCGATGCCCAGTTTGTGCACGACCTGGGCAAGTTTGGGCGCCACGAGGAGGGTCACGATCTGGATGAAAGGAAAGCATGGGTATTTTCGTATAATGGCTGGATTTCTAGGCGATTAGTATTGTGTGCTTTAACTAATGTATATTTCTTTTAATGGTCTGTTTTTGTACAACTATATAGAGGTCATAATTCGTAAAATATCGATCCAAAGTAATAATGCGTTGCTGATGCTCATATTTCTGAAACCCTTTCCCCTATTAATTCTAATACCCATTAATAAGTCATTTAAGATTAAATTAAAAATGAAGAGGAGATTAACTAATACACCCCGACTGAACACCTGCTGGCAACGTTGATACCTTAAGAAGCATCTAACCTTCAGAGCTCTGATGGGCGACAGCTGGAAGATCTTGGCGGCCATTTTGGGGAAGGTGGCGGCCTCCGAGCTCAGGGCGTCGCACTCGATCCCGAAGGCGCACGAGGCTATGCTGTCCATGGTGTAGCGCCCGCAGAGAGCCCGCGCCTGGAGGAGGAGCAGGTCAGGGCTGATTTTTGTCTCTCGGAAAGGTATGTGTAGGATATATGCGTAGATGCATTACATGAATACACATATATTGATTTTGTGTGTGTGTTTGTGTGTGTTTGTGCGTGCGTGCGTGCGTGCGTGCGTGCGTGCGTGTGTGCGCGCGCGCGCGCCCGTTTATGGATGTGAATGCATACCCCTTGTGTGGAAGTACGTTTATGCCTACTTACTGTACGCGTATAATTCAAAACTACTTGTGAAAGTATACGCGTGTCTACACATCCCCAAGACCATAAGATCCATTTCTCCCTCATATAGCAAGAACCCAGCCACAGCAGCCACAGCAGAAGCGCCTACCTCCACGGACCCCTTTGTGGCCTCCTCCGCCGCCAGCCGCGTGAGGTGCGCCGCCCTCTGCGTTATGAGCGGCAGGAGCCGACGCGTCTTGGTGGCGGTGAAGGCCGGGGACACGACGCTCCTGATCAGGCGCCAGTGAGCTCCCGTGGCGTTGGTCAGCATG
>NC_051392.1:762260-764760 GCF_015228065.2 Penaeus monodon | reverse complement strand
TTATTACAATAATAAAAATGCCAATAATGATGATAATAACAACAACAAAACAACAACAGTGATGATAATTATGAAAATAATAACAGTGACAATAATAGTAGAGATGATGATAATACTAATTGTAGTGACTTTGGAAAATAACCAATATAGTTTTTTATCATTGCGAAAATAGTGGTGATAAGAATATTCTTCCAAAAGAATAAACCATTAATAATAATAATAATAATAATAATAATAATAATAATAATAATAGTAATAATAAAAGTAAGGATAATATGGAAATACCGAATGTAAAAAAATTTTTTTTACACCAAACTGTCTCGGTTTCCTCAATTTTTTCTTTCTTTCTTCTTATATACAAAAAATGAAGAGCGAGATAAACATTCATTCATCACGTTTTTTTTTTTTTTTTTTTTTTTTTTTTTTTTTTTTTTTTTTAGTAACGTTTTCTGTGTATTCATTAACCTCATTACTTCGTCTTCGCCTTTTGCTGTCTCCTACGGCACCAATTTACTATTCTTAAATTCTTTATTTGGGTTTCAGTTTTATTGTCATTTTTTTCTCCATTTTTTTCTGTTGCGATTGTAATTGTTATTGGAGATAATAATGTTGGAGAGAGTTTTACATACCTTGGTAGCGTAGTCCATATCTCTGGGCTGTCAGACCAAGAAGTCAGTAGACGGATTGGTCTGGCAACAGGAGCCATGAACTCGATCAACAAGAGCGTTTGGAGATGTCGGTACCTATGCAGAAGGACCAAGCTGCGTGTCTTCAAGGCCTTGATACTGCCAGTTTTGCTCTATGGAAGCGAAACCTGGACGCTATCCAGTGTCTTGGAGTCTCGCCTTGATGCCTTTTGTAACAAGTCCCTTCGCCGGATCATGGGGTACATTTGGCAGGACCACGTGTCTAATCGGCGGTTACACCGTGAGACTGGCATGGGACCTGTTACTTGCATAATCCGGGATCGCCACCTAACTATATGGCCACCTAGCTCGTCTCCCTGTGGACGACCCTGCCCATCAGGTTGTTTCTCTGCGAGACAACCCTGGGTGGAGGAGGCCTGTGGGACGACCTAGGTGATCATGGCTTGGGCAGCTCGACGAGACCTGTCGCGGGGAATTAAAGGCAGACCGTGGGCCTGCCTGGAGACTCGCCTCGAGGGATCCTCGTGGCTGGAAGCGAAGGGTGGATGCGGCCATGCGCCCCCGTCGGTGTTAGCCCCTTGATGATGATGATGATAATAATTATCTTATTATTATTATCAATCTTTAAAAAATCATCCGTGTGAATATCATTATCATTACAATGTCTCATTTTTATTATCAAAATTGCTTATCATTGATAGAGTATATATGTATACATCTATCAATGTACCTATCTATCTATCCATCCATCTATCTATCTACCTATCTATCTATCTATCTATTTTTCCATCCATCTTTCTATCAATCCATCTCTCCATCTATCTATCTATATAAACATATGCACATTTATAAACATATTCCTATCTAGAGCAAAACCCCACCAAGTGACAACAGCAAATAATTCCCCACATGCTGAACCTCGTGGCTCTGTCGGATAGAGACATTTATCTTTGTGTATCTTATCAGCTGGACTAAGTAGGTGAAATGACCAGATAATAAAGGGGTGTGAGTAAGAAAGTGTATTTCTTTTCGATTTTCATGTTCATTATAACAGATCAGCAGATTAGGGGAGTACATCTTTTGAATCTGTGATATATTTCATTTTTTTTCTCTCTAAATGGATGTATGTAGGTGTTTTCCCCTTTTACCGATGATAGAAATAGTTTAAAAAATATTATTTATTCATAACAAGTAATTAGTAATATAAGAAAACAATATCAGTCGTGAAAAAGTGGTGAATAATTTATCTAAGAACGAAAAAAAAAAAATTAAAAGAAAGCTAGACAGACGAACGAAAATAAGAATAAGCTTTAATTTAACTTTGAACCTTATTATAGTTAGGATTATTATCTTCACCACAGATATTATCACTGTTATTATAATCAGTTCCATTACTATCATTATCATCATTACAATTATTGTGATTATCATATTCATTATCACTTAGTTGTTAAAGTTTCCATGATTATAGTGTAAATCGTTGCTAATATTATAATTATCTTTATAATCACCATCACTGCTATCATTAGCATTATGATTATCATTATTATTCTTATCATCATTATCATATTTATTGTTATCATTAATATTATTTATTATCCATATTATTATATTACTATTATAATTACTACTCCCTATTATTATCATTATAATTATCATTCTTATCATTATTACTGTTATTTCTGTTATTATTGTTATCCTTCTTCATCGCCATCTTATCATTAATTTTTTTTTTTTTAATCATTAATCTGTTATTGTTATTATCACTTATTATCATTATGGTCACGATGATAATTATTAGTAAGTACCATTATAATTATTATCATTATAATCATCGTTATTTTCATTTTTCA
>NC_051392.1:749760-757260 GCF_015228065.2 Penaeus monodon | reverse complement strand
AATAAATTCAGTGAACTAAAATAATGAAATGTCTTTGTGTTCTGTATATAGCATTTAGCAGTTGCTAAATTTGAGCCTACTGCCATATTTTTTTTGTATTACAGACATAAAAATAAATAACTTTAAAATAAGACAGAGGGAGTGATATCATAAATATACAGTATACTTGACATATACTCAATTGTATAAGTGCAAGAGTGTACAAATATGCACAAGAGTTCATGTGTACACCCTGAGTCATTTTGTGTCCATAATACTGCCCTCAAAAAAATGTCTTTTGTTCACTCATGTTCTGTGTCATTTCCTGCTAAGAGAAAAAACGTGAAATGTAGCATGGACAACAGAGCTTTCAGGCTCCTGTTACAACTGCACCCCTAAACTGAATTCTTATCCATTCCTAGTGATAAAACTTCAAGCAATGAATACACTTCAAGAATTCCAATGTTAAAAGCATTTTAAATCTATCTCTAAAAGATGAAATTAAGATACACATGAATTCTTACTTTGATCTAAAATGGTACAAAGCATAGTCTATCGTTACTCTTTAATTTTTTTTTATCTAATGCAAACTTTAAAATATGTTAAGCCACACTAAAGCACATACAGTACACCCCAACAAGAGAAGTGTACAATGAGTGTACATTTAGAATAATTCTGTATAGCAAAAAAGTTTCAGATTGTCAACGAATGTTCCATTTTGCTTGAAATGTCCAATAAATAGTCTCTACATATTACTAAATTACTGGAAAACCTTGATCTTTCAATAAATATAAGTGCAAGAATGTTATCACTTCACACTTCATAGTGCCCTGGTCAGTGCATGGAAACTTACACTTCAGCATCAATACTAGTCTCCATTTGTCCTAAAAAAAATCTTTGCATATTACCTGATATATAAACTCCACCATGAGCATTTTAGTGCTACATGTAGACTAGAAATTGACAATGCCTCTAACATATTGAAAGTGTGTGGCTGAGGCAATAGTTAAAGAATACAAAGTACACCTAACTTTATTGTCTTATAATAAACAGGAGGATATGGCACAGTCTAAGGTTCTGGGATTACTGGAGTGAAGGTGAGCAAGAGAAAGATTTAAAATTTGAGTAACAGCACTAAGTATAGAATGGTAGGGGCCATTTGAGGTTATGTATATATTTAGGTGTTCCTGGAATATGTTTAAAGCTAATACCATCTGTAGGTTATAAAATTATGTTTCTCATCCATATTGCAACGACTACATCAATTCTACTAATTCTTTTACTCTTAAAAATCTTGAGTTAAGTGATCAGTATCCAGGAGATTTACTTGGGCAAAAAGTATGCCATAGTATTCCTGAGTACTATTCACCATAAAAATTACTCCATTTCTACGTTAAATGTTTCAAAATGAACAATCCATTTAGCTGCCTTCATGTCATAGATACACAACAAATTTTCTACTTCCACTGGCATGTTAATGAAGTGACACATTTGTTCCCCATTGTGCATCAAGAAGTGTCTTGGTCGTAAATTAAATGAATAAACAGATTAAAAATATTTCTTTTTGTTAAGGCCATCCTTATAGAGCTTGATCATATTTCACTGCATACTGAAAATAAGAAATAAATATTAATTTCTGTATTCCAAGAATCAAAAAGAAAAAAGTAAATTACCTAAATGTTAGATGTTTTCATATACATATTTAATGTTAGCATTTCTACTTTAATAATCTATTCATTGGTATCAGATAAACATAACGACCAAAGCCTGGGGCACCACATACAAAAAGAAAAGAAATAAAAAATAATTCTAATTTTATTAACAGTTCAACTCCTCATTATTTACTACCTGTATTACAGATATTTGTAGCCAAGCTGTCAAGAAGCCCACAGAATAATAAAATCTGTTAACATTTCTTTAAAGCAAATTCACATTTTGTAATGTCTATTCCACTTGTGCTAAATAATACTATCCACGGCAACCATAAGACCTGTGTGTGTTGAGAAATCATGAACACAACAATTCATATGTTCTTAAGTTTCAATTCCCTTTAAAACATTCCACAAGACCAAAAAGCATGTTAAAACCATATCACATCAACTATTATTCATATGAACCAACTCTATCTCTTGATTAATGACAGATAAACACATCAATAGCAAAGATTATATACCCCCCCCCAAGTCACAATTTACGTCTAGAAATAGAGGATGCTTTTAAATCATCAGTTTTACATTCTTTACCACATCTAGTCAGGACTTACAATTAGTCTTTATATGTAAATCTTACTGAAAACAAAGACTACATACATCTATAAGGTTCCTTTATACACTTGAAGTTATACCTAGAGCACAAAATTAAAGAAACCTTTGATATACAAAAACACTAACTTTTGGAGAGTCACAGGGCCTTTCCTTACACCACTGTGTTCACCCATTTCATCCTGTGTTTGAACCATGCCCACTACAAAGGAATCAAGAAGTGTGATTTTAAGTAGGTACTTCAAAGAAATATGTTCCTCAAGCAAAGATAGTTACAATGTATTCTTATCTCCAGGGACACATGATTAGGCCATACAAAAAGAAAATATTTGGTTAGCATTCCCTTTGCCCAAATAAATCTTCTGTCATTACAAAAAAAAAGAAAAGAAAAGAAAAAAATATATATATGCCAAAAATGCTGAGAATCCTATTCATACAGCCAGACAGGCATGTATCAAGTACCAATGTAAACTATCTGTGGGGTTGAGACCTTAACCCATCAAAAAATATATATAAATAAAATAAAATGCATAAAAATAACGAATGTGATTTGGCTTAGATTGAAAGGTATACTATCCAAATATTTTTTTTCTTATATAGCCTTACTATCAAACAAGTTTCCTTGCATATTCACTGCAACAAAGCATTACTTGACATAGTATCTGATGTCCTAAAACTTTGTATTTATGAAGACACTCTCAATAAAGCAGATACAATATATCCAGCTTAATCCTGAGTCTGATAATACAGAATAACAAATTATATAAGCACAATGCCATAGCTCTTCATCTGAAAATTACACACTGAATTTCCATAAACTGCTAAATGCATGACTAGATGAATAAAACTATTTATTACAAGTAATATTAATGTATTTGGTATGATGCTTCCATTATACATTTGCATCGATTATTCTGTATAAAACTGTTAACTGTATCCGTATAAGGGGCTAAAAATACACATGCATATATATATATATTTACATATTAATAGTACAGTATTTTTTGCCATAGCAGAGTCTGCAGGCAAACTATGAGCCAGTAAAGGAATTTTCGTCGTCAAGTTCACAGCGACATGTTTGAATTGCACAAATGTGAAACGTAAGTGAGGCAAGAATGAAAACTCAGGATTAAGGGAAAACAATAAACACAAACATGTAATGTGAGGAAAAGCATATGTGGATAATCTTGCTTTGATTTTTAGTCCTGTAAGAATCTAATGCCAGATTGCTTGGCATTTGGAGTGTCATCCTTTCCCTATAATAAGTCTACACTACACGGTCATTATGACAGCTCAAACTTAGCATGATTTTGAAGCACTGGATTAAACAATTGACCTCTTGTAAGTTAACTTTACTAATCTCCACCTGCTGCATTTTGTCTTGGGAAATGGGAATGCATTTTTTTTTGTCCATATTATAGTTGTAATAATATCATTAATAACATCTATCATTCCGAGATTCTCAATTTACAAAGACTTTTCTTTGAGGCACTTGGAACTCAGAGCCTTTTCTTCCTGTGTATTTATTCACTCATTTATTTATCTATATTTTCAAATGAAACATTTCACACATCTCCACACTGTTATAACATCACAACATTTGGACACATCCTCAAAAAAGTCCTCAATTGTGGTAGAAGAAAACGCATTGTATAATTTTCCTTTGCTGTTGTTTGCTCTCCTGTGGTACTATACACTTTCGAACTAGTATACACCTTGTCTTCTTTTTCTTGAAGTCAAAATCCTTTATTATGCCAGCTCTATTAAATCAGGAATATCTAGCTTATACTCTTCCACAGTGTTTGGTATTCTCTATGACTGCCACTTAAAAAAAAAAAAAAAAAAAAAAAAAAGTTATTCACAATGACTTAGAGTGACTATGTATTGTAAAATCTGTACTTAATGCACTGTATTTGCTATTTACAGTTTCAAAGAAAAAGAAAATTCAGCATCATTTTCTACAATCCCTAGTTGGTTTTTATTCCTCTTATTCATTCTAGTTCGTTTATGCTCTCTTCCTTTCTCTCCTTCTTCAGCTTTTTACATGGGACTCTGAGCCTTGTCTCCCGCTAAGCCGATCAACGTTCTGCGGATCTCTTCGTTGACCTGGTCGTCGTCTGGCACTTCCGACAGCACCCAAGTGTCGTCTGTACTCTTCAGTGACTCACGACACACAGGGCACGTCTTATCCACAACAGACCTGTTAGGGGATTGATCAAAATAAAGGAAATGTGATTGGGTGTCAAACTTCACAGTTTACAAAAGTATGTTGAAGGAAATGGCAAACCCACGAGAAGTAACTTTAATTGTATTTGGAGTCAAGGTTATCATTGTGATTTTATTCTCATTAATGTTAATGAACCATCAGCCTTTTGTGAGAAACTATATCATTTTATTTACATGAAGAAGGATATCTGTGTTAGTATTAATATATATCATATGTATACACATATATATACCCACAAACACACAGTGCATTTCTTAGTATTTAAGGAAATAACAATGTGGCTAAATCTATTTCTACAAGGAACATTTTTTTTTTTCCCCCATGAAATGTCAACATTTCAATCTGCATGTGAATGAAATTACTATCAAATATGCAGAAAAAAAGTATTTCTAAATCCAAAAATCTTATTCATTCTTTACAAAGATCACCTTTATTTCATCATTAATGCTATATCTTCATTGATATATCTTAGCATCTGAACATGAATTTTGTGTATTTTTCTCAGCTATTCAATATAAGCTAAGTTCTAAACATTTTTAAAAGTATTTTCGTGCCAGCATCGTGCGAGTACTTCTATGCCTGTGTAAATATGCAATATTTATAACCTGAAATAAGAATGGTGAATACTCACAAACTGCCCAAAAATAAAAACAAAAAAAAAGAAAAAAGAAAAAGAAAAACTATCTATATTACATCTCTGTACTATATATCTGTAACATTTTGTTATAAAAAAAAATATATATTAATCAATCAATTTGTACAGAAAATCCTTTAGTCCTACAGAGAGCCATTCCTCCAACTGGCAAGATTTTATAACTCTTAAAATAAGTGTTGTTTACTAATAATATCCTCGTCAATAAACAAAATCAAACCAACTTGCCTGTTACGATGTTAGGAAAATAGTTACTCAAATTTGCTGGGTTACGAAAATGCGCCAAGTGCAAGACAGAGCAAATGCAAACAAGCTTAAGTGACACAACATTAATTTTATAGAACATCTGAATACACAAAGAGGTTAACAGTTATTAGAAAATCACAAAGAGTTAAACAAACATTAGATCAACATACATACACATACTATTAGTACTAGCCTTTAATGTCTACACAGCAAACTGGAAGTCTCTTCTTGGGTCTTTTTCCCTTTACTTGGGCACTTAGTCATAAAATTTAGCTATATATAATTTTTTTTCCTTTCATTTTAACAAGGAAAAACACAGTTCCCTTCACACTCAGTACTGACTTCTCTTGGTTTACAGATAGATGCAAAGTTTAAAAAATAGTTACTTTTTAATCATACTTATGTCTCTTAATATACTTCTGTCTTCCTCATCTAACTTCGAAAGTAACAAAAACTTAATTAATTGAAAAGCAGCAAGCAAATATAAAATATGATTTATTCATGCTAACAGAAAATCAGAATGGTTACATTAAACACAAAACCAACAATAATGATGAACAGTATAAATGATGACAGATGACTTAATTATGAGAACAGTTAAGAACAGAGAATCACAGAAGTAATCAAATAAGAAAAACCATATTGATATGCCTTCAAAGCAGCAAATTAAACAGAATAACAAGTAAACAAAAATAATATTCCTAAGCTCAGTAAATATAACCCCAGAGAGCCTTCCATGATTTACCACAAGTGCTTAGATAAGGTGACCAAATGCAAACACTGAATACAGAGAGAGGCTTAGTGTGTGCAAGGCAAGCAAGCAAAGCATTTTCAGCAGAAGATATGAGGGTTCAAAAGCACCCTGCAAATCGACATTCTCTCTCTTACATGGAGTACACAACACTGCTGGAAGTACATTCTTGAGAGGAGGGGCTAGCATATTCCCACCATTGCTCGATGCAGGGGAGGCAGTAGGCGTGGGCGCAGGGGAGGATCACATCCGGTCGTCTCTCCAGACAGATGACGCATTCCTCCAGACTCGTTCCGTGGGTTCCCGTGGCGCCGTCGCTTCGCAGGTCTTCCTCTTGCAAGGGGTTCTCTGTCCCGCCCTGGAGCTCCTGCATCCTTCCTAGGACCATCGACGCTGCCATAGTGGGAGGGACAGACACTTCCTCGCTCCGCACGCGTGAACTGCCATCTTTGGAAAAAGTACAGAAATATATTATTAATTTTTTTGAATTTTATTGCACATAGATGGCTTTACAAGTGCTTACTCACTGAACTCACCTGTTGCAGAAATTGAAGGAATGGGGATATCACCTCATATCCCCATTCCTTAAATTTTTGGAACATTCTTTTATTTCATCTAATGCTATTAACATCATTACTATTCTTACTTACTATGGGATTATTATAATGTTATCATCAACATCAACAACAGAAAGAAATTAAAAATAAACATCACTTCAAAAATCAAGGACAAGGGATGTATATAATATGGCATCCTGGCATCAAAGGGATAACCGTTTCAGTACTACAATTTGATGCAAATCCTGTAAGGTTGTTTCTCAAACATCAGTGCAAATGAGCTTACCTGCAGAATCGACACCAAGCATGCCTTCAACACCACCTAAGGAGCCACCTGTGCACTCATATGTTATACGACGGAATACCTGAAAAAAAGAAAGAGAGAAAATAAAAGAAAGAAAAAAAAGAACACTGTATAAAATGCTTGAATTTCCTCATATGAATCAAGCCATATCATTTAGATTTTTTTCTAACATTTCTCATGAATTACAACAAAATATTTTCTTAAAATTTCAAAAAAAAAAAAAAAAAAAAAAAAAAAAAAAAAAAAAAAAAAAAAACCTATTATAGCTTCACTAATCAGACATTTACGAATAAAATTCACATTCCATGTAATCATGTCAATGTACTTTCAATTGACACACACACCTGTAGGAACTGTCGTATATTGAGAAGCCTGTAAGACTGGACTTTATTCGTCGATGTATTGAGTTTCACACATGCAATGCGAACTGTTGCTTTCCAGAATATCGTGGAATCTGTACCTTTCTTCACAGCAAACACAAGGACGTGACCCTCGCTATCTTTGTACTCTCTACATCTGTTTG
>NC_051392.1:734760-737260 GCF_015228065.2 Penaeus monodon | reverse complement strand
ATATAATATATAATTATAAATAAATATATATAATATAATATATATATATATATACTTTTAAATAGTAATAAAATATATATAAATAATATATAATAATATATATATTATAATATATAAATATATATATAATTATAATTTCTTAATTAACTTTTATATAGTATATATAAAGTAATTATATTATATATAATATATATATATATATAATATATATTATTTATATATAAAATATATATATATAAATATATATATGTTATATATAATATTATATTAAAATATATATTATATATATTAATATATAAATATATATATATATAATTAATAATAATAAAAATAATAAAAAAAAAAAAAAAAAAAAACAAAAAAAAACAACAAAAACAACAAACAAAACATACACACACACACAACAACACACACACACACACACACAACACCAACACACACACCAACACACACAACCATATACACCACATATAACACACACACAAACCCCCAAACACACAAACCACACACAACCCCAAAACCACAAACACAACACCAAACAATACCCACATAACACACACAACACACACACATATAAACACACCACACCATTCACCCGAAAAACTACAATTATAAAGCACCAGGAACAAAAACAACTGAAACTCACACATTAAATTTCTTACGTTGCTTTTTAATACTGAAAAAAATTCCCCCCGGAAAAAACAACTTCATTGGAAAAAAACAAGAAAAACCCTAAATAAATCCTAATAAACGCAGTGCCAAGACAAACCCCTAAAAATGGGGCCGTCAAAAACCCCAGTCCCCCTGGGGGGGACTTTCTACTGCTGTGTTTTTTTATAGGCCTGATAAAAATTGCTTTAAAAAACCTTTATCATGTTTACATGAATAAAATAAAAAGGAAAAATATAATTAAAAAAATTCATTTCACTATCTTTTCAAAATTTCAGAAGATAAAAATTTTTTATAATAATTTGGGAGCTTGTACAATAGAAAAACATTTTTCAAAAAAGGGCGCATCAAAAACCCCTCGCACCATTGGTTTTTTAAACTTTCCCTTCTTTTTACCCCGCTTTAAAAAGCATTAAAGTCAGTAGCTTAAACTTATATAACACATGCCACCCTAAAGAGACATACACTGAACATAATATAAAATAATGCATGTTTTCACTATCTAAAATTTCCAAAACTTTTCCACAAGAAGATAAAATGATAATAATAAATAATAATATGCAAACAAAAATAACAAAAGGCTCATAAACAAATAAAAATTGCCTAACACATTAATTTCTGATCTGCAAGGCCATCAGTCCATCGCAACCCCAATACAAGTTCAAAACTTTACACTCTCTTTTATATACCACTGCATACACAGCAAGCATTAAATAAATAGATCAGGATTTAGCACTTCGTACATACTTGTGTCATTACACTTGGCGAGCGTCTTGCTCAGCTATCACTGTGTTTGTTTGTTTTTTGCAAATCGAGGGGGTCTGAAAATCACTTTTTCTCCAGAAAAAATGTTGTCTATCCCTGTGACTGAATACTACATACAATAAAATACAAGTAAAACCCTTTTCACCTTGAACAAAATGTGAACCTTTTCGAATTACTAGGATTCTTACATCTAATTACCTGTGTAACATACTGTCATGAATGATTTCATATTAAATTTATCCATATAAGAAAACTATAATAAACTCATTACTAGGTCAGTCAAGATAAAATCAGTCTTTGAGGAAGGATCAAAAGATAGAGGCAGATAGTTTTGTGCAATAAAACAATTTGATAATATACACCTAAATACACATAATTCAATGTTGTACAACAATGACTATGACAATGACTATGAATCTCAAGCTATCTCCTTTGACTCTTTAAATGTTACATATCACTTTTATGGAAAAAAAAGCATTTCCAAATACAAGTAATTTGTTTCTATTGTGTATATCTGGGGTAATGAATACAATAGTTCTAATGCCTTGCTGGTCAATAAATACATATAAGCAGAGTGACAGCTTTAGCAGCACTCAGTGTCAAAAACCTTAGTTTTCAATAAAAAACATATACTGCCAGTGCTATCTAGTGGCACTATTTCATCTATTACCATTTTTTGACAAATTACTGATAGATTCATTGTATATATTTCTGGGTAAGTTTTCCTCGCGAATGCAGTAAAGCGGTACTTCTCATCTTATAAATTCGTAAGCGTTGGGCAGATTTCAAGTGTTAATGTACCAGATGTACTTCCAGTTTTGCGAGTTTGTATGTTTACAAAATAACTCTTAAAAGAAAAGCAACACTGGAAATTAATATGCGAGATAATTCTATCTGCACCTTTTTACTTCTTTACTTTGTTTTATTTTGATTCTTCTGTCCACAATAATCAATCCCAAGGATAAGCAGGTATAGAAAGAAACACTAATCAATATTCCAAACATTACAGCCATCCATTCATGTATTGTTTGCCAACAGCCATGGCATTAAAAAAAACACTAAAAGA
>NC_051392.1:719760-729760 GCF_015228065.2 Penaeus monodon | reverse complement strand
TTTTGAAAATGGCAAAAAAACAAAAACAAAAACATAAAAAACATCCGAGTTCCCAGTTAATACGTTCGTTATCGTTATACTAAGCGTCCTAAAAACACTGATGACTGCTATTAAGATACGTGATTTTTAGAGAAAAATGAGGACACTTCGCGGTGATGATTTTTGTGAGTCGTTGGCCAAGAGAACGCTGATGAAAGGTAATTTACTTCTCTAACTGAAGTTACGGAGGCGACAAAGCAGCGGGCGTGTGTAGTACCCCTGCTGAACCGCTAGAGGTTGGTGGCCAATCAAAGGCGATAACCGTATATGCTGTCCTGGTAAAGGTCTTGGTCCTGACTGCCACCTGCCAGGTCTTGGTCCTGACTGCCACCTGCAAGTCCGGTGCCATTTCTCGGACCTGTTGAGAGGCGTGGTCATCTCTCACCGGAAGGGGATTGACGGGACTGTAGCAACTACCGTGGCATCACACTACTCAGCATATCAGGTGACATGAACTCCGTCGAGAAGAGACCTGTGCAGACGAACCAAAGTTACGCGTCATCAAGGCCCTAATACTTTGCTTTATGGAAGTGAGACCTGGACGCTGTCCCGTGCCGCGGAGTCCTTGTCTTGATGCCTTTTGTAACAGCTCCAAGCACAGGCGCATGGGGTATATTTGACTATGTATCCAATCAACGGTTACACCGTAGGACCGACATAGGACCGACGGGACCACCAATTCAGGCTATACGGGCACTAGCTTGATTTCCCGTGTATGATTCCGCCCATCAGCCTGTCTTTTACCATGACAACAATGGGCGGAGAAGGCTAGTGGGGCATCCTAGGGCGTTGTGGCTTGGGCAGGTTGACCAGACCTGTAGCAGTTAAAATGGACTAAGGACCTGGTGGCTATGCGTTGAATTCAGCCCCATTGATTGAGTGACATTATTCAAAACTAGTTGATTGATGAACTAATAAACTGATTGACTGACATATATCAGAAGTATTTGTTGAACAAAACTTTTTCAAATATAAAATATAATTGTCTCTCTCACCCCCAAACACGGATAAACACACACACACAAACCAAGGTCTATATAATTTACAAAGGAATTGCAACACACACACACACACACACACACACACACACACACACACACACACACACACACACACACACACACACACACACACACACACACACACACACACACACACACACACACACACATTATATATCCATATGCATGTGTACACTCACCAAGACCCCACACAAGTTTTCTGTCTTGCACATTTTCACCAAAAGAAGCTTATCAATATTGAATTTAGGTTCACGATAAGACAGACAATTTGGGTAAATTTTCATTTATTGTAAATTAGCATGTCTCTCCTGAACAATGATGAATATAGTTTACTTTTCTGAAGAATGGGAACTATACACTCTATTCTCTGATTACATGTTTTACAAAGGGGTGGACACATTTTTTATTCATCTAAAAGTATATTTAATAAATGCTTAATACATTTAACAAATTATGAGGTTAAAGGTGAAGGGAGTTCAGTTTCAGTCCAAAGACCAATAAAAATAGTGATTATATCATTCACAAGTCCTTTTAGAATAGTCACTGGTGACTATTGTCATTACAAATGAGTCAACTGTATATTTTAAAATAAAATGAAGCAGAATAATTCTTAAAAGATCAATTTTATTTAAACTTATCCACATGCTCATATTTATTGAAGTTTCTGGTTCTTTTTAATGTGTCAATCATTTTCTTTAACTGATCTAGAGACTGAGCTCCTCCCATTCCAGTTGATGCCTCTATTTTGGGTAAGTACACAGTGGTTATGTAGACCATTAATTTTGTAAACTGTTTGTCATATACTTGCTGAAGACAAACACCAAATGCACTCAGGAAGGAGTGGAGGACAGCTGCCGTTACACCAGATATGGGTGGCAGTGAACACATTTTTACCAAAAGTTCCCATCCTAATACAGGTGCATGGAAAGCACTTTCTGGCTTATTCTTAAGTCTATACAAAACCAATCCATACATAAGGGCAGCATTTCCCATACGCCCACAAAAAGCATCCTGTTTCTCCTTCTTGTATAACCCTCTAGCCTTTTCAAACTCCTCTTCGCTCTGGCCCTCCTCGGCTAGAGGGTAAATAGGAATGAGGTAGGGACATGTCTCAAACATGTGGAAAAGAAACAGGTCCCACATATCTGGGTGAATCTGGATTAACTCTGTCATAAGCCAAGCATATGCAGCTACCCCGACACCTCCCCCAGCTTGCTTGTCATGACCCAGCTTGACGATCATGCTGGCAATGTGATTCTTCACGTACGCCATCAACACTGGATTGTTTTCGGTACTGTACATCTTGGTTCCTATTTGGAGCTGCCTTCCCGATAATAATCTGATGATGTTTTGAATTTTTTCTCTGTTCACACTGTGATTTATTAAGCTCAGCTGATTGATCACTCCCATGGCACGGTTCAGATCCATCCGCTTCTTGTTATCCACCTGCCCTTGGACATTCAGATACGGCTCCACTTTCTTCTGCATCTCTGCAAACCTGTAATAATTGAATTCAGTATGTAAGAATTCCATCTATCAGCAGTTATATGCACATACTTACATTACATATACTATTATTAGATAAATATACCTTAGACAGTATTGTCCAGTGTATAAATCTATGTTCATACTACATACGCTGAACCAGTGAGGGGCACTGGAGTAACCCATAACCAATTACTTCTTTTTCTTATACTATCACAATAATTTATAAACTAGTAATATTGGTTATAATATATATATATATATATATATATATATATATATATATATATATATATATATATATATATATATATATATATATATATATATATATATATAATTTTGCTATCCACCATTTGCCTGCTAGCTCTCCCCTTAAACTGTCTTGTGGCCTTCATATTTATTTTCCCCCCTTCCCTCTCCTTGTTTCTCTTTTATTTTGGACATTACAAATACTGTGCCTAATATAGGTGATCTGTAGAAACATATGCACTTTAGTCACTGATTGTGTGTGTTTTGTGCACATGCACTCAATGCACATGCACACATCTGTACAAAACCATTACTCTTCTTGGATTATGGCATGGTTGCCAACTTGTCACAGAACCAAATCAAAAGAACAGTCCACGAAGAGCATTACATGGACCCAGTCCTCTCAATGCGTAAGGAAAGCATCTCTGAGTACACACCTCCAGCTGATTCCAAAAGCAGTCACACAAATGTCATTTCAAACTCACCTCTTCTTCCCATTTCTTATCAGTGTGATACACATAACACTTGCATCTTGTTTTCTTCCATCTGTCTGGCCACTGGTGCCCTGCTGTGTTATGTTTGCAGCTTGCTGCTCTGGTTTCACAGCTTCTGCTTCTGCTTGTGCCCGTGCCTGTGCTGCTGCTGCCTCTTCTGCTTCCTTGGCTGCTTTCCTTTGCTCCTCTAGCTGTAAGTTCTTTTTCTCTTCTACCTTAGCTTCTGCAATATTTGGTTTAAAATTGGTCTATGATCCTATAATCTCATAAAACCTCAAATCCCAGTCATAAAAAGGGCCATAATGTAAAAAACTGGACATGAATGCAACCACTTCCCACACTTAGCACATGCATTATACATGTCTTATATGGAAAGTGATTGTGCTGCTGGCTAAAGAAAAGGATATGTACTGATAGCCATTCTAAACATATAAGTTCTTGGTCTGTGAGAAAGAGAGAGAGGGAGAAAGAAAGAAAGAAAAAAAAGATGGGGAGAGAAAATGAAAGAAAAAAAGAGAAAAAGAATGAAAAAGAGAGAAAATGAAAGAAAAAAAAAAGAGTGAGAGAGGGAAAGAAAAACAGAGAAAAGAAATAGAAAGAAATATAGCAAGATATAAATGCTCTAATTTCTGTGAACTTCTGATCTGTGTTTCCCCATTACCTGAGACTAATCTTCACCTGTTAATCAATCACTACTTACTGAGGTTGGCATTAAGATTGTCAACATAAACAATGGCATCCTGTAGTGTCTGCTGCGCCAGCTGGAGTTCAGGCTGGCCTACGCATTCCTGTTCCGCTCCATCTATCACCTCCGAGACGTGTGTTAATGTATCGTTGAGGAAGCTCTCAGTTGAGGGTTCCAAAAACTGTCTATCTTGGAGATCACTATAAAAAAAAATGGTAGGATAAAATTAATAAACAATTTCTTGCAGGAATCGACAATGTACATGAGCCCTGTGACCTTACTTGGTGTAAAGACCAGTAGATAATATGCACATATCTTAAATTGTGAGATAGATTTCTCAATTTTATTTGTAGACATTTTAAACATTATAACTGTATATAACATGGAGGTATAGTAAATAAAAAACTACAACTACTACTACTACATGAAACAGCTACATTATGAATAGTTTAATCATGTCTAATTCAGTAGTGAGTACATATTTACTGTTGAGACGATTTGTGGCTTCAGAACTTCAGAACTGATTTTGATGGACACTTATGGCATAAACTGCATTTATATTCCAAGCTCCATTCACCCATTTTGATAACATTCTAATTTTCACCCTTCTTATTACGCCCTCCATGGTGGCCAATGTAAGATTATATTTTGTGGTTTCATGGGGATACTCAAGTGTCTTGGTGGAATATAAATTACTCATGCACTGTCTGGCATTCTTTACCTCCCACCAGTCATTCTCACATGGTGGCTGAGGGCCAATAT
Organism: Penaeus monodon; assembly: GCF_015228065.2. Taxonomy (NCBI): domain Eukaryota; kingdom Metazoa; phylum Arthropoda; class Malacostraca; order Decapoda; family Penaeidae; genus Penaeus; species Penaeus monodon. The sequence goes on along the minus strand of NC_051392.1, from coordinate 725,021 downwards.
ACTGCTTCTTCCACTGTGTCCGTTGTAATGTTAAATTGTGCCCTTGGATCACTTATGGTCAGCTGTGGTCTTTTCTTGCCTCAACTCCAGCCAATATTTTTGTTCTTCCTTTACGATTTTATTAGTGCATTATTTTTTACTTTGTATAAAATATGCTCATCTGTTACTCTGAATTACAGACTTTTATGTGAATATAAATGGCAAAACACATTACTGTAGTGATACTATCCACAGAAAGACAATGACAAAAAGTTTAACAGAAAATGAGATATTAAAAAAAAAAATCAACTGGATTTCATCATCTCGTCTGAAGAGTCTAAGTCCAGTTGGATTTAAGAAAACTATTAACTGCCTTTCTATACTAAACATAACTTCAATTACACGCTAACATACTTCAACTGCTGATTCATCTGTGAAATCTTGGTGACGAAGGAACCCTTGGAATTCTGCAGCTGGTTCAAGAGGGCCCTCCTTTGGCTGGCCTGCTCGGCTTCCTTCCGCTGTGCTTCTTCAACTATTGCCAGCAGCTTCCGTGATTCTTGTGCTATGTATTGGCTGTATTCCTCTCTGGTTGGAGTAGTGAGGACATTTTAAGCATCAAAATGTATGTAACTCTAATACCTACAATTCTCTACATGAAATCAAATATCAACAAAATTTCATAAAACTTACCGTCATCTTTACACACTCAAAAATATCTTTGATCATTTACGGCTTATTTCCCATACACACTCCACACAGATCCTCCAAACAACATGAACCCAGTTTTGTACACCTTCTTATCTTCATAATCTTTATCCTACCGAGTTCTCACGTCTACTCACTCTTGTTTCTTTATTATCTTGGCGTCGTCTTCCTCTCGCCGTCGAAGCTGAGTTTCCTCAAGTTCTAGGCTCCTGTCGCGTTGGTCAAGGTACTCCTTTCTCTGGATTTCTGCATTCTTATAGATGTTTTCTAACTGTTTCATGTACTCACTGTACTTATCTTTACATTTCCTCTGGAGAAAGCGTTTACAGATTATTATTTTATTTTTTTTTCCTGAAATAATACTAATGAAAATTTCTCTGATATCAGGAATACTGTATTATTTTACAATAACTTTACTGTTATCTATTTCTATGGTGATCATAAGCAGTACACAAATTCATAATTTTTTTTTTGGCAAATCAAATACCTTGTCAAAAGAATAGTTATTACTATATCAAACATAAGGTGTACAAACTTGTAAAAAAAAAAAAAACTTTACTTGCATATATAATATCTGAATATGATCTGGCAATATTTTATTTATATCTTAACTTCTTAAATTCCAAAAAAAATGGTTCCTTGCTTCTAAAAACATAGAGAGAAAAAAAGTATAACAAAACAGGTACACAAACAAAACTAAGATGCACTGGTTTTGGACACAATGAGGAAATATTTATGTGGTTTTGTGATACATGTTTAGCAAATGCCAATATAAGAAGAGGAAAGGCCAAAGAGAAGATGAACAGATCAAAAATATCATGTTTAAAGAGCAAAGGGGGTTAACTAAAGCCTCAATAGTTCCAGCAAAGGCCAATACACCTCCATCGCACATGTATGATAAGATAGCATTTGGACTAGTTCCTTATTTGGTGACAAGCTATCTGAGAGATCTAAAAGCTCTAACTTGCCAGAGTATAGTAGATGGATGTGTGTTTTTCTTTTGCTAGAATGCTGACAGCATGGAAACCATGACAAGTGCTTGTAGTAATAAGAATTAATCTTAGTGCCCACAGATTATTCTGTATAGCTGATAATATTGTTTTATATAGTTATGCATATTGATGCCTACTTTTACAGTCTGCCTTATTTTCTAGTTGCAACTCCTAATACTTGATATGGCATCATGGAGAAGTGTTGTGAGAGACAGACTCAAAAATATGTCAGAAAAGACAAATAGAGAAAAGTCATAAGATTTATTTCTTACCTTAACCTTCTGTTGAATCTCTTCTTCTAGTTTCATTTCCTCCATTTTCTCTATGAGTTGTCTGGCATACAGTGCCTTTCGGCTGGTGACCAGAGCTTCGCATGTTGCCTCATCATCTAACTCCTCCTTTGGGTCTATCCACTGTAAGCTGGGGCTGTATTGGAAAAATAAATTAGAGAAACAAAAATATAAATAATAGTAATAATAAAAAATCAATATATGCATAAAAACAAAAAAGCAAGAGACCAAGACAAACTAGTTGGGAGGTGTAAGGCAAAGATGGTAGATATTTCACATATACCTATAATGGGGTAACATCTTGAGTTTTAGGAGGTAAATTGAGGAGGTGTCCAAATAGCATGTCTAAGAAAGAGAATGTGTGTGTGCTTGAGAGAGAGAGAGAGAGAGAGAGAGAGAGAGAGAGAGAGAGAGAGAGAGAGAGAGAGAGAGAGAGAGAGAGAGAGAGAGAGAGAGAGAGAGAGAGAGAGAGAGAGAGAGAGAGAGAGAGAGAGAGAGAGAGAGAGAGAGAGAGAGAGAGAGGATGGAGAAACAGAAACAGAAAAAAAGAATTGGAGAAAAAGAAAAAAGGATAAAGGTAGAAAAAATGATAAAGACAGGAAAAAGGAGAAGTAAAGAGAAAAGAAAAAGAAAGAAAAAAGAGAAGTAAAGAGAAAAGAAAAAAAAGAAAGATTAAAAGGAAAAGTAATGAGAAAAGAAAAAAAAGAAAGCAAAAACATGACAGAGAGAAAAGACAAAGAGAAAAGGAAAAAGAGAGAGAAAGTTCACCTAATTCTTGATTCCTCCTGGGATCGTTCATCCTTGTCACTTCTGCAGCTCATCGTCTCGTCTCACCCTCCGATCAGCCCAAAGAACCGGAGGTGATCTTGCATGTCTCCCCCATTTGAGGCATGTGTTTATCTGATCCTGAAGGTAAGAAGTCATTAAAGGTTTAGAATCTCTCTGTATCTTTAAACAAAAAATGGACAGAATTTTTTTCTCTCCAAGCCTGGCTTTGGATTCATACTTTATTAGTTTCTCAACATTACTCTGTATATCTTGTTTTTCATAATTATACAATAACTAATTTTTTCTCCAAGACCACCTGGGATGAGGTCCTTTGATAACTGTGGCCTCCATGCCTTTAGTGCTCCAGCAAAAGTCAACAAACCTCCCTCGCACATGTATGGCAAGATAATGCTTGGACTAATTCCTTATTTGGTGGCAAGCCATAAACTAGGTGGATGTTATGTCGTTATTTTGTTGAGCACTGATAGCACGGAGGCTATGGTGAGTGCTTGTAAAAATAGGCCATTATTAGCCTCATTTCCTACAGATTATATTGTATAGTTAATGATGTTGCTATATCTAATCAAGCTAAGATAAGCTACATTTACAGTGCCTTATTTTCTAGTTCCATCTCCCAATGCTTAAAAACAAAATGGGAGAAATCTTCAAAATGTAAAGCAAAATGGAGCAAGACCATCTTTAAATTAAAAAGGGCACAGCTTCAAAACTAATGACTTGGAATGGAAAAAAAAATTGTTGAAAATTATTATCTGATTTAGTCAAATCTGTTCATTTCAGAAAATAAAATGCAACATTTATTTAATAAACAAACAACTATCCTTAAATGCTTAATGACCAACAAAACTCACCTATGTGCAACGGCAGACAAAAGTAAATACCACTTCCCTGCCACTCTAGACGCACAAATATGACACACCCACACATGAAATGCTAATTTTAGCAGTAATCCACATTCATCAAGCCTTCACTTGGGTAGTATTCATAGCGGCCCGGGCCCCGCTGCCAGGGGCTTATATCGTCGCCTTAGCATGCGCGACTGCTCATGCCAAATACCAGCATCCCTTGCCGTTTCTTCGTAATACTACGAGCATATGTTGTATTTTCAGTTATCATTATTTTCTAAAGTCTCTATTTGCCATATTTCCTGATAAATCAAGACTGAAGGATATTTTTGTTATATAGACTCCATAGTTGATCATTATTCGCTCTATAGTCTGAATAAAATAAGCAGTGTGTGGTATCATGGAGTTGAAATCGTAGGTTTGTTGTATATATATATTTTTTTATAGTAAAAATTAGAAAATGTTAAAAATGACTTAATCACATTTTCAGTGGCAGAAAAATAATATTTTGCCATGATTGAAAAAGAGAAAAGAAAAGAAAAGAAAAAAAAAAAAAATCATGGCTTGTCCATACATACACCATGGCATGTCCGTACATGTCCCCCGGCAGATAGTCCAGCCATGTCATGGCGTGTACATACATGCCACCCGTTGGCAAAGGGTTAAGGTTATAATACAGTTAAAAAAAGAAAGTTATATCCAGTTTGGCAGCATAGGGGTGAAGGTTGGTCTATTGCCCATCCTGGTACATCTCCAAGCATTAAGAAAACATGAAAATGTTCTTGCATATCATTGGCTATTAGAGAAGTTTTCTTCACTTATTACCTAGTTCAGTTAATTACACAGCAGTTTATGCAAAATCCTATTAGTAAAAGTGATTATCAGTGAAGACTACAAGAGCTACTGTGAGTATTATTTTAAATTTGCATGGGAAAAAAGAAATATATTTTTGATTTCACCAATTTATCTACCTCATATACAATCTATTTTTGCACAGGAACATGTCATAGATGAAAAGTATCTTAGATTTCATCATTCAATCACTATATATATATATTTTTTTTTAACGGTAGGTTCATGTTTGAGCCGCCGTGGTCACAGTATGATACTTAATTGTAGTTTTCATGTTGTGATGCTCTTGGAGTGAGTACGTGGTAGGGTCCCCAGTTCCTTTCCACGGAGAGTGCCAGTGTTACCTTTTTAGATAATCATTCTCTCTATTTCTCCGGGCTTGGGACCAGCACTAACTTGGGCTGGCTTGGCCACCCAGTGGCTAGGTAGGCAATTGAGGCAAAGTTCCTTGCCCAAGGGAACAACGCGCCGGCCGGTGCCTCGAACCCTCGAACTCAGATTGCCGTCGTGACAGTCTTGAGTCCGATGTTCTAACCACTCGGCCACTGCGGCCAATCACTATATTACACTATCATAAAAGTCCCTTGTTATATACTAAAATGGTATCCAAATAACGTAACTGAGTTTTTTTTCACTTTACATTATGCAAAAAACTAAATGCACTTTATACAATTTGTGGTAATTGTTTACAAAGCAACCACATCCAGGACACCCACTAAATCACCAGTGGGGCCGCTTTCGGTGGCTTATAACTAATTTTCTTAATTCCTGGCATTATTCTATGCCCGTGCAAATTATTTCATATATCA
>NC_051392.1:704760-712260 GCF_015228065.2 Penaeus monodon | reverse complement strand
TTCGTGTATCTAATCCTTACTTAAAAATACAATATAAGAGCTTTGAAATAACCTATGGATGTCATGATGATGTTGGAAAGGACGTGAGCAATGTAATATTGAAGCCATGGAGAGTTAGTACACATCCACACCAATAAAGAACCCTACAGAAGTTATTGTACACAGAATGGGGTTTCAACATGGAGATTTGTGAGACTCCGAGAATGTAAGGGTAGAATTTTGGTAACATTTTATTCCAGACTACAAAATGTCTTTTTTTTTCTTTTTTTTTAAACCTCAGATACTTCATCACATAGCATCTACAGATGATCAAGCAACAGTGAAGGAGAAAAATAAAGACAGAGGAGCCTCATCAAGGACATTTCTTTCTGCTGAGATAATGATGATGATAATCTTAAGAAAAAATAAAATACATTCACGTCTAAATAGTCAAAATTTGGTAATTTCATTCATTTACTTATCAAAAAAAAAATCGTCTTGTCCATTTGGTCAAAAAAATGTCCCTGAGTTGGCATCTTGTTCTAAAGTCTGAGTCCCTTTCTCAGCCTTTCCCCCTCCCCTCCCCACCCTTGTAATTTAACCCCTCCCCCCGATTAACCCCCTTCCCCTTTTCCCTTAGATGAGCTCCTAAGAAAAAAAACCTAAACCTACAGCTCCTGGATGTCTTTCCACCAGGACATTACAAATACACAGTGATTTTCTACACAACATAAAAGATTTCTTGAACCACCTGGGCTGTGGGGACCTAACTCAGCCGACGGGAACCACAAGGACCATTAAAAAAAATAAAAAAGATGAAGAATTAAAAACAACATTAAAACGAGAAGAAGAAGAAGAAAAAAAAAAAAACGAGAAAAAAAAGAAACAAAAACGAAAAAAGAAGACGACAAAATTGAAACATCAAAAACAAACAAACAAACCAAAACAATAAAACGAATCGAAGACAACCAAAAAAAAAAAAAAAAAAAAAAGAAAAAAGAATTACGAGGAGGACCCTTTTACTCTTGGACGCCAAAGGGCCAAGGATAACTTGAAGCTCGAGAGTCAGAAGGTCCATTCGAGACGAAGCCATTTATTTGTCGTTCCCAGCACCTGAGCCAAAAGAACCAAGAGCAACAAATCCATGGCTGGAAACGTGGAAATGCGGGGCAACTACATCAAAAAGCGAGGGACTGATAGATAGATAGATAGGTAGATAGATAGATAGATAGATGGGTAGAGTTGGATAGATCGATAGAGGTGGGGACAGAGATAGAGATAGAAAGATTGATAAATAGCTAGCTAGCTAGCTAGATAGATAGATAGAGAGAGAGAGAGGAGGGAGGAAGGGACAGAAAGAGTAGAGAGTGAGAGAGAGAGAGAGGGAAGGAAGGAGCGAGAAAGAGAGAAGAGACGGCAAGGGAAAGAAAGAGACTACAAAAAGGCTTAGGCAGAGACAGAGATAGAGACCAGGAAATAAAAAAGAGAAAAATCAGAGGAAGACAGAGAGAGAGAGGGAGGAAGATAGAGAGACAGAGGGAGGGAAGAAGGAAGGGGGTGGGGTGGTGGGGGAGAAAGAGAGACAGAGCCAGAAAGTTGAGAAAAAAAAGTCAGAAAAAGACAAATATAGATAGACAAACTAAAGAGACAAAAAAAGAGAGAGAGAGAAAAAAAAAACGTAAATAAATAAATGAATAAATAAATAGAATAAAATAAGAGTAAATACAGGATCCTGTGAGCCTCACGGAGCCCAGAGCCCACCTGGTTCATGAAGACCCAGTGGCCACCTGGTCCACATTACTCAGACAGGTATTTGAACCACGTGGCTTACCTGCGCCCTTGTAGCGGCAGGCGGGTGAAGTTGGCACGAAACAGTAAGGTCAGTAAGTAAACAGTTACGACAGTAATGAAGTTCACTGAGTCAGTAACAGTATGAAAAAAAAAACACACACAATGTCTCCTAGTCTCAGCAGACCTCAAGGACAATTACAATCTCTGTGGGAATTCCAGATTTAATTTATTGAATATTCTATATTACAAGAATGAAGCGTTTCTTAAGAGTTAAGAATGACCTACAGTTACCATACTGTCGCATGCCACCCTCACAGACGTACGATTCCCTAATACCCTAATGGAATCCATATTGATTATGTTGTTCTTTCAGCAGAAGCGTTTGCCCTCTGCTTAATACAGGAAAGGTTTTCTTCGGAAAACCATGGAAACGGGTGAAAGGAGTCAATTACATTTTCAACATTACAGGAAATATATATATGTATGTATATATGTATATATATATATATAATCACAGCAATATAAAATTGTTAAGTTCACAACAAACATTCCAAATAAACCTTAGCAACTATTATGATGAACGTAAATAGAACACCATGCAAGGGGGCCAACAAAGTTACTGGCTCTACTCTACAAAAATATCATTCATTTGACATTGTTTTATAATCTAAATGGACTATATGCTATATGCGTTGAATGTATGAAATGTACAATGAATATTCATATATAAAAAAATATCTGCCCCTATTCAGGTTGAATTTAGTGCGGTAGTCAGATAAGCTATCCATCATATTTTTTTTTCAAAACTACAAGATTTCGGGACTAAACAAAGTGAAAAAGAGACAATTCAAAGAAAGGATAAGCTAATAGTATTCATTCTGACAAGTACAAATACAAATACAATTACATCTGTAGTTGTTGTTCTCTTCGGGGAGGTGTTTAAAAAAAAGAGAGAGAAAGACAACGCACTTTAACCTCTGACACACTGGAAAGCCTTGCTAAACCTTCCGTCCCAAAACGTAGTGTAAACCTTCAGGGGGGTCGAAAGATACCTCATAGCATAATACAAGCCTTAAACAATACAAGGAGTAGAACCAATACCTTCTGTCGCCTTGACCTTCACTCCAAAAGGCAAAACCCATGATTACAAAGAAGTGACACACAGTTCACACAGGCAGGTCATTCCAACATTTAACTTTCCCAGCAACTTAAGAAAAAAAGAAAACAGACTCTGAGGGTAGTCAACACTGTATATTATCATATATAAAAAAATGGCTTAGGGTTAAGATGTACAGAGGGGCATTCAAATGTACCTTGGGACATCTTCATTGCAAACTGGCAAGCAGGAATACCATACGTGAATTTTGAAATGCTTATGGCGTGCTGGTTTTAGTCTTCTGTTCACGACGCTAAAGAGAAGGCTGTCAATTACCCAAGCTGCAAGCAAGAGGTCCGAAGATCATGTCAAAGATGATAAGTTTTCATGTGCTTCATATATTATACAAATGTGCCTGAATGTCCTAATTAAACAGTAATTACTGTATGTACAAGATATTATTTTCTATTCCATCATAACATTAAAAGAAGAATACAGCTAGGCATTCACAATTTTTTTGTTTCACAAGAACAGTGTAACTGTACACGAACTTAACACACTTACCAAGAAATTTATAAAAATATTTAATTAATATGTATTTATTCTTAAGTAGTTTTAAACCAATGTTTATTGCTAGACAATACTGTATCCAAAAATGATATACTGAATCACAAAGAATAAATTAGAAAAAAAATGTATAGCCAATACCAATAACTTTAATAATCATAATAATCATAATCATAATAATTACAGTCATAATAATACCACTAATATTATACCAACAACAACAATAATTTCTTAAAAACCGTACCTCAATCTACAGAACTCTTTTCAAGAGTGTTTCAGCCATATTACTACATATAGTAAAACGTGACAGACACCAAACACGTGTAGCTCTTGGGGTTCAAAAGCACATACAAAATAATCGTCATGAAGAACGTACACACTAGAGCATGTCACACACTGTACTGTTCCCAATAAATTCAGCTATTACAATTCTACACTTGGTATATATATGTATGAATATATAAAAAAAGAAAGAAAGAAAGATAGAGAGAGAAAAAAACTATTTATATTTACAACACGAATAGCAAAATTTGAAGAAAAGATTCAGAATACCGTGAATCCATGGACAGTGTTAGCCATAGGACTGTCCTCAAGATCAACCTAACCTGTATCCATTTAGGTCTTATAAATTACAAGGTAAAAGTCCTTACTTGGTGTGTGTTATGAAGGGTATAGTTATGCGAAATACAATGTTCCCTTTCCTTAGTTTTTAAAGGTATGATTTTAGGGAATCACAAGGAGATAAGACAAGTGATAAATCAATTAAATAGAAGAGGGAGAAGGGGGAGAATAGGAAGACAAGAAGAGGATGCAGAAGAATAAGAAAAGCTGAAATGAATGAACAAGTAGAGGAGAATAGGAAGTAGAAGAAAAAAAAAAAACAAAGAAAAATTCACAAAATGTAAAAAGAAAAGAAAAGAAAAGCAAAGAAAACGAAAAAAAAAAGAAAATGGGAAAAGGAGATTCTGTAAACATTGCTAAACTGGCTGTTGGAATTTGATAGTGGATGGGGCACGATATTACAGGGTAGCACTACTGAAGTCCACAGTTTCATCTAAGTGGCAGCATTAAGGCAGGCAGAAGTACCGCAGCAAGAGTGGCTTGGTAGGTGTGTAGGGGAGCCAAGGTTGAGCCGCTGCTAATACCTTCCTGACGAAGGTTGTAGCCGCTGTCCACCACGTGTATTTTCCAGCCGAGGTTCCGGTGGGTGTAACACTGAAAGTTGGAGTTGATCTTGTGAGATATGGTAATGAATTCATCGATGGGGAATGATAAGTGTTGGTGATACTGTAATAGGAAAAATGAAATCAGAGCTGAGGTAGATTTTTTTTTTTCTTTTAAGAGGAATTTTGAAAAAAAGGTGGATTTATGGAATTATCATTAAATTATTAATTTATTTTATTAAACGGTTTAAATTATAATCACGGTTAAAGATTATGTGACAAAAAATTATCCACAGTTTGAAGAATTCTGCACAGACTCAGTGACAATTTTCTACGAGTATTGAAATTTCTCTACCTACAAAGATTATTGTCTACCTACTCTATATTTTCCTATTTACACTGAAATTTCTACGCATTCAATATTTCCATCGTTATATAGACATTCCTTTACTATTTTTCTCTTCTCACACTGAAATTCCCAATCACTGTATTTCTCTGAATACATAGATATTTCCTTCCTACACTGTATTTCTCTCTATACACTGAATTTTTTACATAAAATGACATTAGACCTATACTGTATTTCTCTATGCACACTGGCTTTTCTCAACCTGTACTGACATACCTCTAGCTGCTCTACATTTCCTTAAATACACTGTAAATATTCTGCAAATATTAATACTTTGCATACGTGCAGATTCTCTCACATACATTCAATCCAACTGACATTATTCTACACTGAAATATCTCTCCATACGCTCACACAACCTCTCTCTCCTTACACCATTCTCTTCACATAAACAAAATTCCACACACAAGCACTACCCACCTGGTAATACACACTAATACCTCTTTATATACACGGAAGATTCGCACTCACAGAAGCACCTACCCACCTTAGCATTACCCAACCAACAGCTAACCTCTTTCTCCTTCCACAATCCTCTTTACACACAACAAGATTTCCACACGCTGAAACAGTACCCACCTGATAATACACTAAATCCGGGGTATCTTCTGCCACTGTCCAAACAAGGGAACCGGGGGGGTCGGCGTCGCAGTCTTTATAGAGGGTCTCCTTGTATTCCTCGAAGGTAATGCTGTCTTCCCAGGCGTCGATTCCTTCGTGGCGCCACTCGCACATACCTCCGGCTGGAAAAAAGGGGGGAGGGGGAAGGTTAGAGTAAAAAGGAGGGAGCGAAGAAATGAAGGAGAGAGAGAGAGAGAATGAGAGAGAGAGAGAGAGAGAGAGAGAGAGAGAGAGAGAGAGAGAGAGAGAGAGAGAGAGAGAGAGAGAGAGAGAGAGACAGGACGCCTTACCCAATCTATATTAGACAATGAAGCCTCCAACACAAAATATATCCTCAACCAACTTAAAAAAAAAAAGCGAGAAAAAGAATTATCATTCTTTTTTTCTCTAACACCATAACAGACACATTTCCATCACTAATTTACCAGCGCATTCACCTCACCATACATCACCTCATATATCCTCCTCCTCCTCCTCCTCCTCCTCCTCATCATCATCATCATCATCAATCATCTTTTTATTCATCTATTTATTCTTTACCTGCAGTAGCGTCTGGCATTCCCATCTTCGAGTAGGTGATGCCAGCGAACACGATTTCCTGCTTCTGCTCCTCGACTGTCTTCTGGCCAAAACCTCCCTCGGGGCTGCTGGTGATGTAAAGAGGATGGTACCTGCCGGGGAATAAATAGGAGAATGAGAAGCAGAAGAAGAACAAGAGAAAAGAAAAAAAAAGGAATATCCATGAAAAAAAAATCCATGAAGACAAAGAACAAATATGAATAGGAGAATGAGAAGCAGAAGAAAAGAGAAAGAGAGAAAAAAAATACCCATGAAGACAAAGAACAAATATGAATAGGAGAATGAGAGGTAGAAAAAAAGAGAAAAGAAAAAGAAATACCCAAGAAGACAAAGGAGAATAGAAATAAATAGGAGAGAGAGAGAAAGAGAGAGAGAAAAAAAAACTGTCGAGGAATAAACGGAAGAATGAGAAGCAGAAAAATAATAACCAAGAATACAAGTAACAAAAACAAGAAAATGAGAAATATAGGAAAAAAAGAAAGGCATAAGAATTCTACGAATAGAAATAGACAGAAAAAATAGAAGTAGAAAAAACAAAAAAAAACCTGCTGGGGAATAAATAGGAGAATAAGAAGAGGTAAACAAAGAGAGAATAATCGAATAACAATAAACAGAATAATGAGAAGTAGAGGAAAGAAAAGAAAGGAATACAAAGAACAAAAATTAATAGGAGAATGAGAGAGAGAGAAAAAAAAATGACCTGGATGGAGTGTTTTACTTTTCTTGATGCTCGTAACAACTTTCTTTGCTGAGTAAAATGGGTAAAATGAGTAAAATGGGTATATGCCTGTGTTTAAATATTCAAACACACACACGCATAGTCACTTTCTCACACACACACATGCATACTCTCTCTTCACACACACGCACACACACATACTCTCTCTTTCTTTCTCACTCACACACTCACACTCACTCACACACACATACACACACACACAAGCACCCCCCCCCCCACACACACCCAGCCACCCACCCACACAAACAAACAAACACACACCAATATATTCCAACACACAATTACATAACCACAAGTCTTACCTCGGGCTGTTTAGCTTATCATTGCCGCCGTAGACAGTAAAATAGTAGGTCTGTCCCCTTTCCACGTATATTTCTGGGATAAGCATGTCATTTATCCACCAAGCGATCCCCCAAGATGGTAACCCTGTGGAAAGCAGTTAGAAAAGGAGTCATTAGGTTATTCATTTCCTGATTGAAGAAGAAGAGGAAGAAGAAGAAGAAGAAGAAGAAGAAGAAGAGGAGGAAGAAGAAGAAACAGTCCTTGAGTTTGAAAT
>NC_051392.1:697260-699760 GCF_015228065.2 Penaeus monodon | reverse complement strand
ACGTAAGTAATACAGGATGTCCCTAAGGTCTTTTTTGAAAGCTCTGTTAACATTACAATAATAACTATGATAATAAAATAATAACACACAATTTCTACAGTAACGTCTTTACCCTCCGCTTAATAAATTTACTCTCTTCAAAAATATTGTGAAATAAACTATTTCACATCCTATTGTTTAGCTGTCGTCATTACCATCCATATCATCAATATTATCATTCCTATCTGCCATTATCATTACCGTCACCTTTGTTATCATTACCCCCGCCATCATTTTCATCATCACCATCACCATTATCATCATCATCCTTCTTCTCCTTACCATCACCATTATCATCATCCTTTTTCTCCTTACTATCACCATTATCATCATCCTTTTTCCCCTTACCATCACCATTATCATCATCATCCTTCTTCTTACCATCGCCCCGCCCGCCCTTCCCGTCACCCTCACCTTTCGTCACGAATTCATCATGGTAATTCGCCTCCTTGCGGTTGTTCAGCTGGCCAATGGCGGCAATGACGGTGATGGCGTCGGAGAAGCGGGAGATCGGCATGTCCATCTGGTCGTTCGTTTCGTAAGGTCTGCTGAACGTGATGGAGGTGATGCCGTTCCGCCGTTCGCCGCCGATCACCGAGGCGTCGTTCCGGCCGTTGATGCGTTCGTCGGGACACACGCCGAAGGTCCCGTCGCACTGGAGGGTGAAGAAGGTGGGTGAGTCAAAGAGAGCGAGGAGTGAGGGTGTTGATAAGGGGAGAATGATTACTTATTGGATTGGTGGGGGAGGCGGGGAGGGGTTGCGGACGGAGAGGTTGGGGGTTAGTTTTCTCACTGAGGGTTGGGAAATACTGCTTTCTCTCTCTATTTTTCTCTCTTTCTATCTCTCTCCGTCTCTCTCTCTTTGTGTGTCTGTCTTTCTGTCTGTCTGTCTGTCTCTGTCTGACTGTCTCTGTTTCTATCTCTGTCTCTCTCTCCCTCTTTCCCTCCCTCTCTTTCTCTCAATTCATTATATCTTTGCACCTATTATCACGTCTCCATAGGTCAGTCTACCGCTTATTCCTTCATTCTTTCATACCAACAACCATTTCAAGTGAGACAAAATAATTAAAAATTCTCCATACACTCAAACCACACCCATTGATTACCAACAATTCATTATATCTTTTCTCTATATCACAAAAATATCGAAAAAGAAAATAAATCTCACCTGTGATCTGGCTGTGACGCTGTAGTCTATGGCGTGGAAGGAGCCATCGTCTGGATCGTAGTAAGCAACCACAATATCACTGTTCAGCATTTCGGGTCTTTGGAAAGAAAAGAAAATTATGTTATTACTGGTAATTGGGATTTTAGTATTTACATGATTTGTTTAACCTCATTTTAAAGCTATTTCTTTACTTTTTGGTCATTATTATTATTTTTTTTGTCTTGTAGGTTTACAAATGACGAAAGTACGTTTTACATTATTTGCGAGATTTGTTCGAAAATGGGAATTATGTTTATATATCAACTACACCAAGCATACAGCAGCTACAGTTTTCTTTGCACTGTGAAAATCATTCTTGAGAATTTATCTAACTATTTACTCTGAGTATATTGCTTAGAAAAGAAATGGAAGGGAATATTTCTAACCCTTTTTGGTCTTTCTTTTGAAAAAAAAAAGGGGAAAAAAATCTAATTTACTACAAACGCTTCAGGATCTGCTTTACTTTCTGTTATTTTCATATCTTTGATTTCATTGTTTCCCTTCTCATTTCTTTTTCTAAAAAAGAAAGAAAAAGAAAACCTAATTTCATTCCATTCCATTATTTTCCGGAGAGAAAACTAATCCTTGCGCATCTTGATACTCACTTTTCATCAGATCGGGAACGTCCGAAAGCGATGTATTGGTCTTCGTCCATCTTGGCCGTGAGTCTGATGTGGACTTCGTCTTCCTGAGCCTGCCACTCCACCTGCAGGTCGTCACTCAGCTGCCTGCAGTTGTCGAACTCAGGGGGGACGATATGGGGCTGTAGGGGGGAGGGGGGGGGCGGGCGAAAGGGAGAGTTAGCCGAGGCGAACGAAGGGTTCCGGAGGTGGAGTGTGCGTGTATGTACAGTGCTACATGTTTCGATATTCTTGGGAATATATATATATATATATATATATATATATATATATATATATATATATATATATATATATATATGACCCTTCTTTCTCTTTTAATCTATTTCACTCTTTTCTCATTTTTAAATATCTATACTGCTCCACACACACACACACACACACACACACACACACACACACACACACACGCACGCACGCACACACGCACGCACGCACGCACGCACGCACGCACGCACATTCTTTCTCTCGCTTGGTCCCTCTTTCTCCAGCATATTCTATCTAAATATCAAAAGAGATATTACACACTAGTGTATATATATACATTACTTCAACCATTCACAATTTAGTATATTCTCACAGAATCTTGAATAGTTTAAGTTTCTATGATATA
>NC_051392.1:691475-697160 GCF_015228065.2 Penaeus monodon | reverse complement strand
GGGCCCTTTTACGTGAAAAAAGGAAAAAAAAAAACCCACTTTTGCCAGCATGACGTCAAGTGGGTCTGAAAAGCAATTTTTGGGGGAGGTGTCGGGGTACCGCATATGCTTGGCTTTGACAGAGTTATCCAGATTCCCAATATGTGGGACCTGTTTCTTTTCCACATGTTTGAGACTGTCCCTCCTATTCCTATTTACCCTCTACCCGAGGGGCCAGAGCGAAGAGGAGTTTAAAAAGGGCTAGAGGGTTATACAAGAAGGGGAAAAGGGTTTTTTTGTGGGCGAGGGGAAATGCTGCCTTATGTATGGTTGGTTTTTGTAAGACTTAAAAATAAGCCAAAAAGTGCTTTCCATGCCCCTTTAGGAGGGGAAATTTTTTAAAAAAGTGTTCACTGCCCCCTTTTGGTGAAACGGCAGCTTTCCTCCACCCCTTCCTAGTGCTTTGGTGTTTGTCTTCAGAAAGTATTGACAAACTTTAAAAAAATTAATGGTCACATAACCACTGTGTTTTACCCAAAATAGAGGTCAACGGGAAATGGGAGAGCCATCTCTAGACAGTTAAAAAAAAATGATTGACACTTAAAAGAACCAGAAACTTCAATAAATTGACATGGGGATAATTTAAAAAAAATTGATTTTTTTAAAAATTTATTCTCTTCATTTTTTTTTAAAAATATCAGTTGATCATTTGTAATGACAATATCCCATTGACTATTCTAAAAGGATTTGTGAAGATAAAATCATATTTTTTTTGGGTTTTTGGGACTAAAAACGAACCCCCTTCACCTTTAACCTATAATTTTTTTAAAATGTTTACATTTTTTAAAATATATTTTTAGATGAAAAAAAAAATGTGTCCACCCTTTAAAAAACAGAAATCAGAGAATAGATGTATTTCCCCCTTTTCTTCAAAAAAGGGAAAACTATTTCTCATTGTTCAGGAGAGAATGCTAATTTACAATAAATGAAAATTTACCCAAATTGTCTTCTTATCGGAACCTAAATTAATTTGATAAGCTTCTTTGGGGAAAAAAGTGCAAACAGAAATTTGTGTGGGTTTGGTGAGTGACACTGCATATGGATGTGTGGGTGGTTGTGTGGTGTGTGTGTTGTGTGTTTTTGGTGTGTGTGTGTGTGTGTGTGTGTGGGTGTGTGTGTGGTAGGTGGTGTGTTGTGTGTGTGTGTGGTGTGTGGTTGCAATTTTTTGTAAATTTTATAGACCTTTTTGGGGGGTTTTGGGTGTGTTTTTTCCGTGTTTTTGGGGGTGAGAGAGACAGTCAATTTTATTTTATATTTGAAAAAGTTTTTTTCACCCAAAAACTTCTGATATATTCAGTCAATCAGTTTTTAGTTCATAAAACAATTGTTTTTAAAAATGTCACTCAATCAATGGGGCTGAATTCAACGCATAGCCGTATCTACCCCTCGCTTCCAGCCACGAGGATCCTTCATGGCGAGCCTGCAGACAGGTCCTCAGCCTATCTTAACTGCTACAGGTCTGTTCAACCTGCCCAAGCCACAACGCCCTAGGATTCCCCTAGCCTTTCCCCCATTGTTTCATGGTAAAAAACAGGCTTGGCGGAATCATACCGGGGAAAACAAGCTACGTGCCCTATAGCCTGAATTTTGGGGGTCCGAATTGTGCAAGTAACGGGCCCTATGTCGGTCCCGGTGAAAACCGTTGATTGGATAATATTCAAAATACCCCTGCTCCGTGTTTGGAGCTGTTACAAAGGCATCAAAAAAAGGACCCCCGGGGCACGGGACGCGCCCAGGTCTCATTTTCCATAAGAAAAGTATTGGGGCCTTGATGACGCGAACTTTGGTTCGTCTGATAGGTCCTTCTCGACGGAGTTCATGTCACCTGATTTTGGGAGTAGGTGATGCCACGGTAGTTGCTCATCCCGTAAACCCCCTTCCCGGGAGAGATGACCACGCCTCTCAACAGGTCCGAGAAATGGTACCGGACTGGCAGGTGGCAGTCGGCCAAACCCCTTTACCGGGACAGCATATCTTTATCCCCTTTTTGTTTGGCCCCACCTTAGGGGTTTCAGCGGGGTACTACACACGCCCGCTGCTTGTCGCCCCGTAACTTCAGTTAGAGAATAAATTCCCTTTCACGGTTCTCTTGGCCCAAAACGACTCACAAAAATCATCACCACGGGTCCTCATTTTTCTCTAAAATCACGACTTAAATAGAGTCTCAGTGTTTTTGGGACCTTAGTATAAAGAAAAAGAATATTAATTTGGGAAACTGGGATTTTTTTTTATGTTTTTGTTTTTTTTTTTGCCTTTTCAAAATTTAGGTCCCACTTTTTTTTTGTTTTTTGTTTGTTTTAGTTTTTGTCGAAGAGGGGACGATACTTCCAAACACGATAGGAAGGGGGAGTAAACCATCCTGCATTTGGGGAAAAGTTTTCAAATTTAGACAAGGGGCAGGACGGAATCGCTCGTTTTTCCAGCCCCTGCGAGGCGGACGCACGATTCCCTCCCCCTTTTGGCCTTTGATCTTCCTTAATCGGGGAATAATTAACTCTATGCCGCCGGGAAAAATGCCGTGCTCTCTCTCTTTCGCTCTTGCTCTCTCTCTCTCTCTCTCTCCCCCTCTCTCTCTCTCCCCCTCTCTCTTTCTCTCCCCCCCTCTCTCTCTCCTTTCCATCCTCTCTCTCTCTCTCCCCCCATCCTCTCTCTCTCTTCTCCCATCCTCCTCTCCCTCTCTCTCTCCTTCCTCTCTCTCTCTCCCTCTCTCCTTCTCTCCCTCTACCTCTCCTCTCTCCTCTCTCTCTCTCTCCCCTTTTCCCCTTTTTGTACACATAGATGGCTCTGCTCGTGTTTGGCCCAAAAAGGAGTAGTTAGTAGACCTGTGCCTTCCCGTTTTTAACCCTTTTCCCTTAAATTTGGGGATTTTTTTTTTTTCTTTTTTTTTTTTTTACTAAGAATAAAATCGATGGTGTAATTTTTTTAAGACATTATAACTACTAATTTTTGACTTACCAACAAATAAGCTAACGTAAAAATTTTCGTAAAACAAGGAAAAGGGTAAACAGGGGAGACAGGTAATACTCGTAAATGCTCACGGGGACTTAGTACAAGTGGAGCCATCTATGAGAAAGCTTATTAAAGGAGCTACAGTGGGCATGGCATGTACGCCCCTACCCCCGATAACATTCCGGACGAAAAAATCTTGTAAAAAGTGTGTCTCTTTTCTCGCCTTCTCCAGTTCCCGTTGTCTCTTTAAAATTTTTGACTTTTTTTTTTTTTTTTTCAATTTTTTGCCCCTTAAAATATATCCCTACCCTGTTAAATATTCCAAAAAACAGTTGTGTGTGTGTGTGTGTGTATATATATATTATTATATATATATAATATATACATTATTATATAAAACTTATATATATATATATAATATATATATATATATATTTTAAATTTTAATATATATATATATATATATATATATAAATAATATTTGGTTTTAAAAAAAATTATTATAAATAACAAAATTCTTTATTTTTATTTATATTATTTTTTTTATTTTTTTTTTTTTTTATAATATAATTAATTTAAAAAAATAAATAAAATAAATAATAATAATAATAATATTTCCAAAAAATTTTTTTTAAAAATTTTAAAAAAATTAAAATTTTTTTTTAAAATTTAAATAAAATTAAATTTAGAAAAATAAAATAATTTGTATTATTAATGGCTTTAAAATATTTAAATATATTATATATAAATATTATATATTATATATATATATATATATATATATATAATAGTATATATATTAATATATATATATATATATATTATATTAATATAATTTTTTTTTTTTTTTGGGCCCTTTTATTTTATCTATTATATTTTTTATATTTCAATATTTTATAATAATTTAAAATAAATTTAAATATTTTTTATAAATAATATATAATTTTAAAAATTTTTTTTTAAATATAGGTTTATATATATATAATAATATAATATTTTTTTTGGTTTATTTTATATTTTTTTGGGTTTATATAAAAATATATATATATATATATATAAATAATATATATATATTAAAAATATTATTATAAAATATATATATAAATTTTATATATATATAATATTATATATTTATTTAAAAAATTTTAAAATATTATATATATATAAAATATATATAATATATATAAATATAATCAGATAGAAATATAAAAAAATAATTAATATATAAATATATATAATAAATTTTATATATAAAATATATAGATAATTTAGATAATCTCATTTCTCTCCTCCTTTCTCTCTCTCTTCCTCTCTCCTCTTCTTCATCTTCTTTTTCATCTCTTCTTTCCTCTCTCTTACACAACCTATTATAAATCATATCCTATCAGACGTAG
This sequence comes from Penaeus monodon, assembly GCF_015228065.2. NCBI lineage: Eukaryota > Metazoa > Arthropoda > Malacostraca > Decapoda > Penaeidae > Penaeus > Penaeus monodon. The sequence continues at coordinate 692,778 of NC_051392.1, read as the reverse complement.
AGAGCACGGTTTTCTCAATTCCCCGAAAGTTTTTACCCCGGACTATAGTCCCAACGGAGAAAATCTTTGTTGTGTTTCGGTCCCCATCCTCAAGCTATTTGTATTTATTATTTTGATATTAAATAATTTTATTTATATATATATATATATATATATATTTTATATATATATAAAAATTTTATATATATTTTATATATATATATATATATATATAAAAAAATTTTTAAAATTTTTTTAAATTTTTTTTAAATTTTTTTAAAAAAAAAAAAAATTTTTAAATTTTTTTTTTAAAAATTTTTTAAAAAAAGGAAAAAATTTTTTTTAAATATTATTATTATTTTTAAAATTATATTATTATTTTTATTTTTTATAATTTAAATTATATTTATAAAAAAAAAAAAAATAAAAAAAATATATAATAAATATATATAAAATTTTTTTATTTTATTTAATTAATTTTTTTTTTAAAGGGGGGAATATTATTCAAAATTAAAATAATATAATATATATATTTTATATTTTATTATATAAATATAATATTATATATTATATATTATATATTAATATATATAAAATTTTGTATTATATATATATGTTTATATATAAAATTTTTAATATATATATATTAAAATATTATTTTATAATTATATATATATATATAATATATATTAATATATATATATATATTTATCCACACACACACCCACACACACTATTTTTTGGAATTTTTTAACTTTGGTAGGGGATTTTTTTTTTAAGGGCATATAATGAAAAAAAAAAAAAGTCCAAAAATTTTTAAAGAGACAACTAAACTGGAGAAAGGGGCGAGAGAAAGACACAGCTTTTTCCCAAGATGTTTCGTCCGGAATGTTATACGGGTTGGGCGTACAGCCTGCCCAAATGTGAGCTCACTTTAAAAATTGCTTTTTTCTCATGATGGCTCCCCTTGTTTCTAAGTCACCAGGCCCTTAAGATTTACCTTCTCGCCTGTTTCCCTTTTTCCCTTTATTTACGAAAAAATTTTACGTTACTTTTATTTTGTGACTAAAGTCAATTTAAAATTATGAGTTTTTAATGTCTATAAAAAAAATTCAAACCCTCGATATTTATATCCTTTGTAAAAAAAGAAAAGAAAAAAAAAAAATCCCCTTCAAGGAAAGGTTAAAACAGGAAAGGGCACAGGTCTACTAACTGACTCCTTTTTTTGGCCAAACACGAGCAGAGCCATTTTCCCTGGGGGGGGGGGGGGGGGGGGGGGGGTCAAAAAAAAAAAAAAAAAAAAAAAAAAAAAAAAAAAAAAAGG
>NC_051392.1:686701-691375 GCF_015228065.2 Penaeus monodon | reverse complement strand
AGGGAAAAAAAAGAAGAAAGGAGGAAAGGAAGGAGCCCCAAGAGGGGGAATTGGGGGGAGGGGGGGGAATGGGAGGTGGGGGGGGGGGGCATTTAAAGGGACTGGTCGGCTAATGGCATACACACAGCGGATTCCTTGGGGGGGGGGGGGACCAAGGCCATCAGAGGCGAATCACATAACAGCATCAGATGAAGGAGAGAGAGAGAGAGAGAGAGATGAAGAGAGAGAGAGAGAGGAGAGAGAGAGAGAGAGAGAGAGAGAGAGAGAGAGAGACAGAGAGAGAGACAGAGAGACAGATAGAGAGAGGGAGAGGGAGAGAGAAACAGACAGACAGACAGAGACAGAGACAGAGAGAGGGGGGAGGGAGGGAGAAAGAGAGAGAGAAAGAAAGTGAGAGAGAGTGGAAGAGAATAGAAAGGGAGAAGGAAAAAAGAGAGGAGGGGGAGAAAGCTAAAGAGACAGCGACATAAACAGAAACAGAGAGAGAGAGAGAGAAGCAACAGAGAGAAAAAAAAACAGAGAAAGGGATGGAGGGAGAGAAAGGAGAGAAAGATAGAAACAAAAGAGACAGAAAAGTGATTGGTCAGCGGGGGTTACTCGGGTCGATTCACGAGATGGAGGAGGGGGAGGGGGAGGGGAGATGGAGGAGGGGGGGAGGGAGGGAAGGGAGGGAAGTGGGAAGGGCATGGGATGGAGAAAAAAAGGGGGGGAGGGAGAGGGGAGGGAGAGGGGAGGAGAGGGGAGGGGGTAAACTTAAAGTCGATTAAAGTCGATTTTTTTCTCTCTCGGTCGATGGCTTCTGGAGACGGCCTACCCCCGCCTTGTTCATTAAGAAAATGGGTCACACTTCTAAAACGATTTGGTTGACTTAAGGAAGAGGAAATGGCGGGCTGCAAGACGCTCGGCACTGTTGCAAAGGATGTGATTTCGCGAGGACGAAGCTGAAAGGGTATTTGGTGTGAAGGATTTCAATGCAAAACACTAGGGATGGGAAAAAAGGATGATAGTGAATTAAGGAAAAGGAAAAAAAAGAATAAAGCAATGGTTTTAGGAATTACGGGAAAAAATCACTCTGGTTTCGTAATGAATTTGAAATCCTTTGTTCGATCACTAGGTTGCATAGCTTTGCAAATGCATGAAATGGAAAATAGATGGATTTAAGGATTATTGATCTTTTGGTTAACTCTCTTCTTTTGTTCATATTTTGTTTCAATTTATTGATATTCTAATTAGTTTTCGGCATCTTTTAATTGCTTTCCTAGAGACAGTTTTACAATATGTCGTACATTTTAGTATAAAATTAATGTACTTGAATAAATCTAAGGTATATTGAAGTCTAGTTTGTTTGTTTGTTTTATTCTATTCTATTCTGTCAATGATACCTTTATTTTATTACCCCTGATCGCGAATACAATATCAAGATGAATCAATAAATTTAGTTCCCTGCGTCGGCACCAGCGAGGGCGGGTGGAATATTCCAGGGTGTTGCGCGATGGTGTACGATGCTTCTCCACCTGTCGCAAGCGTGAGGCGTTGATCGAACAATCAAAGCTTAGAATTTATCTGCCAGGATGGATTTACGCGTTAGATTCGATCGATGGATGTAGGGATGAAATAGCATCTCGCACACTTATGTAAAAGCTGGGAGTTATTCTGCCGCTTATGTCATATGTGGCACCCGCGGCTCCTGCAACTGGTCGATCGCCAAATAGGGCGTGACTTCTCCGCGCCTCCCCAGCCATTGGTCGGATTCTGAGACCGCCGACCAATCGGAGGCGTTTACCGCCGAGGCTTGGCCGCCATTGGTCAGCACACGCATGACGTCATGCTGTTAGTGGCCGCCCAGCTGCGCCGTCGTGGTTGCAATACTTCAAGAGAATCTGGGCTGCCGTTGTTGGGCATTGCTGTAAATCCCGTAAATTATCCATTTCTCCGCCACCTTGCATTTCCACCCTGTCATTCCGCGGGAAATAATTAAAGTGAGATCCGGCGCGGTGAGGGAGGGAAACACTAGTCACAACAACGCGACAGCAATTTGCACTGGGGACAGATTCCCGCCATAATTATCCTTGCCAATGAGATGATCCCGACGAAGGCGCGCGGAGGCTGCTGGGGTGGCTGCAGCGGCTACGCAATGGCCGCTGCTCCACTCTCGCACAGCTGGATCTGCGGGACGCGATGCTGGCGAGACTGCCTTTTATTTTTTCGTTCCCTTGAAAATGGCAACGCTGTTATGTCTTAAATTTCTTGGGAGACTTTGAACTCGGGAGACGTTCAGAAGTCGATCGATGGCGGCTTGCTCGAGATTATCCGCTTTTTTTGCTTTTAATTTCATGCTTTGATGCTTGGAGTATATTCTATATGACGATGATGATGATGATGAGCTTATAGAAAACCAGATAACTTTTTTTTTTCGAGAGGTTGTAGAAATATTATAGTCAAGGTGTGTAGAGTCTACGGTAACCGGAACCCATGTTTCAATACGTGAACACTTTCTTGGGACTCCAAATAAACCTCAAAAGTTTTAAAACAAAACTGAAATACATTCGAAGAGCCAGCCAGCTAATACATAAAAAAAAATAAAACACACTCACATACAAGTGCAAGTGTTCTCCAAATCAGATTTAGAAAGTGTAAAATATTTGCACGAGAAATAAAAAGTGCAACGAGAAAAACACATCAGAATAAGTGCAAGTCCTCGACCAGCGCGTCACATCAGTGTCTGGAAGCCCTTTGTCCCAGCGGGCGTCGAGCCGGCCTCCACGTGTGCTTGCTTTGGCCTGCATCGCCGTGCAACCGCTACTTTAAGCACGGCCGGCCTGCTCCGATCCCGGCCTGCGAGGTGGCACGTTTCCATGCCGACCGCAGCCCCGCGTTGCATAATGCGCCACACGGAACTCTCTCACTTCCGCGTGCACGGAGCAGGTGCTGCCATCTTGCGAGCGGGCCATGAAGTGCGCCATTTTCTCCCCGTGGCAGCTGCTGTTGCCGTTGCCGCTCGTGGTGGCGGCGCCGGCGGGGGGGGGGGGCGATGCTGGTGGCGGCCGCCGGCGGTACTAATCCGGTCCGGCGCTCAATACGACGTGCGCCCCCGCGGCCGGTCAAGGAACGGACGCGATCGCCGCACGCCAGCTGCCGCTCCGCCCTGGCCCGCTTGCCCGCCGCCCTAAGATCTCTGCCATCTTTTTTCACTTTTTCCCACTTTTTTCCCCTTTTTTTTACTTTTTCCTCCCTTTTCTTTTCTTTTTTTCTCTCCCTCTCTTTTATGTATGTGGAAAACGTGACGTCTCAACTTTCTCGATGGCCTGCCTGATTCTGAGGCGGTGTCGACGGTGTTTGTATCACTGCTTGACTTGGAGATTCTGGTTTGTGGCGATTTGGCTGAAATAAAGGGATGCTTTAATCTCGTAAAACGTGTATATGCTCGTGCGTGCGTGTTGGGTTGTTTTGTGTGTGTGTGTGTGTGTGTGTGTGTGTGTGTCTGTTTGTGTGGTGTGATAATTAAAATAATTCAGTTTATTCCATTTGTCACACTGGTTATTATGTTTGGTATGACAAGCTGTCTGTTTAGTTTCCTTTTAATTTCCCCCCCTTTGTGTGAAGGAATCCGGGGGGCACCCAATGCAGTGCGGGTTTAAACCGGCCAAAAAGATTGCCACCAAAGGGCCGGGCACGCGCACCCAACCCACACCACCACACACACACACACACACACAACACACACACACACAACACAAAAACACACACACACACAAAAACACACACAAACACACACATATTATATCATCCTAGAAATATATGGCTAATTAAGATTTGCTTTTGATGTGATTCATATCTTGCCTTTATTGCGTGGATTAAAGACTGCTTTTTGCTTTCTCCTATTCGCAAACTCACCTTTATTAAAATTTGTTACTAACCTGTATTCATTGCTTCCACGTAAAGCTTTATTCTCGTTTTTATCTAATTATCATATGATATCTTTATTTTCGTACTATTTTTGTCGTTTCACTCTCTGATTTTTACTTTATTGCTTCAACTTATGGATTTATTTTCCGAAGTGAGATTTTACGAAATTTCTTCACCTCCCAATAAAGCTTCTCCCGTTTCTTATTTTGAGACAATTCTTACTGTTTTTTTTCTTCCTTTGCGTGACATAATCCTCAGAGAGAGCAATTTGATCTAAAGAGATTCCTTCATAAGGAACCACAATACCCTTTTTTTTCTAATGATATTCACGAACCCGAGATTCTTCCACAACACTTTTTTTTTCATCTTCTTCTTCTTCCCAACGATATTTTTCCCTTCCTTCTTCAGGTAGACTTAGGCCATGTCTTAATCTACTTTCTTGAGAATTTTGGTCCTCTAAAATTTTTTTTTTCCTTTTTTTCTTTTTTTTTTCCTTTTTTCCCCCCCTTTTTTTTTCCTTTTTTTTAAAAGAAAATTTCCTTTTTTTCCAAAACAAAAACTTTCCCGATTCCCCTTAAAAAAAAACCCCCCCCCCCCCCCCAAAACCCCCCCCCCCCCCCCCATTCAACCCACCCCCCCCCCCCAAAAAAACCCCCCCCCCTTTTTTAAAATTTTTTTTTTTTGGGCCCCCCCCCCTTTTTTTGGGCCCCCCCCCCCCAAGAAATGAAATTTTTTCCCCCCAAAAAACATTCTCCCGCCCCCCTTTTT
>NC_051392.1:664589-686601 GCF_015228065.2 Penaeus monodon | reverse complement strand
TCCTATTTCTATATTTTAGAAGAATTTTTTTTTTATCTAGATTCGTCGCCTGGATGAGTGACTTCCCTTTGCCAAAGTCAGCCGCTATGTACATATATATATTTCTTTTTCAGGCCAACTTTTACCTTTCTTTCTTTATTTATTTTTTGGATGAGGGAGAGAGAGAGAGAGAGAGAGAGAGAGAGAGAAGAGAGAGAGAAAGAGAGAGAGAGAGAGAGAGAGAGAGGAGGAAGAGAAGAGGAGAGAGGAGGGAGGAAAGGAGAGAAGAAGAGGAGAAGGAGAAGGAGAAGGAGAAGGAGAAGGAGAAGGAAAAGAAAGAGAAGGAGGACAGACAGCAAGAGAAAGAGGAAAAGAATGAAAGAAACCAAAACGTATAGAAGGAGAAGACGAAAATAAAGGAGAATAAAAAGAAAAGAGAGAGAAAGGGAGAAGAATGAATTACTTTCACATTTATCACAAAGACTCCAAGTGATGCCGATATTGTTCAATTGACCGCAACCTTTCGTTTCTCTTCAACATTTTCAATTCCTTTTCCGTTCTCTCTCATTTATTCCCTCTTCCCCTCTTCCTTCCTTTCCTCTCTTCCCCTCTTCCTTCCTTTCATCTTTCCTCTTTTCCTTCCCTTCTTCTTTCCTCTCTTCCCCTATTCCTTCCTTTCTTCTTTCTCTCCTTCTCTTCCTTTCTTCCTTCCTTCCTCTCTTCCTTCCTTCCTTCCTTTCTTCCTCTCTTCCTTTCTTCCTTCTCCTCTTCCTTCCTTCCTTCCTTCCTCCCTCTCTTCCTTTCTTCCATCTCCTCTTCCTTTATCTCTTCCTTTCTTCCTCTCTCGCTTTCTAATTTGTCCTCTCGGCTCGTTTCTCGCCCTCCCTCCTTCCTTCTTCCCTCTCTTCCTCACTCGTTTATTCACTCACTCGTTTCTCACTCGTTTCACTCACTCCTTCTCTCCCTTCTTATATCATTTCCTCCTTCCCTCCCTTTCTTTCTCTTTTCATTTCCTTTCTTCCTTTCTCTTCCCTTCATCTTTCTTCACTGCTTCTCGTCTCCCTCTTTCTCTCTGTTTCCCTCCTTCTCTGGTCTCCTTCTCTTCCCTTCTTTCCTCCCCTTCAGCCTCTCCCCTCCTTCCTCTCCCTTCCTTCCCTCCACGTCACCCTTTCACCCTCCTTCCCTCCCTCCCCACCACCCTTTTCCCTTCCTCTCCCCTCCTTCCCTCCCCCTCTACCCTCCTTCCCTCCCTCCTTCTATATCCTCCTTCCTTCCCCTCACCCTATCTGGCACCCTTTCCCTCCCTTCCCTCTCCACCAGCCTTTTCCCCTCACCCTCCTTTCCTCCCTCCCCGCCACCCTTTCCTCCCTTCCCTCCCCGCCACCCTTTTCCCCTCACCCTATTTGGCACCCTTCCCTCCCTTCCCCTCTAAGTCTGGCGGCCAAAATGACAGATCTAGCGTAACCTCGTAGAAGGCGTGAAGGAAATCGAGATTCGGGAGACGGAGCGAGGGGAGATGCGGACGAGGGGAAGGGAGAGAGAGAGAGAGAGAGAGAGAGAGAGAGAGAGAGAGAGAGAGAGAGAGAGAGAGAGAGAGAGAGAGAGAGAGAGAGAGGAGAGGAGAGGAGAGGAGAGGAAAGGAGAGGAGAGGAGAGGAGGGATGGAGAGAGAGAGAGAGAGAGAGAGAGAGAGAGAGAGAGAGAGAGAGAGAGAGAGAGAGAGAGAGAGAGAGAGAGAGAGAGAGAGTATATGTATATACATATACATATACACATATGTATGTCTATATCTATATCTATCTATATAGGTATATCTATATCTATCTATATCAATCTATTTGTCTATCTATCTATCTATCTATCTATCTATATGTGTGTGTGTGATGGTGTGGGTGTGTGTGTGGTGTGTGTGGTGTGTGTGTGTGTGATGTGTGTTGATGTTGTAACATATATATATATATATATATTATATATTATATATATATATATATATATATATATATATATATATATATACACACACAGACATATATACACAGATAATTCTTCTCATTAACAGTGTGAACATTACCGCTCTTATTTGGTGACAGTGCAAAATTATGCTCTCTATTGTTCTAGCACACACACACACACACACACACACACACACACACACACACACACACACTAACACACACACTAACACACAAAACACACACACAAACACACGTAAACACACATACACACATAAACACACACACGCAAATCCCCCTCCCCCCCTCCTCCCTACCCCCATACCCCCATACCCACCATACCCCCCCCCCCCCCCCCCCCCCCCCCCCAAAAAAAAAAAAAAAAAAAAAAAAAAAAAAAAAAAAAAAAAAAAAAACTGGCACTGGCACTGACCGTGAATCTCCGGCACCACACTGAGAGCCACTTCATGTCCGTGACCTTGAGGCCCGGAGGAAGGTGCAGCAGGATGTTCTCTCGGTCCATTCGGGACAGCACGGCGGGTTTCCTGCGGGTGGAGGAGGAGCTGCGGGTTAGAAGGTGGGGGCCGAAGGTGGGGGTTTTGAGGGTGGGGGTGGGGAAGGTGGGGGTTTTGGGGAAGGGAGGGGTGGGGAAGGGAGGGGTGGGGAAGGGAAGGGGTGGGGAAGGTGGGGGTGGGGAAGGGAGGGGTGGGGAAGGGAAGGGGTGGAGGAGGAGCTGCGGGTTAGAAGGCGGGGGGCCGAAGGTGGGGGTGGAAGGGAGGGTTTTGAGGGTGGGGTGGGGAAGGGAGGGGTGGGGAAGGGAGGGGTTTGAAGGTGGGGGGTGGGGAAGGTGGGGGTGGGGAAGGGAGGGGTGGGGAGGGAGGGTTTTGAGGGTGGGGGGGGAAGTGGGGTGGGAAAGGGGAGGGGTTTGAAGGTGGGGGGTGGGGAAGGGTGGGGGTGGGGAAGGGTGGGGGTGGGGAAGGGAGGGGGTGGGGAAGGGTGGGGGTGGGGAAGGGAGGGGTGGGGGTGGGGAAGGTGGGGGTTTGAAGGCGGGGATGGGGAAGGTGGGGGGGCCGAGGGTGGGGGTGGAGAAGGTGGGGGTAGGGAAGGGAGGGGATAAGGTAGGAAAAAGGGGGTGGGTGGGGAAGGTGGGGGTGGGGAAGGTGGGGGTGGGGATGGTGGAGGTCCGAAGGTGGGGGTGGGGATGGTGGAGGTCCGAAGGTGGGGGTGGGGAAGGGAGGGGTGAGGAAGGTGGGGGTTTGTAGGGGATGAGGTGGGGAGGGAGGGGTAGGTGGGGTGGGGAAGGTGGGGAATGGGTTCGTAGGGTGAAAGAGGTGGTAGGCTTAAGAGAGAGAGAGAGAGAGAGAGAGAGAGAGAGAGAGAGAGAGAGAGAGAGAGAGAGGAGAGAGAGAGAGAGAGAGAGAGAGAAAGAAGAGAGAGAGAGAGAGAGAGAGAGAGAGAGAGAGAGAGAGAGAGAGAATCTATAGTTTTGTCCTATATTATTTATTATTTCATTACTAGTGCATTTGTATCATTCCTTTCAGGATGAAAAAATAATGGAGACGGAGCAAAAAAAAAAAAAAAAAAAAAAAAATACAGAAAATAGTTTCAAAGAAATCGACAACAGTATAAAAAAAAATCAAATTATCCAATATCAATTTTTCTCTGATACACCAACACACACACACACACACACACACACACACACAACACACACACACACACACACACACACACACACACAACACACACACACAAAAACAATATCAATAAACATACCAATCATAAAATTATTGGAATCACGTTAACAACACCCATATCACTAACTCAATCACGCTACAGCACTCACGCCACTGGTTTCTATTGTTAATGGAGCTTAAAGAACGTTCAAACGACCCGGGGTGTTAACGCGGGGTACTTGCTGAGAGGAACTTAATACGGCAGTGTTATCGGGGATCGCGAGGTCGATGGAAGTAAGGGAGAGGGGGTGCAGGAGGATGAGGGAGATGAGGGGAGGGAGATGAGGGAGAGATGAGGGAGATGGGGGATGCAAGAGGTTGAGGGAGATGAGGGAGGTGGGGGAGGGATGAGGGGAGGGAGGGAGATTTGGGGTGAGGGTGGGAGAGAGGGTAATGGTGATGGGAGGAGGGAGAGACGAGGCGAGGGAGGGAGGAAGGGAGGGAGAGATGAGGCGAGGAGGGAGGGAAGGAGGGAGAGGGATGACGCTGAGAGGAGGGAGGAAGGGAGGGAGGGAGGGGGGGGAGATAAGGGAGATGAGGGGAAATGGCGTAGAGGGGAGGAAGAGATGAAGGGAAGAGGGATGGAAACGAGGAAGAAAGGGAAGGACAATTAGAGAAAGAGAAAGGGAGAGAGAGAGGCAGAGAGAGAGAGAGAGAATCGAGAGAGAAATAAAACAGAAACGATATATAAAAGAAAAAAAAACATACAAAAAACAAAGACGAAAACAAAGAAGAAGAAGAAGAAGAAAAAAAGAAATAAAGAAACAAACAAACAACAACAGAAGTACGAACAACACACACGCAAAAAAAAAAAAGAAAAAGAAAGAAAAGAAAGAAAAAAAAAACAACAGGAAACGAGAGTCTCGCCAAGGGAGAGTGAGAACCAAGGTCGAAACAAGGGAGCAGACAGGGTGCGCGAATGCCACACTTTAAGGGCGACCTCGAAAGGGGACAAGGCTCGAGTCTCTACCCTCCTTCAGCTCTCTCGACTCCCTTCCTCTCAACCCTCTCTCTCTCTCTCTCTTAACCCTCTCTCTCTCCTTCTCTCTCTCTCTCTCTCTCCCCCTCTTAACCCTCTCTCTCTCTGCTCCTCTCTCTCTCTCTTTCTCTCTCCCTCTCAACCCTTTCTCTCTCTCTCTCCTCCTCCCTCTCTCCTCCTCCTCTCTCTCTCTCTCTCTCTCCATCTCCGCTCCCTCCCCCCCCTAAGATGGCGGTGCGTAACGCCTGCATAAAAACCTCGCCCGTCGGTAATCCATTCAGTAGATGAGAGAACATTAACGAGAAATCCTTCTGAAATCCCTCGCCCTTGGAATATTGATTCTTGGTCGAGCCTTCAACCGCTCCGTGGCGAGGGGCGGTGCTCCAGGGCCTCCTCCTCCTCCTCCTCCTCTTCCTCCCCCTCCTCTTCCTCCTTCTCCTCCTCCTTCTCCTCCTCTTCCTCCTTCTCCTCTTCCTTCTTCTCTTCCTCCTCCTCCTCTTCGTAGCCTTGTCCCTCTCTCTCTTTCTTTTTTCCCTCCTCCTGAGCTTCTCCCTTCCCTTTAAACTCTCTCTCTCTGTCTCTGTCTGTCTGTCTCTCTCTCTCTTTGCCCTTCTTCTTCTCTCCCTCTCTCTTTGGTCTCCTCCTTCTACTCCCCCCCTTTCTCTGTCTCCTCCTCCTCCTCCATCCCTCTCAACCCTCTCTTTCTCCTTCTTCCCCTTTCCCTCATTCCTCTCTCTTTTCCTTCCTCTCCCTCTTCCTTCTCCTCCCATTTGTATCCCCGCTTCACCTCCCCCCCCCCCTTCCTCGTACTCTATTCCTTCCTCTCCTCCTCCTCCTCCTCTTCCTCATTCCCCGTCACTTCTCCTCCTCCTAGCACTCTCTGCTCCTCCTCCTCTCTCCCCACATTCGTTCCTCTCCTTCTGTTCCTCCCCTCCTCCTTCTCGCTCTCTACCCCCCCTCCTTCTCGCTCTCTACCCCCCCCCCGTGCAAGCAGCATTGCCAAGCTCACTGCAATGCACGTCGGCGGGGTTGTGAAAGCAAAGACTATTTTTTTCCTATTTTTTTTTCTCTCTCTCTTTTCCCCCTTTTTCATATCGCTCTTTTTCAATTTTTTTTTAGTTTTCTTTCTTTTTTTTTCCTAATCAGATAAAAGGCAAATATGGTTAAATATTCAAGGTGAAAGGGATTCCGAGACGCGTGCAAGAACAGTGAATTGTGTGATCTCATTTCGGCAGGCAAAAATTATATATATATAATATATATATATATATATATATATATATATATATACATATATATATATATATATATACACATATATATACATATGTATGTAAGCATAAATATATATATATATATATATATATATATATATATATATATATATATATATATATATATATATATATATATATATATATAAAGACACACACCCCCAAACAGAGAGAAGGAGAGAGCGAGAGAAGCCTAAACGAAAAGAAACTTCTTCGTTTAGAGCGGATTACACGCACAAGAAATCGCCGCTGGATTATATGAACCAACTGCAGCGTTATTGCAGTCTACCCTTATAATCCCCTCTTAATAAGAACCAATAAAATGGAGATAAAAAAATATATATATATATAAAAAAGACGCAATAATGATGATAATAAGAAAAATAGACGATGTAGCAGAAACCTCTCATTATACCGCAGATGAAACCTGGATGAAACGCCATGTGAAACCACGAAAGCGTTTATTTATCATTTATTTCTGTCGAGAACCCCTATTCATGTGAAACCCTGACAAAACTCTTGTTAGAATCCTTTGCCCATGAGAATCCTGTGAGAATTTGCGGCCCAGAAGAATCCTTTGTCAAAAGAGACCACAGGATTCCCCGTAAGGATTCTCCCCATGAGAAGGCCTGTGAGAAACCCTCCCCATAAGAATTCCAACCCATGGAAACCCATCACAAGAATCTTCCCCATGAAACCCTGAACAAGAAGCTTCTCCACAAAATACCCACAAGAAACCTCCCAGTAAGAATCCCCCCTTGGAATCCCCAGTAAGAATCCTCCCCCCTTGGAATCCCCAGCAAGAACCCCACCACCCCTAGAAATCCCCAGTAAAAAAAACCCACCACCCCTAGAAATCCCCAGCAAGAATCCCCCCTGGAATCCCCCCCCCACTGGAATCCCCAGCAAGAATCCCCCCCTGGAATCCCCAGCAAGAATCCCCCCTGGAATCCCCAGCAAGAATCCGAGTCCGCCCCCGAAGAATCCCCCCCTGGAATCCGGGTGCGCCGTAAATCCCCGCCACAATATACGATAAACAGGATCAAATGCCTCAGTTGCCAGTTACAGATTTCCTTTGATGGGAAAAGTGCGACTGGAAGACGATTTTCTTTGATTTTCTTTTTCTTTTCTTTTTCTTATTTTCTCGTCTTTCGAAATTAAACTTGTTTGGGGGCGGGGGCCCTTTTTTTCCGGGTTTTTTTAATTTTTTTTTTTTGTATTTTTTTTTTTTCCCCTCTTTTTGTTTTTTTTCGTTTTTTTTTTTTTTTTTCCTTTTTTTTTTTGTTTTTTTTTTTTGGTTTTTTTTTATTTTTTGTTTTTTTTTTTTTCCCCCCTTTGTTTTTTTTTTTTTGTTTTTCTTCCTTTTTTTTTCCCTTTTTTTTTTCTTTCTTTTCCCTTTTCCTTTATCTGGGTTTTTTCTTCTTTTTTTTTGTATTATTTTTTTTTTTTTATCGGCTGGGTCTTTTCCCCCCTTCCCTTTTTTCCCCTTTGTTTTTTTTTTTTTTTTTTCCTTTTTTTCTTTTCCTCCTCACTCTCACCCCTCTTTCACTCCCTTCTCCGCGCCCTTCTCTCTTTTCCCCTTTTCTTTCTCGTCTCTGTCTCTTTTCTCTGTCTTGTCTCTGTCTCTTTCTCTCTCTCTCTCTCTCTCCCCTTCTTTTCCTCTTTTTCTCTTTTTTCCCTCTCTCTCCCCTCTTTCCCCCCTCTCTCTCTTTTTTCTCTGTCCCCTTTCTCTGTCTCTTCTCTCTTTTCTCTCCCTTTTTTATTTTTCTTTCTCTTTCTTTTTCTCTATCTCCCCCCTCTCTTTCTCTTTTCTCTTCCTCTTTTCTCTCTTCCTCTTTTCTCTCTTCCTCTTTTCTCTCTCTCTTTCTCTCCCCTCTCTCCCCTTCTCCCCCCTTTTCTCTCTTTTTTTCTTTTTCTGTATCGACTTAGATAAGACTTAAAAAAATTTAGATTTTGAAATTTTGTGTTTTTTATTTTTGTGCTTTTCGATATTTTGATTTTTCATCATTCTGTATTTCCTTTCGAATATTGCTTCTTGTCATTTCTAGTTGTTTCCACATACATACACACACACACACACACGCACGCGCCCCCCCCCCACCCCACAAAACGCACCCCCTCCCCCTTCCACACAGCCACACGCACCCCCTCCCCCCACACACACATAAAAACACACGTGTCACACAGCCGCACCCCCCTCCCCCTCCACACCACCCAACCCCCACACCCCCCACCCCCACCCCCCCCCCCACACACCCCACCCCCCCCACCCCCCCCCCCCCCCCACATACACACAAAACAAGTCAAACCTCGTACCCTTTAAGCTCATTTTGTTTTTTTAGACCCGCAGTAATCCCGCCTTCCCCTTTTTTTTCCCCCCGACTAACAGGTCCCTCAGGGAGTTTTCTGACCCCCTACCCCCCTCTCTACCCCCTCTTGGACTTCTATCCTCCCCCCCCCCATACCCCTTCTAGGGATTCTAGGATTTTTTTTTCTCCCCTTTTCTTCTCTCATCTTTGTATTCTTCAATAATTGCTTTCGTTCTTTCCCGTCACTATCTTCGGCAGGATTTTTTTTTTTTTTTTAATTCTACCCTTTTTTTCTCTTTCCAGAAATTCTACCTTTTCCCCATTTCCCGAAAATCTCCGTTTTTTTTTTCAATTTCCAGAAATTCTCGCCTTTTTCTCCCTTTCTTTGAAAAAATTTTCTTTTCCCCATTTTCCCCGAAAATTTTTGCTTTTCCCAATTTTTAGAAAGTCTCCCTTTTTTTCCATTTTCAGACATTCTCCCTTTCCCTCATCCTTATCTCCTCCATGGTTCCCCCCTTCCAACCCTCCCCCCCCCTAATTTCTGTAGGACTTTCATATCCTCCCTTCTAGAAATTCTCCCCTCCCCCCCACCTTCTCCTTCCAGGATTTTTCTCCCTTCTCCCCCTCCCCACTCTAGATATCGTCCCCCCCTTCCTTTTCTGGGATTTCTCCCTTACCCCTAACCTGGGATTTCTCCCTCCCCCCCCCCCCCCAAACCCCCCGGAGACTTTCCTTCCTCTATTTTCCCCCTTTTTCCCCGCCCCCCCTTCCCTCATACTCTTTCTCCCCTTAACCTTTTTCTCTTTTTTCCCTCTCCCCTTTAACTTTTCCCCTTTTCCCCTTACTTTTTAAATGCACCCCACACACCCCACACACGCGCGCGCGGACGGCCCCGCAGCACCAAGGCCCCACACACATACAACACAAATTCACACACCACCCCACACACACACACAAACACACCACAACACACACCCCAAAACACACATATATATATATATATATAATATATTATATATATTAATATTTAATATATATATATTATATATATATTTTATATATTTTAAAATAATATATAATTTTATAATTTTATATATATAATTTTATATTTATAAAATATTATATATTGTTGGGAGTGGAGGGGTTCACGATTGTTGCTCTTGTTTCTATTATTGATTTTAATGCCACTGTTTCATCATCATTATCATTATTATCATTATCATTACTACTAATACTATCATCATTATTATCATTACTGTTCTCACCTTTATCACTATCCGTAACAATTACCATAATCATCACATTTCCTACCAACATCACGCTTATCCATCCTATCTTATCTCTCTCGTTATTATCATTACTATCATTACTTTCATAATTGCTGTCATTATCAGAAATCATCATTATCAATAATACTTTCATTATAGCAGTTATCGTTACCATTATTGTTACTATCATCATCTTCACGAATGAAGGAAGAAGAAAAAGAAGAAAAAAAAAAAATCATACAGGATGCCACAGCGAGGTAAGTTTTACATCAAAATCGATTATATGGATTTCGATTAAGTTAATATCGTATATCGTGTTATGAATTTTACTACATATACTTATATGGATATATATATATATATATATATATATATATATATTATATATATATATATATATATATATATATATATATATATATATATATGAATGGTAAAACACTCTTCCGTATTGATACAGTGGTTGAAAAACCACAATGTAAAAACTAGATTTATTGAAAATGAGACTACAGTTTCGAAATCCACCTGGATTCCATCTCCAGGTGGATTTTCAATAAATCTAGGTTTTGCATCGTGGGTTTTTCTTTCATATATATATATTATATATGTATATATATATATATATATATATATATATATATATATATATATATATATATATATATATATAGAGAGAGAGAGAGAGAGAGAGAGAGAGAGAGAGAGGAGAGAGGAGAGAGAGAGAGAAGTTGATAGTTAATATGTATGTTCTTAAATCCTGCAATTCACATACGTACATAAAGAAAACACACATTTAAGCGAATTCACTCGTACAAGGTGAAAACAAACAAACAAAACAAATAAATAAAAATACGCATAACTACCCCTGAAAACTATTGCAAATCCTCGCCACTCGGAAACACACAAACATACCATTTCACAAAGACAGACAATCAAACGCACACACAAACACGCAAACAAACACATACACACAAATAATCAAGCAAATACAGAAACAAACAAACAAACAAACACGCACACACACACACACACACACACACACACACACACACAACACACACATGCACACACACACACACACACACACACACACACACACGTACACACGCGCACATACACACACACGTACACACGTACACACGCGCCACTACCACCGCCCGTTAATACATCCATCCAATCATATGACAAAACACAGAACTATGATTCCCCAATACACTCTCGCACCTCCTCTCCTCTCTCTTCTTCTACTCTCCTCTCTACTCTCTCTCTCCTCTCTCCCTCCTCTGTTTCTCTTCTCTGCCTCTCTCGTCTCTTTCTCTTTTTCTTCTCTCTCTCTCTCTCTCTCTCTCTATCTCTTTTCTTTTCTCTCTCTCCCCTCTCTCTCCTCTCTCTCTCTCTCTCTCTCTCTCTCTCTCTCTCTCTCTCTCTCTCTCTCTCTCTCTCTCTCTCTCTCTCTCCCTGTCCCTTTTCCTATAAATCAATCGCATCTACCGACCTGTCTACCCTTTCCTCTATCCACTAATTTTTACTCATCCTGCTCATTTTCCTCATTCTCTTCCCAATTTTCCTCATTTCCATCATTTCTCTCGTGTTATCAATTTCCTCACGTTATTCATATATACTCATTTCACACATTTCATATCTCTCTTCATCTCTATCTCCATCTATATCTCCCTCTATCTGTATCTCCTTCTATCTCTATCTCCCTCCATCTGTATCTCCTTCTATCTCTATCTCCCTCCATTTCTATCTCCCTCCATCTGTATCTCCCTCCATCTGTATCTCCCTCCATCTGTATCTCCCTCCATCTGTATCTCCCTCCATCTGTATCTCCCTCCATCTGTATCTCCCTCCATCTGTACTCCCCCCATCTGACCCCCTCCATCTGTATCTCCTCCATCGTATTCCCCCATCTGATCCCCTCCATTGTATCCCCTCCATCTCTATCCCCCTCCATCTCTATCTCCCCCATTTGATCCCCTTCCATCCGTATCTCCCCACCTATCCCCCCCCATCCGTATCTCCCTCCATCTCTATCTCCCTCGATCATCATATATCTATCTCTGCTTCGCTTGTAAATTCAAATCACACCCATATCAACTTAATCAATGGACATAATGTAATGAAAGAGGAGAATGAGGAGAGAAGAGGAATGAGGGGAGAAAAGGGGGGAAAGAGGAGAAAAAAGGGGAGGGGGGGAGGGGATGAGAGGGGAAGGGGAGGGAGGAGGAGGAGGGGGGGAAGGGGGAGGAAGGGGAGGGAGGGGAAAGGGGAGGAGAGGGAGAGGGGGGAAGGGGGGAGGAAGAGGAGGAAAGGGGGAGGGAGGAGAGGGGGAGAAGGAGAGGCGAGGGGTAGCGATTAATGAAGGAGAATTTAATGAGGGGACTGTTTGGGAGGGGGGAGGGAGGGAAAGGGGGGGAGGAGGGAGGGAAGGGGGGAAAGGGAGGGAGGGAGGGAGGGAGGGAAGGGGGGGAGGGAGGGAGGGAGGGAGGAGGGGGGGAGGGGGGGAGAGGGGGGGGAAGGAGGGAGGGAGGGAGGAGGAGGGGAGGGGAGGAGGGAAGAGGAGGGAGGGAGAGAGAGAGAGAGAGAGAGGAGAAAGAGGAAAAAGAGAGGGACAGAGAGAGAAGGAGAGAGAGAGAGAGAGAGAAAAGGGGGGAAAAAGAGAGAGAAAAGGGGGGAAAGAGAGAAAGAGAGAGGAAAAAAGAGAGAGAGAGATAGAAGAAGAGAGAGAGAGGGGAGGGGAGAGAGAGAGGAGAGAGGGAGAGAGAAAGGGGGGAGAGAGAGGAGAGAGAGAGAGAGAGAGGAAAGAGAAAGGGAAGAGAGGATAGAAAAGAAATAGATAGAAGAAGATAGAGAGGAGAGAGAGAGAGAGAGAGAGAGAGAGAAGAGAGAAGAGGGAGAGAGAGAGAGGGGGGAGAGAGAGAGGAGAGATAGAGATAGAAAAGATAGTAGAAGAGAGAGAGAGAGAGGAGAAAAAGAGAGAGAGAGAGAGAGAGAGGAGAAGAAAAAAAAAGAGATAAAGAAAGCAGAGAGACGAAGAACAAAGAAAAAAGAGGGGGACAGACAGACATAGAAAAATAGATAGACAGATAGAGAGAGAGTGAAAGTTGGAGAAAGAAAGGAAAAAATTGCTGAGGAAGGAAAGGAAAGGGAGTTGCATGAAAACACGCCTCCTTGCAGACTGATAAGGGCGGTTGCATGCAATAATAAAGAGAGCTTTTAAAGTGAGCATTATATGGTGAATCTGTCGTCTCCTGATGAGTAAAGACAAGGAAAACTGTGACGAAGAATTAGCTATCCCTTTTAATGATGAATAAGGAGCAAGCTGATGAATACATTAGGATGATGAATGTATAGTAACAATAACTATAATTAACTTGTGGTGATTCATCATGAACATTTCCACCATTGTGAAGAATTTCCAAACATGATGTGAAAACTAGAAGCAGAGATAATCTTATTTGAATGTTTACAAAAATATATATTTATTTTTCTTTCGAGGATCATAAAACAAAAGTGATGACCGTGCATATGCAGAGACTATTTGAAAATAATAAAATCACTGATTGGGCATTGTAATTAATTTTTTGAATAACTGAGTACGCTAATTAATCGAGGATTTAATTATGACAGTATTTCATAATAATATACAATCATATTACAGACAGAAATGCAAGAGATGATATGATATGGTGAGAACACGAAATTCGAAAGTATTAGTTGTATGGGCGTAGTATATATATATAATATATATAATATAATATATAAATATATAATATAAATAATAATATATAATATAATATGTATATATATATATTATATATATATATATTATTAATATATATATATATTTTATATATAATATATAAATTTTTATATATTTATATTTTATATAATATACACACACTCACAAACATATAGCACACACACACAACACAAAACAAAACACACACCACACAACACACACACACCACACACACAACACGCACACACAACACACACACACACCACACACCCACCCACACACCAACACCACACACACACCCAAAACACACACACACACGCCACACACACGCACACACACACACACAACCAAACGAACAAACACAGCAACCCCCAACAAGCAAACTCACCCAACCGGGGTGTCGAGTGGGTATGGAAACGGGGCCTTCGGACTGGCTGACTGTCGTGCCAAACCCGAAGAAGGCGTCTGGGAAAAAAGGGGCAAAAAAAAAAGGGGAAATAAATTTCGGAGAGTGAGGGAAAAAGAGGGGGTGGGGGGAGAGTGAGGGAGGTGGGGGAGAATGAGGGGGTGGGGGGAGAATGAGGGGAGTGTGGGGGAGAGGGAGGGAGGGGGGGGGGGGGGGGAGTGAGGGGGTGTGGGGGAGAATGAGGGAGTGTGGGGGAGAGTGAGGGAGTGTGGGGGAGAATGAGGGAGTGTGGGGGGAGAATGGGGGAGTGTGAGGAGAGAATGAGGGAGGGAGGGAGAGTGAGGGAGTGTGGGGGAGAATGAGGGAGTTTTGGGGGAGAAGGGGGAGTGTGAGGGGGGTATGGGGGAGATTGGGGGAGTGTGGGGGAGCTTGAGGGAGTGTGGGGGAGAATGAGGGAGTGTGGGGGGAGAATGGGGGAGTGTGAGGGAGTATGGGGGAGATTGGGGGAGTGTGGGGGAGCTTGAGGGAGTGTGAGGAAGAATGAGGGAGTGTGAGGGAGAGTGAGGGAGTGTGAGGGAGTATGGGGAGATTGGGGGAGTGTGGGGGAGCTTGAGGGAGCGTGAGGAAGAATGAGGGAGTGTGAGGGAGAGTGAGGGAGTGGGGGAGAATGAGGGAGTGTGGGGGAGAATGAGGGAGTGTGAGGGAATGTGAGAGAGAACGAGAGAGTGTGAGAGAGAATGAAGGAGAATGAGGGAGTGTGAGGGGGTGAGGGAGAATGAGGGAGAATGAGGGAGGACGGGGTGAGGCATGGGTATGTTGGGCTGTAAAGAAGATTTACCATTTATTCATCTAGGTATCTTTTTATAAATTTCGTCCATTTATTTTTTATTTATTTTTATTATATAACTATTTTTTTATTTATTATCACCATTTATCTATTTTTTCATAAAGTTCTATTTAAATTTTTTAAGGTTTTTAGAGAGAGAGAGAGAGAGAGGAGAGGGAGAGAAAAGAGAGAGAGAGAGAGGGAGGAAGGAAAAGAGAGAGAGGAGGAGAGAGAGAGAGAGGAGAAGAGAGAAAGAGAAGGGGGAGGGAGAGAGAGAGGAGAAAGAGAAGAGGGAAAAAGGAAGAGAAGAGAGAGAAGAAGGGGAAAAGGAGAGAGAGAAGAGAAAGGGGAGGGGGAGGAAAGAGAGAGAGAGAGAGAGAGAGAGGAAGAGAGAGAGAAATAAGTAGGAAGAGAGGAAGGAGAGAGGGGGAGAAAGAGAAAAAAAAGAGAGGAAAAGGAGAGAGGAGGAGGAGAGAGAGAAAGAAAAGAGAAAAGAGGGGGGAGAGAGAGGAGAGAGAGGAAGGGGAAGAGAAAAAAAGAAGAGAGGAGAGGAGAGAGGAGAGGGAGAGAGGAGAGAGAGAGAGAGGAGAGGATAGAAAGGAGAGAGGAGAGAGAGAATAGAGAGAGAGGGGAGAAGAGAGAGAGAGAGAAAAAGAAAATAGAGAAGAAAAAGAGAGAAAATAGATAGAAGATAGAAGAGAGAGAGAGAGAGGGGAGGAGAGAGGAAGGAGAGAGGAGGAGAGGAGAGAGAGAGAGAGAGGAGGGGGGAAGAGAGGGGGAGAGAGAGAGAAAAAAGGAGAGAAGAGAGAGAGAGAGAGAGAGAGGAGAGAGAGAGAGAGATGAGAGATGAGAGATGAGAAAGGGAGAGAGAGAGAGAGAGAGAGAGAGAATATAAAAGAAAAAGAGATAGCGAAAGAGAAAGAAAAGAAAGAGAAAGATAGGAAAACAAGAACAAGAAGAGACAAAACAAAACAAAAAACAGACAAAATCCACAATGAAAAAACAAGAAAACAAACAAATTCACAAAAAAAATATTGCCAACTCCCCCCCCCCCCCACCCAACACTCATGATTAATATATCGAAAAACAGATCGCACGGGAATTTAAAAACGACAAGATAACAGAATATAGAATTAACATCCAACTTTCGAAAAAAAAAAAAAAAAAAAAAAAAAAAAAAAATCTCAGGTGGGGAGGGGGGTAGGGGGTGGGGGGAGCTCCCATTTTCTATCCCTTGGGGGAGACTTTTCTATCTTTCGAAAGGCAGTAAAAGGTGAGATAAGAGCGTAATTATTCTTTCTAGTTTGTCCGTTTTCCTTTTGTTCTCGGTGTGAATTTATTGTGTTTCGTTTTTTTTCTCTCTCCCTTTTTCTTTGGTGGCTTTCTTTTTTGCTTTTCTTTGTTAATTGTATTTAAGTATATTGTCATGTTATGATATGTGTTTGTTTCTCTTCTAAATTTAGATAGAGAGAGAAGGAGAGCTAACTTTCAGTCTAAAATTTTATAGATATCTGATGATAAGTGAGCGCGAGACAGCTAGAGCTATATCTAATTATAGAATTTCGGGATCAAAAGTTAGATGAGAGGCGAGGTAGATCGAAGAGCGTAGATAAGCGCGAGAGAGATGGAGTCTGTCTTATGCTGTTGATTTTGTATGGTTCTTCTTCCTAACAACCGAATCATCTAGTCTTACCTCTACCTACTACTCACAGTAAAAATAGTGGAAATAGGAGGAACTAGTTAAATATTGCTACTGGATAACCCTGTCAAAAACACCGGACCTATTCCTTTCCCGTTCTCTCCCTTCTCCTTTTACGAAATATCTATCTCCCCATTTCCTCTACTTCTACCTCATCCCCTCTCTCTCCTTTTCCCTTTCCCCTTCCCTTCTTCCTTATCCCTTCCTTCTCTTTGTAAGCCGTCTACATTTTAACCGCCTCTCCTCCTCCCTTCTTATCTCCAATTCCTTTATACTTTTATTTCACGCTACTCCCTCTCATCTCCCCTTTTCCCCGATTCTCTCCTTCTCCTTATACCTTGCCTTTTCCCTCTCGCTCTCATCTCTCCCTTTCCTTTATCCCCACACCTTTATAAGCCCTTTTCCTTCTCCCTTCATATCTACCTTTTTTCCTTCTCCACTCTCATCATCCCATATATTCCTCTCCAATCTCCCACTTTCCTTCTCCATCTACATCTCCCTCTCATTCTCCCCCTTCCTTATCCCTCTCATCTCCCCTCTTTCATTCTAACGATCATCTCATATGTTGCCTTCTCCTCTCATTCTCCCCCTTCATTTTCCCATCTCATAATCCCTCCTTTCCTTTCCTCCATTCTCATCTCCATATTTCATTCTCCCCCCTTTTAATATCCATCATTTCCTTTCACTTCATCTATCCCTTTCTTCTCCCTCTCATCTCCCCTTTCCTTCTCACTCTCATCTCCCCCTTTCCTTCTCCCTCTCATCTCACCCTTTCCTTCTCCCTCTCATCTCCCTCTTTCCTTCTCCCTCTCATCTCCCCTTTCCTTCTCCCTCTCATCTCCCCCTTTCCTTCTCCCTCTCATCTCCCCTTTCCTTCTCCCTCTCATCTCCCCCTTTCCTTCTCCCTCTCATAATTAACGGAATTCAGAACAACCTTTTTTTTTCCTAATTGTTATTCAGAAACTTTGAATCTCCATCTAAGATTTCCCATTTTCCTAACTCTCCTCATTTCTCCTTTTCCAAATTTTTATTCTTATCCTTTTGTTTATTATTTATCTCGTTTATCTCATTTTCTCTCTTGTTCCGCATTTACGATACGATTATTACGTATTATTTTCTTCTCGTTTTCATTCTCCTCCACTTCCCTTCTAACCTCATAATTATCAATTTTATCGTATTCTGTCTTTTATCAGTCTCGTTTATCTCATTCTTCATCTTCCATCAACATCGATATTATCAAGTTTCTTATGTCTACTTTTATCAGTTCTCGCTTATCTCAACCTCATAATTATCATGTTCCTCAATTCATACCTTTTATCAAGTCTCTTGTCTCCACCTACGTCATAATCATCATGTTCCTCCTTTTTGACGTTTTATCAATTCTCTCCTTTCTCATGTTCCTCAATTCTTACCTTTTATCAATTCTCTCTTGTCTCCACCTCCGTCAATAATCACAAATAACTACTTTCTTAACTTGTTTCTCCTCATTAACCTCATAAACAGGATCTTTCGACTTTATTTTCAACTTTGTTCATTATTCCGCCTTTATTCGTCCCTTCCTATTCTTTTTTCTTTCCTCCTCTTCCGTCTCCTTCCTCTTATCCTCTTCAACTGCCTTCCATAATCCTTCAATCTTCTTTCCTCCCCTTCTGTCCCCTTTTCTCTCTTCTTCCCTCTT
The DNA here is from genome assembly GCF_015228065.2 of Penaeus monodon. Classification (NCBI taxonomy): domain Eukaryota; kingdom Metazoa; phylum Arthropoda; class Malacostraca; order Decapoda; family Penaeidae; genus Penaeus; species Penaeus monodon. The sequence goes on along the minus strand of NC_051392.1, from coordinate 668,751 downwards.
CCCTATCTCCGTTCCTTTTATTTTTCCTATTTTCTGTCACTCCCTCTTCTCTTCTCCACTCCTCTCTCACTTTCTCTCTCTCTCTCTCTCTCTCTCTCTCTCTCTCTCTTCTCTCTCTCTCTCTCTCTTCTCTCTCCTCTCTCTCTCTCTCTCTCCCTCTTCCTCTCACCCCCCTTCTCCCTAACTTCTCTCATCCCCCCTTCTCCCCTCTTCTCTCTCCCTCTCCCTCTCTCCCTCTTCGCATGTGTCTTTTCATCTCCCGCTTCGAACCAGGTAAAACTTTGTGCTAATTGGTGCCGTGTTTGCCAGTTTATAGTTAATAGGACTTCGGATGGGCTTGAAAAGGACTAATTCACTGTTTAATATGTGTTAGTGTGTGTTAGTGTGTGTTAGTAGGTGTTAGTGGGTGTAAGTGGGTGTTAGTATTACACATACAGACCTAACACACGCACACACACACACACACACACACACACACACACACACACACACACACACACACACACACACACACACACACACATACACACACACACATCTCCTTTTTCCTACACACAGAGACCTAACAAACACGCACGCAAACACACACGCACACACAGCCCACCCCCCATCCTCCTCCCTCACATCCCTCCACCCCCCACACACCGCGTCATCTGATCACCGCTCTCCCACACTCCCTCTCTGCTTCTCCCTCAACAAGAGACGGCGAAAACATGAACCAATTTGATCGCCATAATCTAATAACCTTTTCTAATGCAACGAAGAGATCTGGGATAAGGAGATAGGGAGAGAGGGAGAGAGGGAGGGAGGGAGGGAGGGAGGGAGGGAGGGAGGGAGGGAGGGAGAGGGGAGAGGGAGAGGGGGGGAAGATGAGAGAGAGAGAGAGAGAGAAAGAGAGAGAGAGAGAGAGAGAGAGAGAGAGAGAGAGTTATAGTGGAAAGGGGAGAGGGGATGAGAGAGAGGGAGGGAGACGAGAGGGTGAGAGGAGAGAGGGAGGGGAGAGAGTGAGAGAGGGAAAGAGGAGTTAGGAGAGAGGATGGTAAAGAGAAACAGAGAAGGGACGGTAAGTGAGAGTGTGAGGGAAGGGACAGGGTTGAAGATAGAGGCTAAGGGGTATGAGGGGAGGGATGGGGAGGGGAGAGAGGTGTGAGGAAGTGAGCGTGAGGGTATGAGGGGAGGGAGAGGATTGGCGAGACGAGAGGAAGAGTATGAGGGAAGGAAAAAGGATAGATGGAAGGGGGGTGGGGGGAGGGAATAGAGGAAAGGGAATAAGGGAGGTTGCGAGGGAGAGAGGGGAGAGAGGGGAGTGAGGGGAGGGAGGGAGAAAGGAGTTCTTAGTGAAGTTACAGGGAATGGGGTGAAAGGAGAAGTGGGGGGGGGGGAGGAGGAGAGGAGAGATGAAGGAAGGGCGGAGGATAAAGCGAGACAGAGTGAGTGAGCGAGTGAGTAAGTGAGTGAGTGAGTGAGTGAGTGAGTGAGTGAGTGAGTGAGTGAGTGAGTGAGTGAGTGAGTGAGTGAGTGAGTGAGTGAGTGAGCGAGTGAGTGAGTGAGTGAGTGAGTGTGAACAAGCGAGTGAGTGAGAGAGTGAATGAAAGAAAGAGTTAGTGCGAGTGCGAGAGCTAGTGAATAAATAGAAGGATGAGTAGATAAAGAAGATAGAAACAGGAAAGAAGATAAGAAGAGAGGAAGAAGAGAGAAGAGAGAGAGAAGAGAGAGAGAGAGGGAGAGAGAGAGAGAGAGAGAGAGGAGAGAGAGAGAGAGAGAGAGAGAGAGAGAGAGAGAGAGAGAGAGAGAGGGGGAGATGCGATGAGATGAGATGAGAAGAGAAGAGGAGAGAAGAGAAAAGAAGAAAAGAGAAGAGAAGAGAAGACTAGAGGAGATGAGAAAAGAGAATAGAAGAGAAGAGAAAGGAAGAGAAACGAAGAAGAGAAAAGAAAACATAAAAGAATGAAAATAAGAAAAAACAAAAAACAAGAGACAAGAGAAGAGAACAGAATAAAAAATAAGAAAAGGAAAATAAAAAAAAACAATAAACAAAACCAAACCCACAAAACAGGCAAGAAAAACAAACAAACAAACAAACTCACACCCCACACACACGTATTCTGGATCAACCGAATCGATATCCTCAAAAAAAAAAAAAAAAAAAAAAAAAAAAGTAGGTTCGCATCCCCTTCTCTCAATCCGCTGAACGAATATAAAGCGTCGTTGATCGTCTATGATAAACGAAATGTGTAAAATGTCTTTGTATGAACAGTGAACACCAGAATAGATGTTCAACGATTGATTAAATTGATGCAGATATTTCTAAGGCGTTACTTTATAACTTTGTTCAAGCGTTCCTTTAGGATTTGAATTTGTATCTGGGGGTCTGTGTATACACTTTTTTTTTACACTCGGATGTTTATGTTTATGAAAAATCGTACATATAGAGACATTCGAGTTGGTATTCGGAATTTTATACAAAGAATCTAAGGCTAAAAATCCCTTCAAAAAGCGAAGAAGATCGACCATATGTCTGAAGGTGGTTTGGCACTGTTTTACATATCTTAGTGCACGGATACATACATATCCTTGTGCAAACATATACACATATAAATCTAGGTATAGCAACGTCATCATCATGCGCGCGCGCACACACACACACACAACACACACACGTACCCCCACTCTTCCCCCCCGTACCCCCTCCCACACACACACACACACACACATCCACCCCTTCCCCCCACACACACGTACACACATAACCCCCCCCCTTACACACACACGTACGCACACACGTACACACACACACGTACACACACAGACGTACACACACACACGTACACACACACACGTACACACAGACGTACACACACACACGTACACACACAGGCGTACACACACACACGTACACACAAGCCATACGTCATCAGCATCACTCCATTAAACCTCTCGTTCCCTAATTTATCATTCTTGTCATTTTATCTTATCAGCTCCTCGTCGGTTCATCAGCGTTAGGACAAGGGGTGGGGTGAGGGGGAGGGGAGTGGTGGGGGAAGTGGGGGGGTGAGGGAGACGCGACCGAAGGATGGACAAGGAAAGATAGGAGGGTGAGGGGAGGGGGGGGTGGAGAGGGAAGTGGGAGGGGAGAGGGGAAGGAGAGGGAAGAGGGGGGGGGAGGAGGAGGGATGGGGAGAGGGGAGGGAGAAAAGGAGGGAAGGGAGAGGGGGAAGGAAAGGGAAGAGGGGGAGGAGGAGGAGGGATGGGGAAGGGAGGGAAGAGAAAGGAGGGGAAGGGAGAGGGGAAGGAGAGGGAAGAGGGGGAGGAGGAGGAGGGATGGGGAAGGGAGGGAGGAGAAGGGAGGGAGAGGGGAAGGAAAGGGAAGAGGGGGAGGAGGAGGAGGGATGGGGAAGGGAGGGGAGGAGAAAGGAGGGGAGAGGGAAGGAAAGGGAAGAGGGGGAGGAGGAGGGAGGGGAAGGGAGGGAGGAGAAAGGAGGGGAGAGGGGAAGGAAAGGGAAGAGGGGGAGGAGGAGGGAGGGGAAGGAAGGGAGGGAGGAGGGGAAGGGAGGGGAAGAGAAGCAAAGGGGGAAGGGAGAAGGGGTGAGTAAAGAGACGGGAGAAAGGAAGAAGGAGATGGGAAAGGGAGGGAGAAGAGAGGGGAAGGAATAGCAGACGGAAGGGATGAAGAAGGGGGAAGAGAAGGAAAAAGAAGAGAGAAAATAAAGAAAGGGCAGAGAGGATAAGAAAAGGAAGGAAGGGACAGAAGATGAAAAGAAGATAAAGGAGGGGAGAGTCAAAAAGGGGAGGGGGGGGGGGGGCAGTGACAAAGCCGAGAGCTGGGGAAGGGAACAGTGTCAAGCCAAAGTGTCAGTCAGACAGTGTCCAAAGGGACGAAAAGGGAGTGCGGTCAGACGAAGGGGGGAAAAGGGCAGTCAGACAGTGTCAGACGAAGGTGTCAGCGAGAAAGTGTCAGTCAGACAGTGTCAGACGAAGGTGTCAGCGAGAAAGTGTCAGTCAGACAGTGTCAGACGAAGGGGGGGGGGGGGGGGGGTCAGCGAGAAAGTGTCCCCGTCAAGACAAAAGGGGGGTCCAAGGGACGGAAGTGTCCAGCGGAAAGGGGGGGTCAGTCCTAGGAACCAAAGTGGGGGAAAGGGACGAAATTGGGGGGGGTCCAAAA
>NC_051392.1:658447-664489 GCF_015228065.2 Penaeus monodon | reverse complement strand
TTTTTCCCTTTTTTTTGACGTGGTTTTTTTTTTCCCCCCCCTTTTCTTTAGTTTTCCCCCTTTTTTTCCCTTGATTTTTTTTTTCCCCCCTCTTGTTTTTTTTGGGGTTTTTCCCCCTTTCCCATTTTCCCTTTTTTTCCCCTCCTTTTTATTGGTTTTTTTCCTTTCCCTTTTATTGGGTTTCCTCTTCCCTATTTATTTGGCTTTCTCTTCTTCTTTTTTTTATCTTTCCTTTTCTTCTCTTCTCTTCCCTCTCTCCTTTCTTTATTTTCCCCTACCTCTTATTCCTTGTCTTATCTTTTCTTATCTTTTTCTTCTCCCCTTTCTGTTTCTCATCTACATCCTTCTTGATATTTCTCCCCTGTTTTTAGGGGTTTTTCTTTACCCTAAATTTCTTTTTCCTTTTTCCCCCTTTAAAAAGGCTCTCTTTTCCTTTTTCCCCCCTTTTCCCTCTCCCCCCCCCTTTTTCCCCTTTCCTCTTCACCTCTCCCTTTTTTTCCCCCTTCGTTTATCCCCCTTCCCCCTTCATCTTTTTCCTCCCTTTTCCCCCCTTCCCTTTTATCCCCCCTTTCCCCACTTCATCCTTTTCCCCCCCTTTTCCCCCCTTCGTTTATCACCCCTTCCCCTCACCCCTGATTTCTCCTCCCTCCTAATGTCTGTTCTCTTTCCCTTCCCCTAATTACCCTTATTCTCTGACACTTTCTCGCTGACACCTTCGTCTGACACGGTCTGGCTGACACTTTGGCTTGACAACCCTTGGGTCTGCCCACGGTCTGGCGGGCCCACTTTGGCTCGACCCCCTTCGCCCTGACCTGTCTGACTAACATTTTTCTCGCTGAAAACCTTCTTTCTGACACGGTTCTGGCTGCCCTTTGGCTTTAAAAAACCCTTCGTCTGACAGGGCTGACTCCCCCTTTGGCTTGACCCCCTTCGTCGACACTGTCTGACTGAAAATTTTGGCTCCCCCACCTTCGTCTGAAAAACTGTTGCCTGAAAATTTTTGGGCTTCGACCCCCCTTCGCTGACACTGTCTGACTGACCTTTGGCTTACCCCTTTTCCCTTTTCCCCACCTCGGCTTTGTCATTTGCCCCCCCCCCCCCCCCCTTTTTTGGGACTCCCCCTTTTCCTTATCTTCTTTTCATTTTCTGCCCCCTTCCTTCCTTTTCTTATCCTCCCTCCCCTTTCTTTTTTCCTTCTCTTTTTTTTCCCCTTCTTTTCCCCCTTTCCCTTCACCCCTTCCTTTCTGCTTTTCCCCTTCCCCTCTCTTCTCTCCCCCCTTTCCCTCCCCCTTCTTCCTTTCCCCGGGTCTTTTTAAAACCCCCCCTTCCCTCCCTTCCCCCTTTTTGCTTCTTTTCCCCCCCCTTTCCCCCTCCCCCCCTTCCTTCCCCTCCCTCCCCTCCTCCCCCCCTCCCCTTCCCCTTCCCCCTGCTCCCCCCCTTCCCCCTCCCTTTCCCTTTTCCCCTTTCCCTCCCCCTTTCCCCCTTTTCCCCCTTTCCTTCCCCTCTCCCTTCCCCCCCTTCCCCATCCCTCCCCCCTCCTCCCCCCTTTTTTTCCCCTTTCCCCCTCCCCCCCTCCTTCTCCTCCCTCCCTTCCCCATCCCTCCTCCCCCCCCTTTTCCCCTTTCCCTTTCCCCCTCTCCCCTCCCACTTCCCTCTCCCCCCCCCCACTCCCCTCACCCTCCTAATTTTTCCCTTTGGGCCATCCTTGGTCGCGTCTCCCCTAAACCCCCCCATTTTCCCCCCCACTCCCCTCCCCCCCCACCCCCCCCCTTTTCCCCTAACGGGGTAAACCCCGACGAGGAGCTGATAAGATAAAATGACAAAAATGATGAATTGGGGAAACGAGGGGGTTTTAAATGGAGTTGCTGATGACGTATGGTTTGTGTGTAGTGTGTGTGTTTACGTGTGTGTTTTTGGTACTTCCTGTGTGTAGTGGGGGGTGTGTACGTGTGTGCGTACGGTGTGGGGGAGGGGGGGGGGGGGGTTTATTTTGTGTCCGGGTGGTTGGGGGGGGTTATGTGTGTACGTGTGTGGGGGGGGAATGGGGGGGATGTTGTGTGTGTTTGTGTGGAGGGGGTGGGGGGTGGGGTAAGATTTTTTTGGGGTAAGTTTTGTGTTTTTGTAGTTTTTTTGTGGGCGGCGCGCAGCGGGGGTTTTGTTTTTTTGGACTTTGCTATCCCTAAAATTTAAAAGTGTATATGTTTGCAAAAGGATAGTTGTACCCGGGGCACTAAGATTTTAAAAAACAGTCCAAAACCCACCTTCAGCATTGGCCCGATTTTCTTCGCTTTTTAAAGGGGTTTTTTTTGGGCCTTAGATTTTTGGGAAAAAATTCCGAATCCCACCGAATGTCTCTATTTTCGTTTTTCAAAAACATAAACATCCGGTGAAAAAAAAAAAGTGTATACCAGCCCCCAAAGATAAAAATTTCCCAAATCCAAAGGAACGCTTAAACCCAAAGTTTAAAAAGAACCGCCTTAGAAAATCTGCAAAATTTTTAAAAAATTGTTGAACATCTATTCGGGTGTTCACTGTTCATACAAGACTTTTTTACACTTTCTTTTTAATCATGACGATCAACAAAACGTTTTTATATTCTTTCAGGGGGATTGAGAAAGGGGAAGGCGAACCACTTTTTTTTTTTTTTTTTTTTTTTTGAGGATTCGTTGGGTTGACCCAAATACTGTGTGGGGGGTGGGGAGTTTGTTTTTTGTTTTTTTTTCCCTTGCCTGTTTTGGGGGTTTGGGTTTTTTGTTTTTTTGTTTTTTTTTTTTTCCCCTTTTCTTATTTTTTTTCTTCTCTTCTCTTGTCTCTTTTTTTTTTTTTTCTTTTTTTCATTCTTTTTATGTTTTCTTTCTTTTCTTCTTTCTCATTCCTTTTCTTCTTTTCTTTCTTTTTTCCCCTCCCTTCTCTTGTCTTCTTTTCTCTTCTCTTTTCTTCTTTTCTCTTTTCTTCTCTTCTCTTCCCTTCATCTCATCTCTCGCTTCTCCCTCTCTCTCTCCCCTCTCTCTCTTTTCTTTTCCCCTTTTCCCCTTCCCTCTCTCTCTGCCTCTTCTCTCTCTCTCTCTCTCTCTCTCTCTCTCTCTCTCTCTCTCTCTCTCTCTCTCTCTCTGTTTTTTTATCTATCTGTTTATTTATCTGCCTGTCTATCTATCTATCCTTTATCTCAACTCACTCACACATTTACTCACTTATTCACTAGCTCTCGCACTCGCACTAACTCTTTCTTTCATTCACTCTCTCACTCACTCGCCTGTTCACACTCACTCACTCACTCACTCACCTCACTTACCCCACTCGCTCATTTCCCTCTGTCTCGCTTTTATCCCCCCCTTTTCCCTTTATCTCTTCCTCCCCCCTCCTCCCCCCCCCCACTTCTCCTTTCACCCCATTTCCCTTTAAATTCAATAAAACTCCTTTCTTTCCCCCCCTCCCCCCCTCCCCTCACTCCCCTCCCCCCCCTTCCCTCGCAAACCCCCCCTTTTTTCCCTTTTCCCCCTATTTTTCCCCCCCTTCCCCCCCCCTTCCCTCTACCTTTTTCCTTCCCTCATACTCTTCCCCCTCTCTCGTCAATCCTCTCCCTCCCCCCTCCCTCACGCTCACTTTCCCACACCTCCTTCCCCTCCCCAAACCCTCCCCTCATACCCCTTAAACCTCTCTCTTTTAAACCCCGTTCCCCCCTTTCCCCCACACTCTCACTACCGCCCCTTTTCTATTTTTTTTTTACCATCCTCCTCCTAACTCCCTTTTCCCCCTCTCACTTTTCTCCCCCCCCTCTCTCCCCCTCCCCTCTCGTCTCCCCCCTCTCTCTCATCCCCCCTCCCCTTTTTCCCCTTTCTCTCTCTCTCTCTCTCTTCTCTATCTCTCTCTCTCTTTTCCTTCTCTCTCTCTCTCCCCTCCTCTCCCCGGGCTCCCCTCTTCTCTCTCTCTCTTCTTTCCCCTCTCCCTCTCTCTTTTCTCTCATCTTTCCCCCCCCCTCCCTCTCCCCCCTCCCTCCCCACTCCCCACTCTCTCTCTCATCTCCCTCTCCCCCTCCCCCCCCCCCTCCCCCCCCCCCTCCCTCCTTCCCCTCCTCCCTCCCCTCTCCCCCCCCTCTCCCCCCCTCTCTCCCTATCTCCTTATTCCCCGATTTTCTTCTTGCTTAGAAAAAGGGTTTTTAATTTTTGGCGATCAAATTGGTTCATGTTTTCGCCGTCCCCTTGTTGAGGGGGAAGCAGAGAGGGGGTGGGGGAGCGGGGATCAGATGACGCGGTTGGGGGGGGGTGGAGGGGTTGAGGGAGGAGGATGGGGGGTGGGGGTGTTTCGTGTGGTTTGCGTGCGTGTTTGTTAGGTCTCGTGTGTGGAAAAAGGAATTTTGTGTGTTGATGTGGGGGGGGTGTGTGTGTTTGTGTGTGTGTGTGTGTGTGCGTGTGTTGGTCCTTTTGTGTAATACTAACACCCACTTACACCCACTAAAAACCTACTAAAAACCCCCCAAACCCAAAATAACAACCTAAAACCACTAACACATATTAAACCCGTGAATTATTTCCCTTTTTAAGCCCACCGAAGTCCTTTAAATATAAACTGGCAAACACGGCACCAAATTTGCACCAAAATTTTACCCGGTTCGGGGAAACGGGAAATGAAAAGACACAAAGCGAAGAGGGAGAAGGGGAAAGGGGGGAGAGAAAAGGGGAAAACGGGGGGTGAAGAAGTTAGGGAGAAGGGGGGGGAAAGGGGAGGGGGAGAGAGAGAAGGAGGAGAGAGAGAGAGAGAGAGAGAGAGAGGAGAGAGAAAAGAGAAGAAAGAGAGAAGAGAGAGAGAAAGGGGAGAGAATTTTTGAAGGGGAAGAAAAAGGGGGAAAGGAGGGGGTTTACGAAAAGAAAAATTTAAAAAGGGAAAGGGGATAGGGGGAAAATGAAGAAGAGAAAAGGGGAAAAGAAGGGGAGGAAAGAAGATTGAAGGATTATGGAAGGCAGTTGAAGAGGATAAGAGGAAGGAGACGGAAGAGGAGGAAAGAAAAAGGAATAGGAAGGGACGAATAAAGGCGGAATAATGAACAAAGTTGAAAATAAAGTCGAAAGATCCTGTTTTATGAGGTTAATGAGGAGAAACAAGTTAAGAAAGTAGTTATTTGTGATTGTTGACGGAGGTGGAGACAAGAGAGAATTGATAAAAGGTAAGAATTGAGGAACATGAGAAAGGAGAGAATTGATAAAACGTCAAAAAAGGAGGAACATGATGATTATGACGTAGGTGGAGACAAGAGAGAATTGATAAAAGGTAAGAATTGAGGAACCTGAGAAAGGGGAGAAATTTATTTAAAAATTTAAAAAGGAGGGAAAAGGAAAGATTAAAGACGTAGGTGGAGCCCAAAAGGGGCTTTATAAAAGGTTTTAATTGGGAAAAACATGATAAATTTTTTAGGTTGTATAAGGGGCAAAAAAAAAAAAATATAAAAAAAGAAAACCAAAAAAAATTTTAAAGATATCGATGTTGATTGGAAAATGAAGAATGGGGTAAAAAGAGACTGATAAAAGACAAATAAAAAAAAATTGAAAAATTATTGGGGTTTGAAGGGAAATTGGGGGGAAAAGAAAACGGAAGAAAAAAAATACCTAAAAATCGTATCGTAAAAAGCGGAAAAGAAGAAAATGGATAAAGATTAAAAAAATAAACAAAAAATTTCAATATTGTAATTATTAGGTTAAAAAAGGGAATGAAAGAGGAAGAAAAATGGGAAAATATGATAAAGGTTTTTAAAGAGGGCTAAAACGAAAAAAGGAATGATGGGTTATAAGAAAAAAAAATTTGGAAAAAGGGAAAAGAGAGGGGTTTTTGGAAAATGGGGAAATCTTAGATGGAGATTCAAAGTTTCTGAATAACAATTAGGAAAAAAAAGGTTGTTCTGAATTCCGTTAATTATGAGAGGGAGAAGGAAAGGGGGAGATGAGAGGGAAAGGGAAAAAGGGGGATGAAAGGGAAAGGAAAAGGGGGGATTTAAGGGGAAAAAGGGAGATGAGGGGGGGGAAGGAAAGGGGGAATGAAGTTATAAAGGGA
>NC_051392.1:638447-653447 GCF_015228065.2 Penaeus monodon | reverse complement strand
AAGAAAGGAAAGGGGGTGAGATGGAGGGAGATACAGATGGAGGGGGAAGAGATGGAGGGGGAACGATGGAGGGGGATACAGATGGGGGGAATCGGATTTAGGGGGAAAACAGATGGAGGGGAAAATACAGATGGGGGGAGATACAGATGGAGGGGGTAAGTGGGGGGAGGGTAGAGATGGAGGGGATACGATGGAGGGGGATAGAGATGGAGGGAGATCCGAAGGGGGGAGATACAGAGGAGGGAGAACAGATGGGGGAGATTTGAGATAGGGGGAGATTACAGATGGGGGGAGATACAGAGGGGGGGAGATACAGAAAGGAGGGAGATACAAGGAGGGGGGAACGATGGAGGGGATACGATGGGGGGGGATTAAAAGGGAGGGAGATACAGATGGAGGGGATACAAATGGGGGGATAAAAGATGGAGGGGTAAAAGGAGGGGGATAGAGATGGGGGAGTTTCAGTGGAGGAGTAAGATGGAGGGAGATAGAGATGGAGGGAGATACAGATGGAGGGAGATAAGATGGGGGGGAGAAGGAAAAGGAGGGAGAAGAGTTGGGGGAGATACAGTGGAGGGAATAAAGGATGGAGGGAAAATAGAGAAAGGGGGAGATCCCGAAAGGGGGGAGATGAAAAGGGGGGAGATCAAAACGGGGGGGATAGAGATAGAAAGGGGGATACAGATGGAGGGGGATAGAAATGGAGGGATTTGAGATAGAAGGGGATACCGATGGAGGGGGATACAGTTTAGGGAGATACAGGGTGGAGGGAAACAGATTGGGGGGAGTAGAGATAAAGGAGATCAGATGGAGGGGGGATTAAAAGGGGGGGAGATTGATGGAGGGAGATAAGATGGAGGGAGATAGAAAAAAGGGGGAATTTGAAAATAGAAGGGGAAAACGGGTGGGGGGGAGATGAGATGGAGGGAGATACAGATGGGGGAGATGAGATGGAGGGAGATGAGATGGAGGGAGATAAGTTTGGGGGGAAAATACGATTTGGGGGGAGATACAGATGGGGGGGAAAATAGAAATTTAGGGAGATAGAAATGGAGGGAATACAGATGGAGGGAGGGTACAGATTTAGGGGATTTCCAAAGGAGGGAAAATGAGAAGAAGGAGAACAGATGGGGGGAGATACAGATGGAGGGAGGAAAACAGATGGGGGGAATTTCAGATGGAGGGGATAGAAAGGGAGGGGGATAGGGAAAATTTGAAGGGGATAAGAGGAGGGGGGATAAAAAAGGAGGGGGGATAGAGATAGAAGGAGGGTACAAGGAGGGGGTAGAGATAGAAGGAAACAGATAGAGGGAGATATAGATGGAGATAGAGATGAAGAGAGATTTTAAAAAATGTGAAAAAAAGTAGATATTAAAAAACGGGAGGAAATTGATAACACGAAGAAATGGAAAGGGAAAAAGGAAAATTGGGAAGAGAATGAGGAAAAAAAAGCAGGATGAGGGAAAAAATTTTGTGGATAGAGGGAAAAAAGGGAGACCCGGGCGGTAGGGTGCAAAATTTATTTATAGGGAAAAAGGGGCGGGGAGAGAGAGGGGGAAGGGGGAGAGAAGAGAGAGGAGTTGAGAGAAGAGAGGGGAGAAGAGAGAGGAAAAGAGAGAGAGAGGGGGGGAAGGAAAATAAAAAAAAGAGACAAAAAGATTGGGAAAAATAAATAGATAGATAAACAAGGGAGGGGAGAGAAGGGGGAGAGAAGAGAGGAGGGGAGAGAGAGAGAGAGAGAAGAGAGGGAAGGGGAAGGGGGAGAGAGAGCAGAGAGGAGAGAGAAAGAGAAAAGAAAAAAAAGAACTTTGGGGGGCAGGGTAGATAGACAGATAAACAGAAAAGTAGAGAGGGAAAATAGAGAGAGAGAAGAGAGAGAGAGAGAGAGAGAGAAAAGAAAGAGAGAGAGAGAGAAAAGAGGAGAGGGGAGAGGAAGAGAGATTTGAGAGAGAGAGAGGAGAGGAGAGAGGAGAGAGAGAGAGGGGAAAAAAAGGAAAAAAGACCCGAAAGTTGACAGATAGATAGACGATAAACAGAGAGTAGGAAAAGAGAGAGAGAGGAGAGAGGGGAGAGAAGAGTGGAGAAAGGGGAGAGAAGAGAGAGAGAGGAAAAGAGGGGAGAGAGAGGAGGGGGGGCGGAGATTATTGGGAACATCAAGCTTCCTGCCCTATTTTTTTTTCACTTTAATTTTGGGAAGGGGCATGTACCCTTTTTAACGGGGGGTGGTGTTTGGGGGGTGTGTTACGTGGACGTGTGTGTGTGTATGGGGCGCGGGTGTAGGGGGGTGTGTTTGGGGTGTTTTTTGTGTGTGATGGGTGTGTGTGTGTGTTGGGTGTGTGTGGTGTGTGTGTGGGGTGTGTTTTGCGTGTTTGCATGTGTGTGTGTGTTGTGTTTTTTGTGTGTGTGTGCGTGTGTGTTGTTTTGTATGTACTTGTGGGGGGTGTGGGGTGTGGCTTTTGTGTAGTAGTGGGGTTTGGGGTGTGTGGTTTTGGGGGGTGTGTGTTTTGTGTGGCGTGTTTTTTTGTTTGTTGTTTTCTTTTTAAATTTTTTTGTTTTTGTGGTATGTGTTTGTTTTTCGGTTTGTGTGGGGTTTGATTGCTGTCTTTGGGGAAATGGTATGTTTGGGGTTTCCGAGTGGCGAGGATTTTCAATAGTTTTTAGGTGTATTATCGTATTTTTATTTTTTTTTTTTGTTTTTTTTGTTTTCACCTTTTATGGGGAATTCGTTTAAAAGTGTGTTTTCTTTAGGGACGTAGGGGAATTTCAAAAGGGTTTAAGAACATACATATAACTATCAATCTAACTATTTTCCCCCTCTCTCCCCTCTCTTTCCCCTTCTCTCCTTTTTCTCTTTCTCTCCCCTCCCCTCTTCCCTCTCTCTTTTATTATATATATATATATTATATAAAATAGATATATAAAAAATATATATATATATATATATATAAATAAAATATAAAATATGAAAAAAAAAACCCCCCCGATGCAAAAAACCCAGATTTTTTTGAAAATCCACCGGAGATGGAATCCAGGTGGAATTTTGAAAAATTAGTCCATTTTTTTAATTTAAAACTGTTTTTTAAAATTGTGGTTTTTTTTTTAAAACCCCGTATCAATACGGAAGAGTGGGGTTTAAACCCTTTATATATATATAAATATATATATATTTTATATAATATATTTTATATAAAATATAAAATATATAATATATATTAAAATAATCCAAAATAAGTATAGTATAAAATTTATAACACGTATACGTATTAAATTTTAAACGAAAAACCATTTTAAACGATTTTTAGGGAAAAATTACCCCCGCTGTGATCCTGTATGAAATTTTTTTTTTTTTTTCTTTTTTTTTTTTCCTTTTTCCCTTTATCCGTTTTTGGGGTGATTTTAGTAACAATAATGGTAACGATAATGCTTAAAAGGGAAAATATTAAATTTAATGATGATTTTCCCGATAATGCAGCCCAAATTTTGAAAATAATGGGTAGTAATGATAATAAAGAGAGAGATTTAAAATAGGATGGGTAAAACGTGATGTTTTTGGGGGTGTTTTTGGGTTATGGTAATTGTTTCGGATATGATAAAGGTTATAAAAGTAAAGATAATAATGATATTTGTATTTGTTGTAATGATAATGATAATAAAGGGTAATGATGAGAAAAAAAGTGGGTTAAAACCCAAAAAGAAAAAAAGACAACAAACCTAAAAAAAACCCTTTCCCCCCCTCCCAACAATAAAATATATATATTTTATTATTATATATATAAAATATATAATTTTATTATATATATATATTTTATATTTTATATATATATATATGAATATAATATTATATAAGGGATATATTATATATATATATAATATATAAATATATATTAAAATAATTATAATTTTATTGTGTGGGGTGTGTGGGTTTTTTTGGTGTGTGTGTGTGTGGTGTGTTTGGTGTGTAGTGAATTTTTGTGTGTAAGGTGTGTGCCCCGTGTGCGTGCGTGCGTTCGCGCGCCCCGCGTGGGGGTGTTGGGGTGGGTGGCAAATATAAAATAAGGGAAGAGAGAAGCGTTAAGGGGAGGACGGAAAAAGAGAAAGGATAAAGGGGGAAAGGTATGAGGGAAAGGGGGGCGAAAGGGGGGGGAGGGGCAGAGGGGTTTAAAGGGAAAATTCCGGAAGGGTAAAGGGGGGGGGGGGGGGGGAAAATCCCAGAAAAAGGAAAGGGGGGGGGGATATTAGAGGGGGAGGGGGGAAGGGAAAAAATCCTGGAAGGGGGGAAAGGGGGGGGGGGAGGGGGAAATTTCTAGAAGGGGGGGGATATGAAAATCCTACCAAAATTAGGGGGGGGGAGGTTTTTAAAAGGGGGGGAAAACCCTGGAGGAGATAAGGATTGGGGAAAGGGGGAATTTTGAAAATGGAAAAAAAAGGGGGGACTTTTTTAAAAAATTGGGAAAAACTAAAAAATTCCCTGGAAAAGGGGGGAAAAGTAATTTCTTTGAAAAAGGAAAAAAAAGGGGAGGAATTTTTTGGAAAGGGGAAAAAAAAAATAGAAAAAGGAAAAAAAAAAACGAGAAATTTTTGAGGGAAATGGGAAAAAGGGGAAAGTTTCCCGGAAATTTAAAAAAAAAAAAGGAGATTTTCCCGGGAAAAGGGGAAAAGGTTTAAATTTTTTAAAGAGAAAAAAAAAGGGAGAATTAAAAAAAAAAAAAACCCCGGGCCCAAAAATTTAAGGGAAAAAAACCGAAAGCAATTATTGAAGAATACAAAGAAAAGAGAGAAAAAAGGGGAGAAAAAAAAAAAAACCCAGAATTCCCCCAGAAAGGGGGTTTTGGGGGGGGGGGGGGGAGGATGGGAATTCCAAAAAGGGGGTTTGAGAAGGGGGGGGGAGGGGGGGGCAGAAAAAAAACCCCGAGGGACCTGTTTTGTCGGAGGAAAGAAGGGAAGGCGGGGGGCTAAATGCAGGTCAAAATTAAAAAATAAAGAGCCTGAGGTCGAGGGGGGGTGGGGTTTTGGGGGTGGGGGTGGTGTGGGGGGGGGGGGGGGTGGGGGGGGGGGGGGGGGGGGGGGTTGGGGGGGGGGGGGGGGGGTTCTGTGTGGGGATGGGGGTGCGGGGGTGGGGAGGGGGGGGCGGGGCGGGGGTGGGGAAAGGGGGGTGGGGCGTGTTTACACGTTTTGTTTTTTTGTGGGTGGGGGGAGCGGGGTGCGTGTGGGGTGTGGGGGGGGGGAGGGGGGGGGGGGGGTTGGGGGTTTTGGTTTGTGGGAAAGGGGGGGGGGGTTTCCCTGTGTGTGTGGCGGGGGGGGGCGTGCGTGTGTGTGTGGGGGTGTATGTATTTTTGGGGGTGGTGTGTGTTTGTTTATATCCCCCGGGGTTTTATCTTCCCTTTTTCATCTTCCCTTTTCACTCTTTTCTCATTCTTAAAAGGAAACAAATAGAAATGAAAAGAAGCAATATTCGAAAGGGAAAAACAGAAAAGATAAAAAACCAAAAAAATCGAAAAAACACAAAAATTTAAAAAAACAAAATTTAAAAATCTAAATTTTTTTTAAATCTTTTCTAAGTCCCAAACAGAAAAAAAAAAAAAAAAGAGAGGGAAAAAGAGGGGAAAAGAAAAGATGAGAGAGAGAGAGAGAGAGAGGGGAGAGGAGAGAGAGAGAAAGGGGGAGGAGAAGAGAGAGGGAGAGAGAGAGAGAGAGAGAGAAAGAGAAAGAGAAAGAGAAAAAAGAGGGAGAGAAAAGAGAGAGAGAGAGAGAGAGAGACAGACAGACAGAGACAGAGAAAAAGAGAGAGAAAAAGAGAGAGAGAGAGAGAGAGAGAGAGAGAGAGAGAGACAGAGACAGAGACAGAGACAGAGAAAAAGAAGAGAGAGAGAAGACAGCGGAGAAGGAGTGAAAGAGTGAGAGTGAGAGAGAGAAAGAAAAGGAAAGAGAGAGAAGACCGAGAGAAAAAAAATAATATCTAAAGAAAAAGATAGACAAAGTTAGACGCAGATAAGGAGAGAAATATGAATACGAAAATAAAAGAGAAGCACCCAGATAAAGGAAGAGAAAACGAAGAAAAAAACAAAGAAAAGCAAGAATCAAACACAAAAATAAAACGAAAGGAGAGAAAGGGAGAGAAAAAAAAAACAAGAAAATAAAAACGAAACACAAGAAAAAAAAGCAGAAAAAAAGGAGAAAGAAAAAAAAAATACGAGAAAACGAAAGAGAGAGAGAAAAGTAATACACAAAACCCCATTGAAAACGAAGGCCTCCGCCCAAGACAAGTTTATCTTCGAAAGACGAGAAAATAAGGAAAAAAAGAAAAAGAAAATCAAAGAAAATCGTCTTCCAGTCGCACTTTTCCCATCAAAGGAAATTGAATGAACTGAGCATTTGATCCTGTTTATCGTTATGTGCGGGATTTGGCGGGCGCCCGGATTCCAGGGGGGGATTTACGGGGGCGGACTCGGATTCTGGCTGGGGATTCCAGGGGGGGATTCTGGCTGGGGATTTACGGGGGCGGACTCGGATTCTGGCTGGGGATTTACGGGGGCGGGGATCTGGGGATTCGGGCGGGGATCCAGGGGGGATTCTGGGGGGGATTTAGGGGGCGGACCGGATTTGGCTGGGGATTCCAGGGGGATTCTGGCTGGGGATTTACGGGGGCGGACTCGGTTCTGGCGGGATTCAGGGGGGATTCTGGCTGGGGATTTCGGGGGGGGGACTCGGATTTGGGGGATTCAGGGGGGGATTCTGGGGGGATTAGGGGGGGACTCGGTTCTGGGGGGATTCCAGGGGGGATTCGGCTTGGATTTACGGGGGCGGACTCGGATTCGGCTGGGATTCCGGGGGGGGGGGGGGGGGGGGGGGGTTCCAAGGGGGAGGTTCTTTTGGGATTTCCCGGGGGGGGTTTTTGCTGGGATTTCCCGGGGGGGGATTTTAAGGGGGGAGGATTCTTTTCGGGGATTCCAGTGGGGGGTTCTTGCTGGGGGGGTTCCGGGGGGGGGTTCCAAGGGGAGGGTTCTTGTGGGGTTTCCGGGGGGATTCTTTTCTGGGATTTTAAGGGGGGGGGATTTTTGCTGGGGTTCCAGGGGGGGGGGGGATTTCCCAAGGGGGGGGGATTTTTCGGGGATTCCCGTGGGGGATTTTGCGGGGTCCCGGGGGGGGGATTCCCAAGGGGGGTTTGGAAAACTTGGGGGATTCCCGTGGGGGGATTTGCTGGGGGTTCCCGGGGGAGTTCTTGTGGGGGTTCAGTGGGGGGGATTCCAAGGGGGGGGGGGATTCTTGCTGGGGGTTCAGGGGGGGGTTCTTTTTTGGGGATTTTTCCCGGGGGGGGGGGATTTTGCTGGGGATTTCAGGGGGGGGAGGATTTGTGGGGGTTTTCGAGCCGGATTCTTGCTGGGGATTCCAGGGGGGGGAGGATTCTTGCTGGGGATTTACGACGGACCCGGATTCTTGCTGGGGATTCCAGGGGGATTCTGGGGGGATTCCGGGGGGGTTTTTGCGGGGGTTCCAGGGGGGTTTTTCGGGGGTTCCAGGGGGGGATCTTCTGGGGGTTTCGACGGACCCGGATTTTTGTGGGGGTTCAGGGGGGATTTTGTGGGATTCCCGGGGGGGTCTTGCTGGGGATTCCAGGGGGGGATTCTTGCTGGGGATTTCGGCGGACCCGGTTTTGGTGGGGTTCCCGGGGGGGGGTTCTTGTGGGGGTTTCGGGGTGTGGGTTTTTTTTTTCGAGGGTTTCTGGGGTGGTGGGTTTGCTGGGGGTTCCAAGGGGGGGGGGATTCTTACTGGGGATTCCAAGGGGGGATTCTTACTGGGAGGTTTCTAGGGGTGGGGGGGAGGATTCCTACTGGGGATTTCTAGGGGTGGGGGGGATTATTTTGGAAGGGGCTTTGTGGGTTTTTGGGGCTTTTTTCAGGGTTTTATGGGGGAAATTTTGTGGGGGGGTTTTCCCTGGGTTGGAATTTTTAGGGGAGGGTTTTTTTTACGGGCTTCTCATGGGGGAGAATCCTTTCGGGAATCCGTGGTTCTTTTGACAAAGGATTTTTCTGGGCCGCAAATTTCACAGGATTCTCATGGGCAAAGGATTCAACAAGAGTTTTTTCAGGTTTCAATGAATAGGGGTTTCGACAGAAAAATTTTAAATAAACGCTTCGTGGGTTTTACATGGCTTTCATCCAGGTTTCATCTGCGGTATAAAAAGGTTTCTGCTACCGTCTATTTTTTTTATTTTCATCATTATTTCTCTTTTTTTTTATATAAGATTTTTTTTTCCCATTTTATTGGTTCTTTTTAAGAGGGGATTTGGGGGTGACTGCAAAAACGCTGCAGTCGGTTATATAAACCCGGGCGATTTCTTGGACGTGTAACCGCTCTAAACGAAGAAAATTTCTTTTTGTTTAGGCTTCTCCGCTCTTCCCTTTTCCCTTTTGGGGTGTAGTTTTATAGAATAAATAAAAAATAGTAAATATATAAATATATTATATATATTTTAATATTAATATAGATATTAAAATTTTAAAAATAAAATACAAATAATATAAAAATATATTATATTTAAAATAATAATATATAAAATAATTTTATATTATATTTATATATATATAATTTTTTTGCCTGCCGAAAGAGTCCACAATTTACGTCTTGCACGGCCCCGGAATCCTTTCACCTGAATATTAAACCATATTTTGCCTTTTTTTTTGGTTTGGAAAAAAAAAAAAAAAAACTAAAAAAAAAAGAAAAAGAGCGATATGAAAAAAAGGGGGAAAAAAGGAGAAAAAAAAAAAAGGAAAAAAAAATCTTTGCTTTCACAACCCCCCGAGGCATTGCAGTGAGCTTGGCAATGCTGCTTGCACGGGGGGGGGGGGGGGGTAGAGACGAGAAGGGGGGGGGGTAGAGGGGGGGAGGGGGGGGAAAAACAGAAGGAAAAGGAACGAATGTGGGGGAGGGAGGAGGGGGCCAGAGAGTGCTGGAAAAGGGAAAGAGGTGGCGGGGAATGAGGAAGAGGGGAAAGGAGGGGGAGGGGAAAGGGAAAGGTCGGGGAAGGGGGGGGGGGGTAAAGCGGGGATACAAATGGGAGGGGGAAGGAAAAGAGAGGGGAAATGGGGGAAAAAAAATGGGGAAGGGAGGAGGAAAAAAAAGGGTTTGAGAGGGTTTTTTGGGGGAGGTAGGAGACAGAAAAAGGGGGGGAGTAGAAAGGGGAGCCCAAAAGAGAAGGGAGGGGAAGAAAAAAGGCAAAGACAGACAGGGGACAGAGAAAAGGGGATTTTAAAAAGGGAAGGGGGGAAGCTCAGGAGGGGGGAAAAAAAAAGAAAGAGGGGAGGGGGGGCCAAGGCTCAGGAGGAGGGGAAAAGGGGGGGGAAAAGAGGGGGAAGGAAAAAGGAAAAGGGGGAAAGGAAAGGAGGGGGGGAAAGGGGGAGGAGGAAAAGGGAAAGGAGGGGGAAAAGGGAGGGGGAAAAGGGGAAGGGAGGGGAGGAAGAAAGGGGGAAAAAGGGAGGGGAAAAAAAGGGGGGGAAGAGGGGGGAGAAAAGGGGAGGAAAGGGGAAAGGGGGAAGAAGGGGAAAAGGAGAAAAAGAGGGGAGAAGGAGGAGGAAGGAAACAAAGGGGGCAAAGGGAAAGGAAAAAAAAAGGGCTTGAAAGGGGGAAAAGGGAGGGGGGGAAGGAGGGAGGAAGGGGGGAAAGGGGGGAAAGGATTAAGGGGAAGGGAAAGGAAAGGAGGAGGGGGAAGAGGAGAAGGAGGAAGAGGGGGGGAAGGGAGGAAAGGGGGAAAAGAGGGGGAAAAGGGCCCCGGGAGCACCGCCCCTCGCCAGGGAGCGGTTAAAGGGGCCCGACCAAGAATAAATTTTCCCCAAGGGCAAAGGGTTTCCCAAAAGGGGATTTCTGGGTTAAATGTTCTCTCATTTTACTGAAGGATTACCGACGGGCGAGGTTTTTATGCGGGCGTTAGGGCCGGGGGCCATCTTAGGGGGGGGGGAGCGGAGATGGGGGAAAAGGGAAGAGAGAGAGAGGAGGAGGAGAGAGGGGGAGGAAGGGGAAGGAGAAAGGGTTGAAAAAAAGGGGTTTTAGGGGGAAAGGGGGAAAAGAGAGGAGAGGGGAAAGGGGAGAAAGGGTTAAGGGGGGAGAGAGAGAGAGAGAGAAAAGGGAAAGGGGAGAGAGAAAAGGGGAGAAAAGAGAGGAGAAAAGAGAGGGTTAAAGGGGAAAGGGAGTCGAGAGAGCTAAGGGGGAAAGAGACTCACCCTTTGCCCCTTTTTTCGAGGTCCCCCTTAAATTGTGGCATTCGCGCCCCCTGTCTGCCCCCTTGTTTCCCCGGGTTCCACTCCCCCTTTGGGCGATGCTCTCGTTTCCTGTTTTTTTTTCTTTTCTTTTTTTTTTTCTTTTTTTTGTTGTGGGGTGTTCGTACTTCTGTTGGTGTTTGGTTTGTTTCTTTTTTCTTTTTTCTTCTTTTTTCTTCTTCTTTGTTTTCTTTCTTTTTTTTTGTATGTTTTTTTTTTCTTTTATAATCGTTTCGGTTTTATTTCCCCTCTCAATTCTCTCTCTCTGCCTCTCTCTCTCCCTTTCCCCTTTCTCTAATTGTCCCTTCCCCTTTTTTCCTCGTTTCCATCCTCTTCCCTTCCTCCTTCCCCCCTCTTTCGCCATTTCCCCTCATCTCCCCATTCCCCCCCCCCCTCCCTCCCCTTTCCCCCCCTCTCAGCGTTCATCCCTTTCCCTCCCTTTCCCCCCCTCCCCGCCCAAAACTCTCCCTCCTTCCTCCCCCCCTCGCCCCGTCCCCTCCCTCCTCCCTCAACCCTTACCCTCTCTTTCCCCCCCCCACCCCCCAAAACCCCCCTCCCCCCCATTCCTCCCCCATCTCCCCCTCTCCCTCAAAACCCCTTTCATCCCCCACCCCTCACCCTTTCCCCCCCTCCCCCCTCTTCCCTCATTTTTCCCTCCCCCCCCCATCTCCCTTTTATTTCTCCCCCCTCCCCCCTCTCCCTCCCTCCCCTCACCTCTCCCTCACCTCTCCCTCACCTCTCCCCCATCTCCCTCATCTCCCTCATCCTCCTGCACCCCCTCTCCCTCCCTCCCCCCCCCCTCTCCCTCACCTTTTCCCTCCCTTCCCCCCCAAATCCCCCATCTTTCCCCCATCCTCTCCCCCCCTTTTCCCTTACTTCCTCGACCTCGCGATCCCCCATAACAATTTCCGTAGTAATTTTTCTCCCGCAAAGGCCCCCCCGTTAAAACCCCGGGTTTGGTTTTAACGTTCTTTAAACTCCCTTAAAAATGGAAAAAACCGGGGGCGTGAGGTTTCTGTAGCGTGATTGGGGTTATTTATATGGGTTTTTGTTAAGTGATTCCCAAAAATTTTTTGATTGGTTTTGTTTTATTGTATTGTTTTTTTGTGTGTGTGGGTGTGTTTGTGGGGTGTGTGTGTGTTGGGGTGGTTTTGTGTGTGTGTTGGTGTATCAAGAGAAAATTTAATATTGGATAATTTGATTTTTTTTTATACTGTTGTCGATTTCTTTTAAACTATTTTTTTTATTTTTTTTTTTTTTTTTTTTTTTTTTTTTTTTTCTCCGGGCTCAATTTTTTTTTTTTCATCCTGAAAGGAAAGATACAAAGCACCCAGAATGAAATTTTAAATAAATAGGGCAAAAAAAAAAAGGGTTTTTTTCTTTCTCTCTCTTTCTCTCTCTCTCTTCTCCCCTCGCTCTCTCTCTTTTCCTCTCTTCTCTCTTCTCTCTCTTTTCTCTCTCTCTCTCCTTTTCTCTCTCTTTTCTCTCTCTCTAAATTTTTCCTCTCTCTCTCTCTCTCTCTCTCTCTTCTTCTTTTCTCTCTCTCCTCCTTTTCTCCCCTCTCTTCTCTCTCTCTCTCCCCTCTCTTAAGTACCACCTCTTTCCCCCCTACGGGAAACCCCTTCCCCCCCTCCCCCCCCCCCCACCCCTCCCTCCCCCCTCCCCCCCTACAAACCTCCCCCGCCCCACCTCAATCCCTCCCCACCTCCCCCTTTTTAACCCCCCCCTTCCCCCCCCACCTTCAAACCCCCCCCTTCAAACCCCTCCCTTTTCCCCCCCCCCACCTTCGGCCCCCCCCCCCCTTCTAAAACCCCCCCAGTCTCCTCCCCCACCCCCCAGGGAAAAACCCCCTGCTGTCCCCGGGGAAGGACCCAGAGAAATCCTGCTTGGAAAAAAACCCTTTTCCGGGGCCCGGGCACGGGGCATGAAGTGGCTCTCAGTGTTTGGGGCCGGAGATTTTCCCGGGCGGCCAGTGCCATTTTTTTTTTTTTTTTTTTTTTTTTTTTTTTTTTTTTTTTTTTTTTTTTTTTTTTTTTTTTTGGGGGGGGGTAGGGTAGGGAGGAGGGGGGAGGGGGATTTGCGTGTGTGTGTTTTCGGGTTTTTTGTGTGTGTGTTTTACGGTGTTAGTGTGTATGTTATGTTGTGTGTGTGTTGTGTGTGTGTGTGTGTGTGTGTGAGTTAGTGTGTGCTAGAACTAAAGAGCAAAATTTTGGGACTGTCCCAAATATATATATATATTATAATTATATATATATATATTAAATAATATTTTATATTAATAATATAATATATTATATTAAATTTTATATTTAAAAATTTTTATTTATATATATATATATATTATATATATATTTTATATATAAATATTATATATATTTTATATAAATTTATATATATATAATATTTAAATTATTATATAATATATATTATATTTTTATATTAATGTACCAACACACACACACACACACCCACCCCCACACCCCCACACACACCACACACACCACACAAAACCACAACACCACACACACCACACACACACACAACACACCACACCACACACAAACACAACACCCAAAAAGATATACTATATAATAGATATAGATATAGACATACATATGTGTATATGTATATGTATATACATATACTCTCTCTCTCCTTCTCCTCTCTCTCTCCTCTCTCTCCCCTCTCTCTCTCTCCTCTCTTTTTCTCTCTCTTTCCCTCTCTCTCTCTCTTGCTCTCTCTCTCCCCTTCCCCTCGTCCGCTCTCCCCTGCTCCCCTCCCGAAACTCGATTTTCCTTCACGCCTTCTCGAGGGTTTCGCTAGATCTGTCATTTTGGGCCCCCAGACTTTGAGGGGAAAAGGGAAGGGTCCAAAAAGGGGGAGGGGAAAGGGGGGCGGGGAGGGAAGGAGGAAAAGGGGGGTGGGGAGGGAGGAAAGAGGGTGAGGGGAAAGGGGGCGGGAGGGAGGAAAAGGGGGTAGGGAAAAGGCTGGTGGGAGGAAGGGAGGAAAAGGGGGCCGATAGGGGGAGGGGAAAAAAGGGGGGCCGGGGGGGAAAAGGGGGATATGAGGGGGGGGGGAAAAGGGGGGGGAAAGGGTGACGTGGGGGGGAAGGAAGGGAAGGAAGGGGGAGGCTGAAGGGGAGGAAAGGGGGAAAGAAGGAGACCAGAGAAGGGGGGAAAACGAGAGAAAGGGGGAGACGGAAGCGTGAGAAAGAAGGGGAAAAAAAGGGAAGAAAGGAATAAAAAGAGAAAAAAGGGGGGGAAGGAGGAAATGAATAAGAAGGGAGAGAAGGGAGTGAGTGAAACATGGAAAAACGAGTAATGAAAAAACGGTGAGGAAGAGAGGGAAAAAGGAAAGGGGGGGGGCGAGAACGAGCCGAGAGGAAAAATTAGAACAGCGAGAAGGAAGAAAGGAAAAAAAGGGAGGGAAGGGAAGAAAGGAAGAGAGGGGGGAAAGGGAAGGAAGAAGGAAGAGAGGGAGGAAGGAAGGAAGAAGGAAGAGGGGGGAAAAGGAAAAAAGGAAAGGGAGAAAGGGAAGAAAAAAGATAATCAAAAGAAGGAAGGAAAAAAGAAAAAAAAAAAGAGAGAGGAAGTAGAAAAGGGGGGGAAAAGGAAAAAAAAAGGAAGGAAGAAAGAAGGGGGGGAAAAAAAGAGGAAAGATTAAAGGGAAAGGAGGGGAAGAGAGGAAAGGAGGAAGAGGGGAAGAGGGAAAAAATGAGAGAGAAGGGAAAAGGAATTGAAATGTTGAAGAAAAAACAAAAGGTTTTTGGGTAAATTTGACATATGGGACCCCAATTTTGGAGTTTTTTGTGATAAATGTAAAAGTATTCCCATTCTTCTCCCCTTTCCTCTCCTTTTTTTTTTTCCCTTTATTTTCGTTTCCCTTCTATTTTTGGTTTCTTTCTTTTTCTGTTTCCCCTTTTCTCGGGTTCTTCCTCCTTTTTTTTCTTCCTTTTTCCCCCCTTTCCTTCTCCTTTTATTTCCTTCTCCTTTTTCTCCTTCTCCCCCCTTCCCCTTTTTTTTTTTCCCCCCCTCCCTCCCCCTTCCCCTCTTTCTTTCCTCTTTCCCCCCCCTTTCCCCCTTTTCCCTTTTCCCCTCCCTTTTTTTTCCCCCTTTCCCCTTCTCTCTTCCCCTTTTTTTTTTCTTTTTCCCCCCCCTTTTCCCTTTCCCTCTTCCCTCTTTTTTCCCTTTTTTTTCTATCCTTTTCCTTTTTCCCCCCCCCCCTCCCCCCTTTTTCCCCAAAAAATTTTTTTTTCCCCTCTTTTAAAAACCCCTCCGGGACCTTTTCTTTTTTTTTTTTGGGGGGGGGGGGGGGGGAAAATTGGGGGGGGGGGGGTTCCTTTTTTTTTTTTTTCAAAATTTTTTAAAAAAACGGGGGGGGGGGGGGGGGGTTTTTTTTGGGGGGGGGGGGGGGGGGGGTTTTTTTTTTTGGGGGGGGGGGGGGGGGTATTTTTTTTTTTTTTTTTGGGGGGGGGTTTTTTGGGGGGGGGGGAAAAAAAAGAAAAAGAAAAGTTTGGGAAAAAAAAAATATATAAAGGGGATGGAAAAGGGGGGAAAAAAAAAAAAAAAAAAAAAAATAAAAAAAAGGGGGGGGGGGGGGTATGGAAAAAGGGGGAAAAGGGGAAATAAAAAAAATGATTTTTAAAAAAAAAAAGAAAGGGGAGAGAAGAAAAAACAAAAAAAAAGAGGGGGAAAAAAAAAAAAAGGAGGCGAAAAAGGAAAAAAGGGAAAAAAGGGAAAAGGGGGAAAGG
>NC_051392.1:636807-638347 GCF_015228065.2 Penaeus monodon | reverse complement strand
CCCCGATCGCGCCGAACACAACCCCCCCGATCGCGCCGCCAAGCCCCCGATCGACGCAACACAAGCCCCCCGATCGACGCCGAACACAAGCCCCCCGATCGACGCCGAACACAAGCCCCCCGATCGACGCCGAACACAAGCCCCCCGATCGACGCCGAACCACAAGCCCCCCGATCGACGCCGAACACAAGCCCCCCGATCGACGCCGAACACAAGCCCCCCGATCGACGCCGAACACAAGCCCCCCGATCGACGCCGAACATAAGATCCGATCGACGCCGATCCCGAGCGATTTCGACGGACGAACACTTCGGACCCGACGGCCGACGACCCCGATCCCGACCGACGCCGGCTTCGAGCCCGACCGAACCCCCCCTCCCCCCCTCCCCCCACCAACGCCGAAGCCTCCCCCCCTCCCCGCCGATGTCCAGCGTGTGCGTTGAAAACACATCATCCCGACGTTCCAAGGCAAAACAAAATGTCACAAAGGCAGGCATAAATGACGTTATTAATCACAAGATTTTATATATAAAAAAAGTCTTAAATTGTTATAAACGTCACTGGATATTACGAAACGTCAAAAGATATTACCAAACGTCACCAGATGCTACAAAACGTCAGGCAATTCGACTACATGACGTAAAACATTTTAAAAAATCTGACGTAATGAGAGATATAGACGCATAAATTATCAGAAATTTCGTTGTGGTAAATATTTTTCTTTTTCGATTCGTCATCTCTGCGCAAAAAAAAAAAAAAAAAAAAAAAAAAAAAAAAAAAAAAAAAAAAAAAAAAAAAAAAAAAAAAATCACATACTTCGACGTTGCAAGATATAACGAAATTTTCGAAAATGTAAGACATATTTTAATTCGTTGTCAAAAAAAGAAAGAAAAGAAAAATATACTTCGCTGTTTTTTTTCCCGTAAAATTTTCTTTGTTATATTGTAATATTAGGATTTTTAGACTCCATTCTCGTTGTTATTATATATATATATACATATTTTTTGTGGAGTATTTTTTATTTCATTTGTTGTTTTAGAACAGCTGATTAATTATCTCAGTAAGATAATCAAACGGTATGGCTCATCAACGTCAATTATATATTTTTTAAATAAATTTATTAATCTGTATATTTCGCTTCATTATATTGTTTTTATTATCTTTTTATTTTTTATCTTAATTTTATCTGCATATCCGCTTATTGTTTTTTTGTTTTGTTTATTGACTTTTTAATTTTGATTTTATCTCTTTTTACATATTTCTCTTTTGTTTTAGTTATTACAGAAAACTGATAGATAGACAAATAGACAAATAGGCAAATAGAAAACGGAGAAAAGTAATCGCTCTCTTTCTCTCTCTCCCTCTTCCCCCCTCCCCCCCTCTCTCCACCATAGAAAGGTGGGCGAACGAGAGAACAGGAGAAAGGACAAAGAGAGGGAGGGAAAAGGAAGAGAAAAGAGGGGGAAAGAGATTGAAAGAAGAGGAAGGAAGGAAGGAAGGGTAGAAATGGGGAAAGAGGGAGGGAAGGAGGAGGAGGAGG
>NC_051392.1:624307-626807 GCF_015228065.2 Penaeus monodon | reverse complement strand
TAATAATAATAATAATGATAATAATAAAGATAATGATGATAGTAAAATTATAATAATGATAATAATATCAATAATAATAATAATAATGATAATAATAATAATAATAATAATAATAATAATAATAATAATAATAATAATGATAATAATAATAACAACACCAACAACAACAACAATAAATAAACACCGGCGATCACAAAATCACACCACAGCAATAAACACAAAAAACGGAACCAGTAAAAAATAAGCAGCAGACATAACAGACCCTCACAGAACACAATTACACGAGAGAGATGAGAGAAACGGGTCTGCGGAGGTGACAGGTACACACATGGGCTGGACCAATATCTCTGCGTCTGTTTGCTCAGTGCGTGGAGTTCTCTCTCTCTCTCTCTCTCTCTCTTTCTCTGGTTAGTTCTCTCTTTCTCTCTCTCTCTCTCTCTCTCTTTCTCTGGTTCGGTCTCTCTCTCTCCTCCCTCTCTCTCTCTCTCTCTCTTTCTTTCACTTTCTCTGGTTCGTTCTTTCTCTCTTTCTCTTTCTTTCTTTGGCTCGTTCTTTCTCTTTCTCTGGTTCGTTCTTTCTTTTTCTTTTTATCCATCCTCTTCTCCCTTCTTCTCTCTCCCTCTCTTCCCCTTATTCCCAAACTTACCCTGTCCCTCCCTCCATCTTTATCCACCCTCTCCTCCCTCTCTTCTCCCTCCCTTTTTATGCCTTATATATGTTACGGTGGTCAGTGTCGGTGAGCTCTCTTCTAAGTGCACGGTGGAGGGAGGGAGGGAGGGAGGGAGGGAGGGAGGGAGGAGGGAGGGAGGAGAGGGGATGGGAGGGAGGGGGGAGGAGGTGAGGGAGGGAGGGAGGGAGGGAGAGAGGGAGAGGAGGGAGGGAGGGAGGGAGGGAGGAGGGAGGGAGGGAGGGAGGGAGGGAGGGAGGGAGAGTGGGAGGGAGGGAGGGAGGAAGGTGAGGGAGGGAGGGAGGGTGAAAGGGAGGAAGGGAGTATAGAGGTGGTCGGTAAGGTGGTGGGAATATGTAAATTTTAATAGTAAGTGACGGGATTTTGAATATATAAATAGTAATGAGAAAGAAACGAAAACTGCAATAAACACGCACACACGCACGCACACACACACACACACAAACACACACAACCCTCACCCCCACCCCCCACCTCTATAACCCCCACCCCCAAAAAAAGAAGAAGAAGAAGAAGAAGAAGAAGAGAGAAAAAGAAGAAGAAAAAGAAGAAGAAGAAGATAAGAAGAAAAAGAAAGAAAAAAAGAAGAAAAAGAAAAAGAAGAAAAAGAAGAAAGAAGAAGAAATAGAAGAAGAAGAAGAAGAAAAAGAAGAAGAAGAAGAAGCAGCAGAAGAAGATGAAGAAAAAGAAAAAAGGCCAGTTCATCAGCAAATATGCTCACCGCCTCCACCCGAGTCAGCGAACTGGCGCCGCTGTCCATTACGTGCCGGATTAATCAGAGGAAATTAAAGAAACAGTGATCCAAAGGACCGGAAATTGACTGAATAAAAAGCCGTTAAAGAATAAATCGGGTGAGAGAAGGGAGGAAGTGAGGAGATTGGGGGAAGGGAGAGGGAAGGAGGGAGGGAGGGGGGGAGGGAGGGGAGGAGGGAGGTAAGGAAGGGGGGTGAGGGAGAGGGGAGAGAGGGAGGGTGGAGGGGAGGGAGGGAGGGAGGGGAAAAAGGAAAGGAAGGAGGGAGGGAAAGGGAAAAGGAACAAAGGAAGAAACAGAAAGAAGAAGGAAGGAGAAAGGAAAGAGGGAGAGAAGGCAGGGAAGTAAAGGAGGTGGAAGGGAGAGAGAAGGAAAGTAATTGTGCGAATATAAAGGTTAAAAGAAAATTTGTGCGAATTAAGAGGAGGAAAAAGAGAGGAGTGCGAATAAGAGGACAGAACGAGAGAGTTGTGCGAATTATAAGATTAATAGAAAGAATTGTACGAATAAAAGATAGATCATTGTGCGAATAAGAAATAAGAGATAATTGTGCGAATAAGAAATAAGAGATACTTGTGCGAATAAGAAATAAGAGATAATTGTGCGAATAAGAATTAATAGATAATTGTGCGAATAAGGTAGAAATAAATAATTGTGCGATTAAGAAGAAAGAATTATGCAGATAAGAAGGAATAGAGAGAGAACAGTGAAAATAAGTAGGAAGAGAAAGAGAACTGTGAAAATAAAGAGGAATAAAGAGAGAATAGTGAAAACAAGAAAGAATAAAGAGAGAACAGTGAAAAGAAAGAATAAAGAGAGAACAGTGAAAAGAAAGAATGAAGAGAGAACTGTGAAAATAAAGTAGGAAACCGAGAGAACAGTGAAAATAAGGAGGTGAGAGAGACAAACGAAGGCGAGAGGCGACGCAGGGAGGCGCGGAATCCCTCGCTCGTGCTGAAGGGTCGGAGGAGGAGCTTCGAAACGCCCAGTCAACTCTTCGGGATTTCTTCTGCGCGTTCGCTTTTGGAGGGTTTTTTTTGGGGGGGGGGGGGTTTTTTTTT
>NC_051392.1:600058-624207 GCF_015228065.2 Penaeus monodon | reverse complement strand
AGAGAGAGAGAGAGAGAGAGAAGAAGAGAGAGAGAGAAGAGAGAGAGAGAGAGAGAGAAGAGAGGGGAGAAAAAGAGGAAGAGAGAGAGAGAGAGAGAGAGAGAGAGAGAGAGAGAGAGAGAGAGAGAGAGAGAGAGAGAGAGAGAGAGAGATTAAGGAAAAAGACCGAACACTGTATACTGATATAAAAAAATGATCATTAGAAATAATAATGATGATATTATCAGTATCGGTAATAATAACAGTCAGAAATTATGAAAATAGTAATGTTTACCATCAAAATTATTATTTCTAATAAAAATAATACCAACAACATCAATAATGATAATTATGATAATGATGATAATGATAATAATAACAATTATAACAAAAACAATAATAATAATGCTGCTGCTGATAATACTACTACTACTACTACTACTACTACTAATAATAATAATAATAATAAATAATAATAATAACAATACTACAACAACTACTAATGATAACCAAAATAGCAATATAAACATAAACAAAACAACAACAAAAACGAAACAACAAAACAAAACAAAACAACAACAACAACAAACCAAACCAAACCAAAACAACAGAAACAACAACAAAACAAAACAACAAGAGCAACAACAACAACAAAACACCACAACAGCTCGAGAGGCGGCGAGCAGAGGCTTTGTTTAGGGAATCTCGGCGGGACAATAATAACTTTCTCTTTATTGGCCTGTAATGCGATATGGACGAACCTCCCACGGCCTTCTTCCTGCCCTTCTCCTCTTCCCCTATTTTTCTTCTTCTTCTTCTTCTTCTTCTTCTTTTTTTCTTCTTCTTTTTCTTTTTCTTCTCCTCCTCCTCTTTCTCCTTCTTCTTCTTCTTCTTCTTCTTCTCCTCTTCCTTTTCTTCTTCTTTCATTTATTTCGTCCCTTTTTTATTTATTTATTTATTTATTTTACTTTTCACTTCTTGTTTTGTTTTCTTCTCGTCTTTCTATATTTTTCTATTTTTCTTTTCGTTTTCTCCTTCGCTCTTTTCCTCTTCTTCAATTTATCTCTCCCTTTCCTCTCTTCCACCATTTATCTCCCTTCTTTTCCTTTCTTCCCTTCTTCTCCTTCCATCTCCTCCTACATCCATTTATCTACATCTCTTCTCTCCCCTTCTCCTCTTCCATCATTTATCCCCCTTTTTCCTCCTCCTTCATTTACTCCCCCTCTTTATCTCCTCACTTCTCCTCCTCTACCATTTATCTGCCTCCCCCCCCTCTTCTCCTCCCCTATTCTTCTCCTCCACCATTCATCATCCTCTTTTTCCCCCTCTTCCCTTTCTCTCCTCTCGTCTTCTTTATCTCCCCTTCATCTCTGCCTTACATGGCGCTGATAACATTTAATAGTCCGAGAGTCATGATGATGAGCAAATTATAGACGATCATTTAATAATAGTTTCGGATTCATGGCGCTGGGAATCGGATGCAGACGCACGCGCATACACACGCGCGCGAACTTATTTGTTTGTTTGTTTGTTTGTTTGTGTGTGTGTGTGTGAGAGAGAGAGAGAGAGAGGTAAAGATAGAAGATAGATAGATAAATAGATAGATAGATAGAGAGACTAAGGAAAGAGAGTAAACAACAAGAGATCGGACTAGAAAACGCAAACAATTACGAAAAGAGACAGTAAGAGAAAGCGAGGGAATAAAAAAAAAAAAAAAAAAAGGCATAAGAAGTGAAAGAAAATGAAAGCTAGAGAAATAAATAAAAAGACAAATAACCAAAACAGCGGAAAACAGAAGATAGAAAAAAAGGCGTATCTCTTCAAACGCAATATCATTACTCCCCTCCCCCCTACCCCACAAAAAAAAAAAAAAATCCCGATCTCTTACCCCTGTCTTTCTCACCCCTCGCCCCTCTCCCCTCTCCCCTCCCCCCCCGCGTCTCCTCCCACTTTCTCCCCTCTGCTTCTCCCCTCCTGTCCGCTCCCTCGCTCGGTCTCCCCTCTCACCTCGTAACAACTCAATCTTGGACCGTTTAGCGTAGCGTGGGGGAGAGGAGGGGAGAGGAGGGGAGAGGGAGGGGTGATGAGGGGGTGAGGAGGGGGTGAGGAGGGGGTGAGGAGGGGAGAGGAAGGGAGAGGGAGGGGAGAGGGAGGGGAGAGGAAGGAGTGAGGAGGGGAGGGGAGGGGAGGGGAGAGGGGAAGAGAGGGGAAGCGGGGAAGGTAGTGGGACGTGTTATGAGATGGGGCGAAGGGAGGGAGGAGAGAGAGAGTGAGAGAGAGGTAGGCGCTAAAAGGGATGTATAGAAGGAGGGAGGGAGGAAGTGATTGAGAGAGAGAGAGAGAGAGAGAGAGAGAGAGAGAGAGAGAGAGAGAGAGAGAGAGAGAGAGAGAGAGAGAGAGAGAGAGAGAGAGAGAGAAAGAAAGAAAGAGAGAGAATCAAGGAAGGAAGAGAGGAACAGAGGGAAGGAAGGAGGACGTGTCCGAGGGAAGAAAAGGGAGGAAGAGAATGGGAGAGAAAGACGATAGAGAGAGGGAGAGGGAGGAGAAAGGAGGGGAAAGGGAGGGAGGGAGGAAGGGAGAGAAGGAGGAAAAAGGAGGGGAAAGGAAGGTGAGGGAGAGAGGGAGGGAGGGAGAGAAGGAGGGAGGGAGGGGAAAGGGAGGGAGGAGAAAGAAGGGGAAAGGAAGGTGAGGGAGAGAGGGAGGGAGGGGAAAGGGAGGGAGGGATAGCAACTCAAAGGGGCGCGAAGGAGGCATCCGTCCACGCCTGATAATCCACTCATATCCATCGCTCGAAGTTCCCTTCCGCGCGGCGCACAGTCCCTCCTTCACATCCATCAAAGTTAGTTTTCCTTCTTCGTTCACCTCTGGCTGATCGGGGGGGTGGGGGGTGGGGTGGGGGGGGGGGGGGGGCTGGCGATGTGCTCATTTTTCTTATTTTTGTCTTTGTTGTTGTTGTTGTTTTTGTTGTTGTTGTTTTTGTTGTTGTTACTGTTCGTCTACTAATAGTTAGTGTTTTTTTTTTTAACTAATCGATTTTATCTGATTCGTTTCAAACTTTATCTCTCTGTTTTCTTCTCATTCTGCTTCTATCTGTTCCCATCCTTCTTCTCCTGTTTCTCTCTCTCTCTCTCTCTCTCTCTCTCTCTCTCTCTCTATATATATATATATATATATATATAATATATATATATATATATATATATATATATATTTCTATTTCCTCTCTCTCTCTCTCTCTCTCTCTCTCTCTCTCTCTCTCTCTCTCCATTCCTCCTCCCCTCTTACTCCTCTCACCGTCCCCTTGCCTCTCTTCTCTCTCTCCCTTCCTCCCTTCTTTCTCTTGCCTCTCTTTATCCCTCTCTCTCCTTCCTATTCCTCCCTCCTCGCTCCTTTTCCTTCCCTTCCCCTCTTCCTCCTATCCCCCTCTCCCTCCCTTCCCCTCCCCTGTCCCTCCCTCTCCCTCCCTTTTCCTCTCTCCCTCCCTCCCTCTTCCCCTCTCCCTCCCTCCCTTCCCCTCTTTCCCCTCCCCCTCTATGTAGTGCCACAAGCGTTCCGTCGAACCGAACTGCTGCTCTCTTTCCCCCGCTAATGGCACTGGGTTTTCCACGACTCCGACGCATAAATATGAGGCCTTGTAAATGGCACTGTTATGCCGGGTGTCCAGCTTGATGTATAATGTGCTTTGGCTTTTTGGGTTTGTCCTCGGTTCCGTTTTTTTTTTTTTTTTTTTTTTTTTTTTTTTTTGGGTGGGGTGGGGGGGGGAGAGGGGGTATGATTCGCCGATTTTTTTTTTTTTTTTTTTTAACTTTCTGGTTTGTTTTGTCTTTTTTGTGTGTGGTTACGTTGTTGTTCTCTCTATTTTTTTTTTTCGTTTTGCCTTTCTTTTTTCTGTTTTCAATCTCTTCTCTCTCTCTCTCTCTTACATCCCCTTTTCCTTCCTACCCCTCTCCCCCTCTCTCCCTCTTCCCCTCTTCACCCCATCCTCTCCCATCTTCCCTTCTCCCCCTACCATCCCCCTCCACCCCACCCTCTCCCTCCCTCCCACCCCACCTCCTCTCCCTCCCAACCCATCCCCTCCCTCCTCTCCCTCCCAACCCCTCCCTCTCCCCCTCCTCTCCCTCCCACCCCACCCCCTCTCCCTCCCTCCCCTCCCTCCCTCCCCTCCCTCTGCATCGGTAATATCAGTAAAAGCTTCGGTCTTATGATCTCTGAGAAAAGAGGTTGTTTCTTGTCCTTCGTAACTGTTTCAATTCCTCTTTATTTTCCTTCGATGCGAAGGTCGTCGCCGCTGCTCGGTCCTTGTACGGGATTGTTTGGCTTTTTTTGTTTTTGTTTTTGTTTGTGTTTGTTTTTTTTTTGGTTTTAGTTTTTAGTTTTTTGTTTTTGTTGTGTATTTGTTTGATTTTTTGTTTTTGTTTTGTTTTTTGTTTTCTTTTTTTTGTCTTTGTTGTGTGTTTTTGTTTATGTTTGTTTGTTTTGTTTTTGTTTTTAGTTTTTTTTTATTGTGTTTTTGCTTGATTTGTAGGAAAGGAGAGGGGAGAGGCGTGAAGAAGAAGAAGGAAAGGGTAAAGAAAATGACGAGAAAGAAATAGAAGATGAAGATGAAGAAGCAGAGGAAGAAAATGAAGATGAAGAAGAAGAAGAAACGGAAGTAGAGAGGACAAGAATAACGAAGGAAGGGAAGACGGAAGAGAATAAAAAAAAATCAGAATAAGAAAACGAGAAACAAAACAAAGGAAAAAGAAATTAGGAAATAAGAGAGGAGAAGGAAGGAAGGAGAGAAAGAGAGGAGAAGGAAGGAAGGAGAGAAAGAGAGGAGAAGGAAGGAAGGAGTGTGAGCGAAAAAGAGAAAAGGAGATGGCAAGAGACATAGAAAGGGGAGAATGAGAGAGAATGAGAGGAAATGAAGACGATTAAAAGAAGGTGATAAGCAAGAGAAGGAGAAAGAGGAACAAGAAACACGAGAAAGAGAAAAAAGAAAAGAAAATGGAAGAGGAAGAGACAAAGATAGAATAAATACAGGGAACAGGCGAGGTGAAGTCAAAAGGTCAGATCTAAATGGAAATAAAATTGAAAAATAACAAAAAACAAGGGAAATGAGAGAAAGAAGAAAATACAAAAAAAAAAAAAAGAAATAAAATAAGAAATGAATAAATAAAAAAGAAATCTAGAGAAAAGAAAAGGAAAAAAATCAGATAATGATAATCATAACAGACGATAAAGATGGCATAAATCAGGACGAAGATTAGGAAGAAGAAGAAGAGGAAGAAGAAGAAGGAGAAGGAGAAGAAGAAGAAGAAGAAGAAGAAGAGGAAGAAGAAGAAGGAGAAGAAGAAGAAGAAGAAGAAGAAGAAGAAGAAGAAAAAAGAAGAAGAAGAAGAAGAAGAAGAAGAAGAAGGAGAAGAAGAAGAAGAAGAAGAAGAAGAAAAGAAAGCAGAAGAAAGATTAAGGAGAAGAAGAAGAAGAAGAAGAATAGAAGATGAATAAGAATAAATAATAGAATAAGGAGAAGAAGAAGAAATAAAAGAAGAATAAGAAGAAAGAAGAAGAAGAAGAAAGAGAGAAGAAAAGAGAAGAAGAAGAAAGAAGAAGAAGAATAAAAAAAGAAGAATAAGAAAAGAAAAAAAAATAATGAATAAGAAGAAGAAAAAAAGAAGAAGAAGAAGGAGAAGAAGAAGAAGAAGGAGAAGAAGAAGAAGGAGAAGAAGAAAAGAAGAAACCATAAGGAACAAAGAATTATGCAAATATTCTCGACATTATTAAGATCTCAGTATTATTTGGAATCGAGATTTCAACCAAAATGTTCTCCACATCCGCTCGTCTGTTCCTTTCTCTCCGCCACGTGCAAATAACACAGTCCATTTTCATTTTCTCTTGTTCATAATACTTCTATTGCATTCCTCCCCCTCCTTCTTTCTCTTCCCCATTCTTCTTCTTCTTCTCCTTCTTCTTCTCTCTTTTTTTTTCTCCTCCTCCTCCTCCTCTCTTTTACTTGTTCTTGTTGTTCTTGTTCTTCATCTTCTTTTTTTCATCTTCTTCTGCGTCTTCTTCTTCTTCTTCTGCGTCTTCTTCTTCTTCTTCTTCTTCTGTGTCTTCTTCTTCTTCTTCTTCTTCTTCTTCTTCTTCTGCTTCCTCTTTATCTTCCTTCTTTCCCTCCTTCTCCTCCCCCTTATCTTTCCTTTTCTTTCGTGATCCTTCTCCTTCTCCTCCTCCTCTTCCTCCATCCTTCTCCCTTCTTCAATTTTCCTCTGTCTTCTCCTCTCATCGTTTTTCTTTCCATTCCCTTATTCCCAATCTCGCTCCCCTCCTCTCCTTCTTTATTCTCCTTCTCTCTCCCTTCTTACCTCTTTCTATGTTTCATTTTTTTCCTCCCCTCCCCTCCTCTCTCCCCCTTCGTCACTCCCCCTCCTCCCCCCACCTATTCACCCCTCCCTACCTCACCTTCCTTTATAGTCGCTTTTTCTCTCCTCTCCTCATTCTCCTTCCTTTCTCTCCCCTTCCTTCTCCCACTCCCCTCCCCCCCTTCAACAGTCAGCTGCTTCCCCCGGGCTCTGCTACCTTTGTTCCTTGTCTGTCATGTCTCAAGCATCTCTCCCTCTCTCTCTCTCTTTCTCTCTCACTCTCTCTTTCGCTCGCTCGCTCGCTTTTTTCTTCTCTTTCTCTCTCTTTCACCCTTCCCCCCTTCTTTCCCTCCCTCCCCCCTTCTCTCCCTCCCACCCTCTCTCCCTCTCTCTCTCTCTCTCTCTCTCTCTCTCTCTCTCTCTCTCTCTCTCTCTCGCTTCTTCCCCTCTCTCCCTCTCTCCATTTCCCGGTTTTGTTATAAGGAGAAGCTGCATCTTAAAGTTCACTCGCTCTTTACCCTCAGTCTCTCCCTAAGATCTCGAGATGAGTTCTTCCTTACCTTAGATATCATCTTCTCTTGCTTCTCTCATTTCTCTCTCTTGTATGCTAAATCTCTTTCCCCTCTCTTCTCTGCTTTTCTTTATTCTATCTCTCCTGCTTTCTTCTTTTGGAGTGATGGTCTCCACTCTCCTCTCTTTTCTCTATCTCCCTTCTCTCCCCTCTCTTCTCATCTTCCTTCTCTCCCCTCCTCTCTCCCTTTCTTTCTCCCCTCTCCTCTCTCCTCTCACCTCTCTTCCCTCTGCTCTTCCTCTCACCTCCCTTCTCTCTGCTCTCCTCTCACCTCCCTTCCCTCTGCCCTCTCCCCTCTCCTCTCACTTCCCTTCCCTCTCCCCTCTCCTCTCACCTCCCTTCCCTCTGCCCTCTCCCCTCTCCCCCTGGCGTGTGCAGTTAGCTTATTGGCTTATATTGGCCATATGTAATAACGATAATGATAATCTTGTTTGTCTCCGTTGTCATGGTAGTTATGACTTCCATCTCATTTCTACATCTATCGTTTGTTATGGTCATCGATGCTATCACTGTTATTATGTTTATTATTTCGGTGGGGATAGCATGGTAATTATATCGAGGTAGAAGCTAAGTCGTATGTTTCTCTTCGTTTTAATGAATAAATATATTAATGAAAAATGAAAAGACGAATAAATGAGTAAAAAAAAAGTGAAAAATCATTATATGATAAAAACAAATAGATAGATAAAGCATTTGAATAGACAGTAAAATAATGAAAAAACGTATTAATGAATAAATAAATAAATAAATAAATACTACAACTTCATTTAACATCAGCCCATTAATGTTCCCACTGATGTCTCTTTCCCCGTGTGTTTCTATTCACTGCCGCAGCGCTCAAACTTTATTTCACTTTTTCTTTTATGTCTCCCTCTTCAATTGTTCTGTCTCCCTCCTCCTCCTCCTCCTCCTCCGGTCTTTCTTCCCCTCTCTTTTTCTTCTCTCTACCCCTCGCCCACCAATCATTAACGTTCTTCTACTCTCCAGATATTAATAACCGAATCTCATATAGTTTCTCTAACTTTATGAGAACCGTTTTTTTTTTTTTATAAAGAAATAAAACCTACGGTGCCGCACTCTAACTTTCAACTACATTGTTCTAACCTCGCCTTTCGATGGGAAATCTAAGGCTGTTTAACTTCGGGTTTTAACTTCTGAGGCTTCTATCTGGGTATTTATAGACTTAGGTAGATAGGTGGATAGATAGATATTCAGATAGACAAATAGATATATAGATATCTGATGGATAAAACAGATATATGGACGGATGTAAAGATATAATCATGTATATGTATATGTACATACATACATACATACATAAAAAAGATGCATAGACATATAGATAGATAGGTAGTCAATATACATAATCACCAAGAGAGATGGATAAACAGACAGACAGATAGACATATAGACAGATATAAATACACATATATAGCTTATATAGAAGACTAACACGAATGGCACGGACACACACACACACACACACACACACACACACACACACACACACACACACACACACACACACACACACACTTACCCCCCCCCCCCCAACACACACAAAAACACACACACACACACACACACTCACCTCCCCCCAACCCAACCCAACACACACACACACACACACAACCTCGACTCCCCCTAACCCCCCCCCCACCCCCCACCGACGCTCATTAGACCAGCCTCGCTCCGTCAACTTTCTGCATCAACGCCAAAAGCTCTCCGTCAAAGCCACAATTTCTGCGGATTATCTTCCATCGCTTTAATTCGCTTCTGTTTTCCGTCGGGGATGGACCATTCGCCGGTCCGGTCTTTTTTATATTATCATTATTATTATTATTATAATTATTATTATTAATATGATTTTACTATCATTATTATTATTATTATTATCATTATTATTATTATTATTATTATTATCATCATCATCATTGTTTTGAAATTCTTTAGTTCATCTTCGGTCTCTTTTAATTGTTTCATTTTCTACCTCCTATATTCCAAATATTGTCATTTTCTTCTTTTTATCCCCCTATGTGTTTCTTCTTGTCTTCCACCTCCTCCACCTTCAATTCTTATTTTCTATTTTCTCCTTCTCCTCCTTCTCCTCTTTCTTTTCCACTGCAGGCTCCTTCTTCTCTTCTTCTTCCTCCTCCTATTCTTCTTCTTCTTCTTCTTCCTCCTTCTCCTCCTTTTCAATTCCTCCCCCCCCCCTTACCACCTCTTCCTCCCTCCTCTACCTTCCCCCTACCTCATCTTCCTCTGCCTCCTCCCCACCATCTCCTCTTCTCGCTCTCTTCTTCCCTTCCCCACACTCTTCCTGCCCCCTCTTCCCTCTTCCTCCCCCCTCTCCCTCCTCCCTCTCCCTCCTCCCTCTCCCTCCTCCCTCTCCCTCCTCCCTCTCCCTCCTCCCTCTTCCTCCTCCTCCGTCTCCCTCCTCCCTCTTCCTCCTCCCTCTCTCCCCAAGGCTTCCATTAGCGCTGAAGATTCGTCCAGTTTCCAGTTTTAATCTGTGACTCTCCAGAACACTTGTCCACGATGGCATAATCACTACGCCACTGGCACCCCTTTCCCTCGCCCTTTCTCCAGCTTTTCTCTCTCTCTCTCTCTCTCACACTCTCTCTCTCTCTTCTCTCTCTCTCTAACTCTTTCTCTCTCTCTAACTCTTTCTCTCTCTCTCTCTCTCTCTCTCTCTCTCTCCTTTCCCTCTCTCTCTCTCTCTCTCTCTCTCTCTCTCTCTCTCTCTCTCTCTCTCTCTCTCTCTCTCTCTCTCTCTCTCTCTCTCCTACCCCCCTTCAACTCTCTGTATTCGGTCTTCAGATCCCTATGTCCATTTTTCTCTTTTCCCTCTCTCCCCCTTTCTTTCCCACTCTTCACAACCCCCCTTCTCCTCTCTCCTTTGATACCTCTCACCCTTTACCCTCCCTTCTAAGCTCTCTCCTCTCTCCTCCTTCCTAATTGCTTTCTTCTCCTTCTCCTATTCCACTTTCTCTTCCTCCTCCTCATCCTTCTCCTCCCATTTCTCTTATTTCTCCTTCTCCACCCCCTCTCCCTCACCTCCCATCTCCCACATCTCCCCCTTCCCCCTTCACCTCCCTTCCCCCTCACCTACCCCTTCCCTCTTCACCTCCCCTCTCCCTCACCTCCACCTTCCCCCTCCCCTCCCCTTCCCCCTCACCTCCCCTCCCCCTCACCTCCACTCCCCCCTCCCCTCTCCTTCCCCTCTCACCTCCCCTTCCCCCTCCCCTCCCCTCTCCCTCCCCTCCCCTCTCCCTCACCTACCCCTTCCCCCTCCCTCCCCTCTCCCTCCCCTCCCCTTCCCCCCTCACCTCCCCTCTCCCTCACCTACCCCTTCCCCCTCCCCTCCCCTCTCCCTCACCTCCCCTCTCCCTCACCTCCCCTCTCCCTCACTCCCTAGGAAACTAATGCACTGCTGGAGTTGCGCTGTTTGATGCGAATATTGGAAACCAGATATGATGTTGGGAAATTCTATGTGACAGCGAGCTATTAGGTGAGAGGGAAGATGGAAAGGAAGAGGAGAGAGACGAGAATAAGAAGAAAAAAAATGTGGGGGACGGAGGCGATGGAAGAGGATCTGATGATGTTGAAGAATAAGCAGAAAAAAAGATGTAGGCGGGAAGGAAGGCAGAGGGATACGAAGAGAGAATATGAAAATAAACGAAGAAGAATAGAAAAAATGTAGAGGGAAGGACGCAGAGGAAGAGGATGATGATTATGCATCGTAAAAGAATATATAAAGAAATAAGAAAAAAGGAGGATGTGAGGGAAGAAGGCAGAGGAATAGGCTTGGATGAACAAGAATAATAAGAAGAGAGAACGAAGACCAAGAAAGGACATCTGTAGGGAATGAAGGCGGAAAAAGGGTAAGTAAGTAAGTAAGGAAGGAAAGAAGGAAGGAAGGAGGGAAGGAAGGAATAAAGAAAGGAAGGGAGGGAGGGAGGGAGGAATGATGATGATGGTAACAACAACAACAACAATAATAATAATAATAATAATAATAATAATAATAAGAATCATAATAAAAGATAATAATAATAATAACAAAACACACCAAACCTGATCACTCATATCATTACTAATAATAATAATCACATGATAAAAAATAATAAATGATAATAATAATGGATAAGTAATATAATCACAATATAATTAATAACACCACACAATAACATACCTGATGATGATACGAGAAGAAGAAGAGGAAGAGAAGAATATTTAATAATACCAAAGAATAAGAAAAGTAAACAAAAATGACGAAAGAAGATGGGAGACGAGATAAGAGAAATATGATCATAAAAAAAAACACAATACAACAGTACATCCGAACTTATAGATGCTATGAATAGTTGGGAAGGGGGGGGGTGCGGAATGGGAGTGGGGAGAGGGCAGGGAGGGGAAGGGGGAGTGGGGTTTTTGTATTGGGGAATATTACGTATGAGGGAGTAGTCTCTTCTGTGAGTTGCTTTGTGTCTTAGTTAGAGTTGATGTATAGCGGCTGGAGAGATTATGGATGGAATTATATTGGATGCGTTTATTTGTCTATACTTAAATTGCTGTATGTTAGTGCTATTTTTATTTTTCTGTTTTTCGATTTCTCTG
The DNA here is from genome assembly GCF_015228065.2 of Penaeus monodon. Classification (NCBI taxonomy): domain Eukaryota; kingdom Metazoa; phylum Arthropoda; class Malacostraca; order Decapoda; family Penaeidae; genus Penaeus; species Penaeus monodon. The sequence continues at coordinate 612,696 of NC_051392.1, read as the reverse complement.
CTTTTTTATTGTCCGCTCTTTTTATTCTTTGCTCTTGTTTTATTCTGTGCGTGTTGCGATTAGTTTCTATTGTGTCTTTTCCTTCAGTAGTGAAGGTGGTCGTTCTCTGTTTTAGTTGTCGTTTAGTCTTTCTATTTTTTCGTTTCTGAGATTTGCCTTATTTCTGTTACTTCTTCGTCTTCATTTATCTGAGGCTTTCTGTTCTTTCTATTTTTCTTTGTTGAATTTTTAGGCTTCCTTATCGCTTCTTTATTAGGTTCACTCTCATTATTATTCTGTTACTTTTTTTTCTTTGTATATTTCTTTTTTCTCTTATTTTATTTTCATGTCTCTTTTCTTCTTTAGTTTTCTTCTTCTTGATTCTTCTTTCCTCTTTCCTTCTTTTTTTAGCTTCTTACTTCTGTTTTGTTTTTTTCTTTTTTTCGGGTTGAAGGCTTCGGCATTGTGGTAGTGATCAGGTGGTGGGGATGGGCCTTGTTGTCCAGCGCCCGCATTCCAGCATCAAATAAGGACAGGCCAGGCTTTCACTCATCGTCTGTTTACCTCCTATTGTATCAATTCTCTGCTCTGGTCGGTTGGTTCTTTTCTTCTTTTTCCTTCCTTTCTTTTTTTTGTTTACTTCGTTTCTCTTTTCTTTCGTTCATTTTCGACAATGCATAAGAATTCAAAGAAACAAAAGAATAAACATAAAGAGAGAGAGAGAGAGAAGAGAGAGAGAGAGAGAGAGAGGCGAAGAGAGAGAGAGAGAGAAGAGGAGATATAGAGAGAGAGAGAGATTGGTAGTAAGGGCTGACTAAGCATAGATAGATGTCGATGATAGATTAGATAATAGATAGCATGATAACGAGACTATAACTCATGATATACTAACAACAGCAACATGAAAAACGAAAAGTTCAAAAGTGCACACCCTTTCTCCCACCCTCTCACCCTTTCCCCTCCCACCCACCCACCCATCACCCTCCCACCCATCACCCTCTCACCCTCTCACCCTCCCACCCTCTCACCCTCTCACCCTTCCCTTCGTGAAATGGGTCTCCCTTTTATTAATCGCAAGAGGAAATTCGGCGTTAAGTGACACAGCGAGACCACGCATTTGTGTTTATTACTCGCGCTTCACAGCTCTGAGGTACTCCGGACGTTGTTGCCTTGTGGGGTTACGAGCGCATTGTCTATCTGTCTATTTGTCTATCGGTTTCTGTGTTACGTGTGTATTCTCTATTTGTCTATTTGTCTATCGGTTTCTGTGTTACGTGTGTATTGTCTGTCTATTTGTCTATTGGTTTCAGTGTTACGAGCGTACTGTCTATCTGTCTATTTGTCTCTCAATTTTTGTGTTACGAGCGCATTGTCTATCTGTCTATTTATTTATCGATTTCTATTTCTAATTTGTTTTATTTTTTGTGTATTCTTTATTTTCGATTATTAGTAATTATTTTGCTTATTATTTTCGTGAATTAGGGAAGATTTTATTATTATCTTAATAATAATAAATGATTTTCCCATTATTTTCGTGAATTGGGAATAATTTTCCTACTATTTTCGTGAATTGGGAATAATTTTCCTACTATTTTCGTGAATTGGGAATAATTTTCATATTATTTTCGGGAATTAGGAATGGTTTTCCCAATTATTTTCGTTTTTAGTAATAATTTTCGTATCATTTTTGTCTATTAGCATCTATTATCCATCATTTTTGTCTATCACTATATGTCTGTCTATCATTTTTTTCTGTTACCGTATATTTAAATTAATATTTGCTTGCCAGTTTAAGGGACAAAGTCATGGAGAACGTGAGAGAGAAATATAAAGAGAACGACAGAGGAGAAAAGAGAGAAGCGGAGAGAAGAGAGAGAGAAGAGAGAGAGAGAGTAGAAAGAGATAGAGTGAGGAGAGAGGAGATAGAGAGGAGAGAGAGTAAGTAGAGAGATAGAGAGAGAAGCGAGAGAAAGCTAGAGAGAGAGAGAGAGAGAGAGAGAGATTAGAGAGAGATAGATATAGAGAGAGGGAGAGAGAGGAGAGATAGAGAGAGATGAGAGAGAGAGAAACTAGAGAGAGAAATTAGAATAGTTGGGTACAAACAAAAATCGATTAAAACCGTCTAAACATGAAGAGCAACCTAAAGAAACAAAAACAAAAAACAACAACAATAAAAACGAAAGAACGAAAATAAAGAAAAAAAAAACACACAAAACAACAACAACACAAAAACAACAACAACAGCAACAAACCAAGAACAAAAAAAAAAAACACAACGGAACCCCGCCAGATTGAGATAGCATTCACGTTCAATAAAAGCTTTCTCATCTCACAGTCGTATTTAAATCCTCATTTGTACCGAACGCGGCCACATTCACTGAGGGAAATGTAGTGAGAACATTGCGGTGATATTTGGTCGTCCTCCCCTCTTACCCACTCCCCTCCTCCCCCCTCTTTTCCCCTCTTCGTTTCCCCCTCTTTCCTCCCTCTTCTCCTCCTTCCTCCTCCCGTTCCTCCGCTCCTCCTCCTCCTCCTCCTCTTCTCTTTTCCTGTCTTCTCTTCAATCCCTTTCTCTCTGTTATTTATTTTCCTATTTTCCTCCTTCTCCTCTCTCTCTCTTGTCTTCCTCTTTCTTTTCTTCTGTTTTTTTTCCCTCCTTCTGTTTTTTTTTTTTTGTTTTCCTTTTTTCTCTTCTTTCACTCTTTTCCCTCTTCTTCCACTCTTCCCCTCTTTTTTTTTGTTTTTCTCTTTTTTTTTTTTTTTATTTCTCTTTCTTTTTCTTGTTTTCTCTTTCCACTTCTTTTCGTTCCTTTTTTCCACTCTTCCACACCCCTCTCTTTTCTTTTTTTTTTTCTCTCTCTCTCATTTTTTTCCTCCTCCCATCCTCCCTCTTCCCTCTTCCCCATCTCCCTCTCCCTCCCTATACTTCTCTCCCCTTCCTCCCCCCTTCTCCCTCTTCCCCTCCTTACTTTCTCCCCCTCTTCCCCTCCTCCCTTTACCTCTTCCCCCCCTCCTCCCTCTCCCCTCTTCCCCTCCTCCTTCACTCTTCTGCCCTCTATTCTTCCCCCTCCCTTGTCCCCTCCTCCTCCTCTCCTCCTCCCCACTCCCACTCTTCTTTTCCCTTTTCCTTCCCTTTCCCCCCCTCCTCCCCTCTACCCCCCTCTTTTCGCCCCTGGTCACTCCTCCCTCTCTCACACAAATCTCCCCCCTCTTCCTCCCCTTGTATCTTTTCCTCTTTCACATCCTCCCCTGCTCTTTCTTTTCCCACTCTCTCCTCTCCCCCTCTTCCCCCCCTCCTCCCTCTCCCCTCTTTCCCCCCTCCTCCCTCTCCCCCTCTCGTCCCTCTTCCCCCCCTCCTCACCTCTCCCGCTCTTCCCCCCCTCATCCCTCTCTCCCTCCAGCCTCCTACCTCCCGTCTCCTCCCTCGCCCCCTCTTCTTCTCCCTTTCCGCTACTCGAGAGGTACTGGTAAAAAGGGTAGAGTGAGGGGAGCCGAGAGTGGCTTTCCCCTCTCCTCTCTCGGTCTTTTCTCTCTCACTTTGTTCCTTTTTTTTTAGTCGTTTACCTTTTTTTCCCCTCTTTTTCATTTTCCATTTTCCCCTCTCATTTCGTTCACTTAGTAGCTGCTCTTCTTAACTTATATATATATATATATTATTATCTATATATATATTATTTTATATATGATATATATATATATATCTATATATATATTATATAGTCATATTATATTATGTGTGGTGTGTGTGTGTGTGTGTGTGTGTGTGTGTTGGTGTGTGTGTGTGGGGTGTGTGTGTATAATAATATATGTATATATATATAATATTATATTTAGATATATATAGTTATTATATTATATATATATTTATGTTTTTTTTTTTTTTTTTTTTTTTTTTTTTTTTTTTTTTTTTTTTTTTTTTTTTTATTTTTTTTCATTTATCTTTTCGTCTTCCTTTTCCCGTTTATTCCCCATTTTTCTTGGTCTCTTTCTTTATTCCTTCTTTTCTCTGTTCGTTTAGTAACTTCTATCATCTTTCACTTAATCTGTTCTCTGTCTATTCTCTCTTTCCTTCTCATTTCTCTATGTCGGTATCCTTTTATTCTCTCTCTCTCTCTCTCTCTCTTCTCTCTCTCTCTCTCTCTCTCTCTCTCGCCGTCCTCTCTCTCTCTCTCTCTTCTTCTCTCTCTCTTTTCCTCTTTCCCTTTTCCTAAATTTATTCTCCTATTACTATTTGTCTATTATTGCTTCCCCTCTTTTTCTCTCCTCTTCCTCTTTCATCAGCCACCCTGTCTAATTCCTCTTTTATCCGGTTTTCCGTCCTCCCTTTCTCCATTCTTATCAACTTCCCCGTCCATCATTTTCGCTCAATCTGCGCCTTTATTCTTTCCGTCTCCCCTTTCTCTCTCTGTCTATCTGTCTCTCAATCGCTATCTACCTTTGCATCTATCTATCGATCTTTCTGTCTTTCCCTCCCTCCGTCCATTCATCCAATCATTCACTTCTCTTTCTCTCCCCCCCCCCCCTCTCTCTCCCTCTCTCTCTCTCTCTCTCTCTGTCTCTCTCTCTCTCTCTCTCTTTCTCTCTCCTTTCTCCTCCTCCTTCTCTTCCTACTTTCTTCTCCCTTCCCTTCCTCCCCACCCTCCTATCCTTCCCTCCTCTCCCTCCTCCTCCTTCTCTCCCCTCCCTTCCCCCCCAACCTCCCACCTTTCCTCCTCCTCCTCTCCCTCCCTCCCTCTCCATCCTTCTCTCCCTCTATTCGCCTCCCTTTCTTCCCTCCCTTCGACAGTTCATTTCTCGCTCCCCCACCTCCTCCTCCTCCTCTCCCTTCCCTCCACCCCTTCCCCCCACCCTCCCATCCTTCCTCCTCCTCCTCTCCCTCCCTCCCTCTCCATCCTTCTCCTCCCTCTATTCGCCTCCCTCCCTTCCTTCCTTCCTTCCCTTCGACACCAGTTCATTTCTCGCTCCAGCAACGCCGTGTGGTGAATATAACGCGCGTTGGTCACGGTCCACTTCGCTATCGTAGTTGTGGCGGCCGCGAAGGGTGGGGGGTGACGAGGGAAGGGAAGGGGGGTGCGGATGGAGGGGGTCGGATGGGGGGTGATGAGAGGGGAAGGGGAATATGCGGGGAGGGAAGGGAATGAAGGGGAGGGGTAAGGGAGGTAGGGCAAAAAAAACAAAACAAACAAAAAAAAAAAAAAAACGACAAAAACCAAAGAAAAAAAAACAAAAAAAAAAAAAAAAAAAGAAAAACAAAATAAAAAAAAAAAAAAAAAAGGGGTGGGGTTGTGGGGGTTTTTGGGGGTGTGGGGTGGTTTGTGTGTGAAAGTGTAGGGAAATGGAAGGTGATGGGAGGGAGGGGCGGGGAATGTTGGGGAGGGGAGAGGGAGTGGGACGGGAGGGGATGGGAGGGGAGGAGGGGAAGGGGAGGTTAGGGGAGGGGGAGTGCGGAGGGGTAAGGGGAAGGGAGGTTCGGGGAGTGTATGGGCGTGGTGTATATGATTGGGCACCAGGGGGGGAGCGGACGAGGTGAGGGAACATGAGTGATGGGGTTGAGGGTGGATTTGGGAGGTGTCGGGGGAGGAGGGGGGTGATGGGAGGGGTAGGTCTGCGGGGATGAACGCCGGGTTGCTGGGGGGGGGGTTAAGGGGTTAGGGGGTGGGGGGGAGATAACGATGAGATGATGATAGTGGTAGTGATGGTAAGAACAGGAGAGAGAAAGAAAACGAGAAAGAAACATGAATATACAGACGGATAGATAAATGTCGTCTCTCTCCCCCTATCTCCGCCCGCCATCTTCAGTTCTTTCCCACCCTCCCTCCCCTCAACCCTTCCTCTCATGTATATCTCTCTTTACTACTCCTCTTCCTCTTCCTCTTACTAGCCTATCTTTCCCCTTTTCTCTCTCTTTCTCCTCTCTTTTCTCTTCCTCCTCCCCCCTCTCCCTCTCCTTCTCCCTCCTCCTACCCCCTCTCCCTTCTCCTCCCCCTTCTCCCTTTTCCTCCTCCTCCTCTCCCCTCTCCCTTTTCCTCCTCTCCCCTCTCCTTTCTCCTCCCCCCTCCTTCCCCCTCTCCCCTCTCCTCCTCCTCCCCTTTTCTCCCCTCTGTGATGAGCGCGGGGACTCGGAGTACAAGATCCCTTTGCAGATAGTATTGTAAGAAACGCTATATCTGTCTCTGTCTCGCTGCCTCTCCCTTCTCTCTCTCTTTCGATCCTCCTCTCTCTCTTTCTTTCTATCCATCCCTCCTCCCTCCCTTCTCTCTCTCTCTGGTTTTGTTCCTCTCTCTTTCTCTGTTCCTCTCTGTCTGTCTGTCTGTCTGTCTGTCTGTCTGTCTGTCTGTCTGTCTTGCCTGTCTTTCTGTCTGTCTCTCTCTCTCTCTCTGTCCTCGTCTCTCTGTTCTCCTCCCTTCTCTCTCTCTCTCTTCTTTCCTTCCTTCCTCCCTCCCTCCCTCCCTCCCTCCCTATTACTCTCTTTCTGTCCCTCTCTCTTTCCCTCTCTCTCTCTCTATCTCTCTCTTTCTTTCTATTCATCTTCCCCTCTCTCCTTGTATAACCCCCGCCCCCCCTTCCCTCTCCTTATTTCTTTTTCTCGGTCACCTCCCTCTCTCTCTCCTCTCTCCTCCGTCTCTCTCTCTCTCTCTTCTCTCTCACTTCTCTCTCTCTTCTTATCTCTCTCTCTTTTTCTCTTTCTTTCTATCCATCCTCTCTCTCTCTCTTCCTTTCCCTCTCTCCTTGTATATCCCCCCCCCCCCTCTCTCTCTCTCATTTCTCTTTTCTCTCGCCCTCTCTCTCTCTTTCTCCTCTCTCTCCTCTCTCTCTCTCTCTCTCGCTTTCCCTCTCACACTCTGATTTTGTCTGTCTCAATTACCGATGGTTGCGTGACAAGGAACTCTCTCCTCTCCGTCAATTTCCCCTCTCCTACCCTCTAACCCCCCTTTACCCTCACCCACCTTTCCTCTCCCCCCTCCCCTCCTCCCCTCATCTAACCCTCCTCCCTCCCCTCTCCCTCCCCTCCTCCTTCCTCCCTACCCTCACCCTTCTCCCTTTCCCCTCACCCTCACCTTCCCCTCGAGGAAAGTCAATCTCCCCTCCCCCCCCCTCCCCTCTCATGCTAATTCCAGCCGACCCTCGTACCTTGTAGGCTTGTTGTATGAGGGGAAGTTATGCCGTAATGAGTGCCCGGCGATGAGGGGAAATATTTAATCTCATTGTCTTGTATTATCCAAATCGAGGGAATCCGCAGAATGCCGCACGGATATGAGCTTTTGTTGTTTTCTTTTGCTGTTGTTTTGTTTATGTGTTTTTTTTTTTTGTGTGTGTGTGTTTACGTATTCTGTTGTTTTGTTTACGTTTTTGTTTTCTGTTTGTTTATTGTTGTTTTTCTTTGTTTACGTTTATTCTGTTGTTTATTGTCGTTTTTTATTTGTTTACGTTTTTTCTGTTGTTTTGTTGTTATTGTGAGCGATTGTATTGTTTTGTTTTCTCGTCCAGTAGTTATTTACCTCTTTATCTATTGAATGAAATACGGCGTTTATCTGTTAACTGATTAAGTAAATTATTTGGTGTCTCTATCTCTCGATGTTTTGTTTTTATTTCTTTCTGTCATGCTTTATTTTCTTCTGTCACTACTACTACTACTGTTTTTTTTTCTACTACGACTACTACTACTAATTTTACTACTGCTACTACCACTACTACTACTACTACTGCTACTACAAATTCTTCTTTTACTACTACTACTATTTTTTTCTACTACAACAACAACTACTACTACTACTATTACTGCTACTACAAATTCTTCTTCTACTACAATTACTACTACTACTACTACTGCTTTCATCGACAAGACTACGAGATTATAGCATTAGCTCTAACAATGCTACTTCTACAATCTCTACTTATTTCCTAATTGGTGCTACTACTGCTGCTAAAATTGCTTCTCTCACTCTCTTCTTTCTATTCGTGTTTTTCTTGTAATAGAGTGTTTTCTTGTATTTTTGGTTTTATCGCTACATATTCCCTTCCCGCTTTTCTCAGAGAGGTAGATAGGTAGGCAGGTAGGTAGAAATATATATATATATATATATATATATATAGTATATATATATATGTATGTATGGTTATATATATATATATATATATATATATATATATATATATATATATATGTATATATATATATAATAAACAATACACATAAAATATTATTATATATATATAGAGAAGAGAGAGATGAGAGAGATAAGTAGTAAATGAAGAAAAGAAGAGAGAGAGAGAGAGAGAGAGAGAGAGAGAGAGAGAGAGAGAGAGAGAGGAGGAGAGAGAGAGAGAGAGGAGAGAGAGAAGAGAGGAGAGAAGAGAGAAAGAGAAGACACAAAGACAGAAAGAGACAAACAGACGAGAACGAGAGCAAAGACAGAAACACACACAGACGAACAACAGACATAAAAAGAGAGAGAGAGAGAGAGAGAGAGGAGAAAGAGACGAAGAGAGAGTGAGAGAGAGAGAGAGAGAGAGAGAGAGAGAGAGAGAGAGAGAGAGAGAGGACCGAGAAGAGAGAGGAGCGACAGAAGGAGACGGTAGCGCGCGAGTGATCCGTCTGCAGATAACATTGAGCAAGTGACACGAGCCTCTGTCTGTCAGGAGCCAATCAGCTGTGGCTTTGGAGATCCTGAGAGAGGGAGAAGGGAGAAGGGAGAAGGGAGAGATGGAGGGGAGGGGAGGGGATGGATAAAGGTGGGAGATGGAGATAGGGGAAAGGATGGGTGATGAGGAGGAGGGAGAGAGGGTGATGTGGATAAAGATGGGAGATAGGGAGAAAGGGAAGGCAGGGAGACAGGAAGATAGGGAGAAAGGGAGAAAGGAAGATAGGGAGAAAGGGGAGACAAGGAAGATGGGAGAATAAGATACAGGGAGAGAGGAAGATAGGGAGAAAGGTGCAGATATACAGAGAAAGCGAAACAACAAGGAGAAAGGTAGAGAGAAATAGAGACAAGAAAAGAGAGATGTGGAGGAAAGGAGAAAATGAGAAAGATAGGAGCAAAGGATAAGGAATAGAGAAACGAAGAGAGAGAGAGAGAAGGAGGAAAACTACAGAGAAAGGGTGAGAGGAAGGAAAAAGAAATAACGATCGGAGAAAGAGAGAAAGGGTGAGAAGAGAGAGAGAGAGAGAGAGATAAGAAGGAAGGAGATATGGAGAAAAAGGGAGAATTAAAGGAAGATATAGAGAAAGAGAGAGAGAGAAATAAATCGGAAGATGGGAGTAAGAAAGGGAGAAAGATACGTAGATAAAAATAAATAAATGGGAGATAGAGACAGGAAGAAAGGGAGAAAGGAAAAGATAATGATAAAATGAGAAATGAAATTGATAAAGATAGGAAGAAGTAATAAACAAAAAAGGGAGATAGAGAGAGAGGGGAAAAGAGACAGGATAAGAGAGAGAGAGGAATAGAGGAAGGAAGAAGGGGAAAAAGATAGATAAAAGATAGATGATGATGACGATGGTGACTGAGAAGGAGAAGGAATAGGAGGACGAGGATGATGAGGGGGAGGAAGAGAAGGGTAAGAAAAGTAAGAATAAGAGGAGGAGTAAAGTGAGGAGAAAGAAGAAGGAAAGTAAGAGAAGGAGGAGAAGAGAGATGATAGAGAAGGAAAAAGTAGAAAAGAAGAAAAGAAAGAAAAAGAGAAAGAAGAAGAAAAAGAAGGAAGAAGAAGAAAAAGAAGAGAAAGAAAAGAAGAAGAAGAAAGGAAAAAAAGAATAAAAAGGAAATCCTCGAACACACGAAACGGAAGAGAAAAATGAACCATAAATAAAATTTCAAAGGAACTTAGATAAGGAAAATAAATGTTTGGGGAATAAGGGATAATAGCAGTTGACGATAAAGTAATAACGAATGGAGAAATAGCAGTAATCGTGAAGAATGAAGGACGTAAGGAAGGTGGGAGAGAGAGGGAGAGATAAATATGGAATGGGGGGATAGGTGGAGTTAAATAAGAAAGGGAGGAAAAGAGAAGGAGGGGAGAGAAAGAGAGGGATGAGAGAAATGAATAAAGAGGGGATAGAAAGAACTGAATAAGAAGTAAGAGAGAGAAAGAGAGAGAGAGAGGATGAGAGAAAGAGGAGATAGGAAGATAAATTGAAAGAAGTAAGGGTGAAAGCGAAAGGGAGGATGAGAGAAACAAATAAAGAGGGGATAGAAAGAGAAAGAGAGAGAAGATGGAAGAAAGAAAGAAGGGATAGAAAGGGTCAGATGAGAAGTAAGAGAGAGAGAGAGAGATGATAAAAGAACGACCATAAAGATAATGAAAAAAAAAAACATTTCTAGGAAAATATGGTATTTAAGGATAGCCTTCAGTTATTACGGGAATTATATTATATATAAAAAAGCTAGATTGGATTAAACTCTTCAACGAATTACAAAAAAAAAGGATGAGACAAGATGGAGTTATCTTTAGATTATAAGAATGATTTAGGATGAAGTTAATGTAAGGAATTATGAAGAGATATGAAGGCAGGAAATGCGAAAAGGCCTTCGGGCATATTCGTGTGTTTTCTTGTACTTCCCTTCGTTGTTCTACACACACACACACACATAAACACACACACACACACACACACACACACAAACACACACACAAACACACACACATACACATACACACAAACACACTCACAGTCTATACTTCGCAACAGATGACACACACACACACAAAATCACACCCCATTAAAAAAATAAACACACATCTAAAACTATATAAAAGAAAGAAAGCAAGAAAAGATAAACCTTTTTAAATATATATATATATTTTTAAATCACTGGGTATTCCATCTTTAAAGCCTTGGCGCTTATTGTGGACAGGAATCAATACGCGGGCGGGACATGCCAACAAATGGGCTGCACCGCTCATTGTTCTCACAATCCACACTGCTTTTACAACCGCACGCTGCCAACGGGGAGGCGGGGGAGGAAGGTGGGGAAGGTAGGGGAATAAATAGGTAGGGGGGAGACGGGGGAGGGAGGTGGGGAAGGCGGGGGAGTAAGCAGGAGAGGGAATTGGGGGAGGCAGGTGAGGAGGGAACGGGTGAGGGAGGTGGGGGAGGAGACAGGTGAGAGAGGTAGGGGAGTAGATAAGTGGGGAGGAGGGGAAGGGGGGAGTAGACAGTTGGGGAAGTTGGGGAAGGGGGTAGGGGAAGTGGTGGAGGGAGGTAGGGGAGGAGGGAGAAGGAGGTGGGGGAGCAGACAGGTGAGGCAGGTGGACAAGGTGGATAACTGGCGGAGGTGAGTGGATGGTGGAAGTGCATAGGTAAATGGCAAATGAAAGTGGATAGGTGGATAGGTGGATAAATTAGTAAAGCGGGTAAGTGGGGCTTTCCTCTCCTTTCATTATTATCTCTATCTATCTCTTCTAATCTTCTTGGGTGGGAGGAGTTATTCTTATATTTGTAGGTGATCATTTATACCTTGCGTAGGGGGAAGAGGGAGAAGGGAGGAGAAAAGAAGATAAGAAGATAAGCGAAAAGGGGAAGGAGAGAGGAAGAGGGAGGGAAGAGGATAAGATGGAGAAAGAGTGGGGAGAAGGGAGGGGAAGAGGGAGGGAGACGAGGAAAGAGTGAGGGGAAAGAGAGAGGAGGGACAGTAGGAAGCGAGAAAAGAAAAGAAAGAGGAGAAAAAAGAAAGAGGGATAGAGAGGGGAAAAAAGGGATGTGAAGAGAATGAAAGAAAATATTCGCATCTCGGACTAACGAAACAATACAGTCTCGTCATTACGTGGGTGTAATACTGGAAAATCTTATTCATAATCGCCATTCAACCCTTGACGCAATCCCCTCCCACTCTGTTTCTTTACAAAAACAAACAAACAAGAAAGAAAAATGACAAAAGAAATCCCACATAACCTCCAACATACACCTACATACATCAATATACACCAACATACACCGGCATACACCAACATACTTCAAGATAAACCAACATACTCTAACATACACCTACATACTCCAACATACACCAACGTACACACCACATACTCATATACATGGGAAGGAAAAGAGAAGTACGAGAGAAGAGCAGAAGTAAAGAGAAAGGGGAGGGAAAGGAGAAAAGTAGAGAGGAAGAGAGGAAAGGAAAAATAACAAAGAGCAGAGAGAGAGAGAGAGAAAGAGAGAGAGAGAGAGAGAGAGAGAGAGAGAGAGAGAGAGAGAGAGAGAGAGAGAGAGAGAGAGAGAGAGAGAGAGAGAGAGAGAGAGAGAGAGAGAGAGAGAGAGAGGAAGAGAGAGAGAGAGAGAGAGAGAGAGAGGAAGAGAGAAAGATCCCAGCAGAGATCGAGAACAGCCTTAAGAGAGAAAGAAAGATGACGAGAGGTGAGAGAAGAGAGATTGAGAAGATTGAATCACGCCAACGCAATGCCGCACGCCCTTGCTACGTATATCTGATGTGTGGAAAGGACGAGAGAGACGCCACGTTTTCGCGTCACTCACGCCCACATATCAACATACTCTGTGTATCATGATCTGTATTATTAATATCGTTATTATTATTAATATTACTATTATTATTGTTATTATTATTATTATTATTACATTATTGTATCATTCATTATTATTATTTATTATGTTATTATTATTATTATTATTATTATTATTAGTTTTTTATTTTTTTTTT
>NC_051392.1:580082-599958 GCF_015228065.2 Penaeus monodon | reverse complement strand
ATTCTAGGAGTATGAGTAAAATCTGTTCTTTTATTGACTTTTTGTCTGTCAGTCTGTTTGATCATCTAGTTATCCATCTATGTATCTGTACGTTCATGTATGTATGTACATATGTGCGCGCACACACACACACACACACACACACACACACACACACACACACACACACACACACACACACACACACACACACACACACACACACACACGTGTGTATATTATATATATATATATATATATATATATATATATATATATATATATATATATATATATATATATATATATATATATATATATACATATATACTCACACAACGGCAGACTAACATAAAAACAAATACCATACGCTTACCTCCCCATCTCCCCACAATCACAAAAAAAAACTCCTCAAAAGAACAGAACATAAAAAAAAAAAAGCGAAATCGAGTTGACTTCATGATCGACGGCCAATACGAGTTTTATCGCCGAGAGACTTCGTCGAGGGAGCGAGGCCGTGAAATGAACTTAGCGACGCAGATTATTCATGGCCTTGTTTGGCAGCGTCGGGGGAGCGAGGCTGGACGGGCGCCGGATGCTGCGGTGGGATGCTTAGTGCTGTTGTTATTGTTATTATTATTGTTATTGTTGTTGTTATTATTATTATTATTATTATTATTATTATTATTATTATCATTATTATTATTATTATTATTATTATTATTATTATTATTATTATTATTATTATTATTATTATTATTATTATCATAATCACTATCATTATTATTGTTAGGTTTATTATTCTTATTATTATCATTAATGATAATAATAATAATAATAATAATAATAATAATAATAATAGTAATAGTAATAATAATAATAATGATAATAATAATAATAGTAATAATAATAGTAATGATAATAATAATGATAATAATAATAATAATAATAATAATATTATTATTATTATTATTATTATTATTATTATTATTATTATTATTATAACTATTATTATCATTATCAGTATTATCATTATCATTATTGTTGCTGTTGTTGTTGTTATTGTTATTATCAACATTATCATTGTTATGTTTATTACTATTATCATTATTATTTTTATTATCATTATTATTGTTATTATTATTGTTGTCGTTTTTTGCTTATTTGTGGTTCGTTTTCTGTGGGGGGGGTGTGTGCGAGGGGAGGAGGTGTAGGATGTGTGTGTCTGTTTGTTTGTTTGATTGTGTGCTTGTGTGTATGTGTGTATGTGTGCCACAGACGGCATATCTATAATTTTCCTTTTCGACGTACGAACTCTTTTCTCAACACGATGTAATCAAATTCATCTTTCTCTCTCCATCTCCCTCTCTCTCTCTCTCTTCCTTCTTCCCTTTCTGTAACCCTTCATCCCTCTCCCTCCCTCCCTCCCTCCCTATTTCCCCCCTCCCTCCCTTCCTCCGTCCTCTTCCTCCCTCCCTCCCTCTCTCTCTCTCTCTCTCTCTCTCTCTCTCTCTCTCTCTCTCTCTCTCTCTCTCTCTCTCTTTCTCTCTCTCTCCCCTCCCTCCCTTCCTCCGTCCTCTCCCTCTTTCCCTCCCTCCCTCCCTCCCTCTCATTCCCCCTCTCCCTCAATGAACACCCTCCCGAGTACATTCTCATCACCTTCCCTAATAAGCAGTTGCGGTCACAGTAACACAGTGTTGGGGAATGTAAATCACATACCACTGGTTTTCGAGGCAAGGGGAGAGGATGGAGGAAGGAGGGGAGAGGCAAGGGGAGAGGATGGAGGAAGGAGGGGAGAGGCAAGGGGAGAGGATGGAGGAAGGAGGGAGAGGCAAGGGGAGAGGATGGAGGAAGGAGGGGAGAGGCAAGGGGAGAGGATGGAGGAAGGAGGGGAGAGGATAAGGAGGAGATGGGAGAGGGGAGGGTGAGGAAGGGAAGAGAGAGGGGAGGGCAGGGTAAAGAAGGGGAGAGGGGAGGGTGGGATAAGGAGATGGGGAAGGGGAGAAAGAGAGAGGAAAAGGAAAAGATTGGATAAGGAAATGGGAGAAGGTAAAAGGAAAAAGAGAGAGGGAAAGGATAAGGTTGAATGAGGAAGTGGAGGACGGAGCAAAGAAGAAAGAAAGAGAGAAAAAATAACATAATAAAAATAACACAAAGTGAATGCGAGATGAGTAGAGATAACCTGAGAAAAGAAAGAGAGAAACAGAAAAAAAATATAGAAAAAACAACACTTATTTAAAGCCGTTTAATAGAAAACACACTTCATATATAGCAACATATCAATGTATAATATCCAACACAAAAATACAATCTGTCATTTTACAAAACGAGCCTCAAAAAAAAAAAAAAAAAAAAAAAAAAAAAAAAAAAAAAAAAAAAAAAAAAAAAATCAGGCAGAGGAAGGGGGGGGGGGGGCTGAGAGAAGTCCAAACTAATGGCGATTAGAGAGTCTTATAAGAACGAAAATATAATGGTTATGGAGCTAATGGGGGTTTAAGGAGTCCATAACTAATGATATATATTTCTCGGGGGGTCAGAAGTAATTTGGGGCATTCGCCTCTTGCCACACTAACAAGCAGATGCCAATGTAAAAAAAAAGGAAAAAAAGACTTTAATAAAAAAAAAAAAAAAAAAAAAAACGAACCTCCCAAAACGCTAAAACCGCTCCCTTTCCCAAAAAAAAAAAAAAAAAAAAAAAAAACGCCAAAACCGCAAAAAACGCCAATCCCGAAAAAAATGCCAAAAACTGAAAAAAAATGGAGAAGAGAGAGAGAGAGAGAGAGAGAGAGAGAGAGAGAGAGAGAGAGAGAGAGAGAGAGAGAGAGAGAGAGAGAGAGAGCGAGCGAGCGAGCGAGCGAGAGATAGATAGATAGATAGATAGATAGATAGATAGAGAGAGAGAGAGAGAGAGAGAGAGAGAGAGAGAGAGAGAGAGAGAGAGAGAGAGAGAGAGAGAGAGAGAGAGAGAGAGAGAGAGAGAGAGAGGGTGGGGAGGGGGGAAGAGCACAGGGGAGAGAGAGAGAGGAGAGAGAGCGAAGAGAGAGAGAGAGAAGAGAGAGAGAGAGAGAGAGAGAGCGACAGAGATAGATAGAGAGAGCGAGAGAGAGAGAGCGAGAGAGAGAGAGCGAGAGAGAGAGAGACGCGAAATGGCAAAAGGAGTCTCCAGCAGACACATAATCACCGCGAGTCAACACCGCTTCTTTTGAGCTCTCGATAGGCGGTTATGGAGTTGAGATTGGATCCGTGAGTTGCATTTGATATTATTTTATTTGGGAAGGGGATTAGAGAGGGAGAAGGGGGGGGGAGGGGGGGGAAGAGGGTTGAGGGAGGGAGGGAGAAGGAGATGGGGGGGTCGGAGGGTGGAGGGAAGAGGGTTGAGGGAGTGAGGGGGGGAGGGAGGGAGAGGGAGATTGGGGGGTTGGAGGGGGGGAGGGGGGAGGGAGGGAGGGAGGGAGGGAGGGAGGGAAGGAGGGAAGGAGAGAGAGAGAGAGAAGAAAAAGAAGAAAAAGAAGAAGAAAAGAAGAAGAAGAAGAAGAAGAAGAAGAAGATAAAGAAAAAGAAGAAGAAGAAGAAGCAGAATAAGAATAAGAATAAAAAATAAGAATAAGAATAAGAATAAGCGTAAGAATAAAAAGAAGAATAAGAATAAGAATAAGAATAAGAATAAGAATAAGAAGCAAAAGAAGAGGGAAAACCAGCCAAAGACAAGTAGACGCGATTGCATCTGGGTAGAAAATAAAAGTCCAAAGTTCATCCTCCTTTTTTCCTCCCTTTTCGGGGTAGAAGTTCGAAGGAAAGAAAAATGAAGTGAGGAAATTGAGGATCGAGGCTGAGAGAAGTGAGGCTGAGATGAGGAGAACGATTTCGGGGAGAGAGATAAAAGAGAGAGATAGGGAATTAGGGAGAGATGGAGGGATGAAGGAGAGATTGTGAGGATGAATGGAGGATAAAGAGAGAAAGAGAGAGATAGGGAATTAGGGAGAGAAGGATAAATGAAGGATAAAGAGAGAAAGAGAGAGATCAGGAAAAAGAAGGAGAAGGAAGAGAAAGAGAAGGAGAAGGAAGGAGACGGAGAGATGGAGAAGAGATAAAAGAGAGAGATAGGGAAGAGAGATAATAAGGATGAATGTGGAGATTGGGAAGAGAGAGTGAGGATAAATATAGGATAAAGAGAGGAAGAGAGAGATAGAGAATTAGGAAGAGAAGGAGATATGAAGAGAGATAGTGAGGATAAATATACGAATTGGGAAGAGAGACTGAGAATAAAGAAAAGAAAAGAAGGAGAGAGAAAGAAAGAGAGAGAGAGGAGAGAGAGAAGAGAGAGAGAAAGAGAGAGAAAGAGAGAGAAAGAGATGAGAAGAGAGAGAGAGAGAAAGAAGAGAGAGAGTAGAGAGAATGAAGAGAGAAACTAGAAAGAGAGAGAGGAGAGAGAGAGAAGAGAAGAGAGAGAGAGAGAGAAAATAGATATAGAAAATAGATATAGAAAATAGATATATAGATATATGTATATAAAGTAATAACAATAATAAAAAAAAATGAAAAGATTAAATGAATATAACGTAAAAGGGAGATAATGAAAGAAGGAAAATAAGAAAAAAGAAGAAAACGTGATAAAAGGAAGAGATGAAGAACAGACATTTAAAGAATTAGAAGAGATATAAAGGAGAGAATAAACACTAAAAAGAGAGAGAGAGAAAAAAAAAACAATAGAGACAGAGAGAAAGACAAATAAACAGATAGATAAATAGATAAATAGACAGACATATAGATAGAGGGAGGGAGGGAGGGAGGGGAGGGAGGGAGGGAGGGATAGAGGGAGGGAGAGAGAGAGGGAGGGAGGGAGGGAGAGAGAGAGGGAGGAAGGGAGGGAGGGAGGGAGGGAGGAAGGGAAGGAGGGAGGGAGGAAGAGAGGGAAGGAAGGAAGAGAAGGAGGGAGGGAGGGAGGGCGGGTGGGAGGGAGGGAGGGAGGAGGACGCTGCAGGAGGAGGCTAAGAGCAAATCTATTTACTTACGAGAATCGTCTGCTCTTTCGGGGCCTTTTATTAAACTCCCGAACTTGGAGGCTCTCTGCGCTCCCTCTCCCCTCCCTCTCCCCTTCCACTATTCCCCCTTTCTCCCTCTTCCTATACCCCCTTCCTCGTCCCTTCCTCTTTATTTTTCTCCGTTTTTCCTTCTCCCTCCCCTTCTCTCTTTCGCTTCCCCTTCTCTTTCCTCCTTTCTTTCCTCTTCCTCTGCCTTCCCTTCTCCTCCTCGATCCCTCTTTCTCCTCCCCTTCTCCCCTCCATCTTTTCCTCTCCCTCCTCTTCCCCTTCCTCCATCTGTCCTCACCCTCCCTCTCCCTCTCCTCACTTCCGGCTCAGTGAAGGAAGAAGTGACGTAGAGGAGGAGGAGAGAGAGGTGGAGAGCTGTGGCAGTAGTAGTAGCAAGTAGTCGTGATAGTGATAGTAATAGTAATAGTAAAAGTTATTGTAATAGTAATTGTAATAGTAATAGTAGTAGTGATAGTGATTGTAATAGTAATAGTAACAGTAGTAGCAATAGTAGAAGTTGTAGTTGTAATAGTGATAGTAGCAGTAGTAGTACTAGTGGTAGTAGTAGTAGTAGTAGTTATAGCAGCAGCAGCAGTAGCAGTAGTAGTAGTAGTAGTAGTAGTAGTAGTAGTAGTAGTAGTAGTAGTAGTAGTAGTAGTGGTGGTAGTAGAAATAGAGAGAGAGAGAGAGAGAGAGAGAGAGAGAGAGAGAGAGAGAGAGAGAGAGAGAGAGAGAGAGAGAGAGAGAGAGAGAGAGAGAGAGAGAGAGAGAGAGAGAAGAAAAGAGAGAAGGATAGAAAGAACAGGAGATGGGGTCAAAAAGTGTTAAAAACTACACGGGGGAAGTGAGGAACGAAGCGATATGTAGAAAAAATTGATGATGCGAATTATAATGAGTAAACAAATAAAAATCTGTGTAAACAATGAAACAAAGACCATCGAAAAATTTAATACAAGAAAATACATCATGATTTTTAATGAAATTACGTTTACGTAAAAAAAAATGGAACAAGTAGAGGAAGGAAGAAAGGAAGAGAGAGAATAAAGAGAAATAAAGAATAAAGAGTTCAAAGGAGATAAGGAGAGAAAGGAAAAGGGGAGATAAGGAGAGAGAAAATGATGAGAATAGGGAAAGGGAGTGAGAAACGGGGTGAATAAAGGAGAGAGATGGAGATGGGGGTCAAAGACAGGGAGGGAAGGGGAGGGAAAACGAGAGAGAGAGAGGGAAGGAAGGAAGGAAGGAGGGAAGAGGGAAGAGGGAAGGAGGGAAGGAGAGGAAGGGGAGGGGAAACGAGAGAGCGAGAGGGAAGGAAGGAGGGAAGAAGGGAAGAGGGAAGAGGGAAGGAGGGAAGGAGGAAGGGGAGGGGAAACGAGCGGAGAAAGAGGGAAGGAAGGAAAAGGAAGGAGGGGAAGAGTGTAGGAAGGGGAAGGCGGAGGGAAGGGGAGGGGGGGAAACGCGAGGGACAGAGAGGGAAGGAAGGAAGGAAGGAGGGAAGAGGGAAGAGGGAAGGAGGGAAGGAGGGAAGGGGAGGGGAAACGAGAGAGAGAAAGAGGGAAGGAAGGAAGGAAGGAGGGAAGAGGGAAGAGGGAAGGAGGGAAGGAGGGAAGGGGAGGGGAAACGAGAGACAGAGAGGGGAAGGAAGGAAGGAAGGAGGGAAGAGGGAAGAGGGAAGGAGGGAAGGAGGGAAGGGGAGGGGAAACGAGAGACAGAGAGGGAAGGAAGGAAGGAAGGAGGGAAGAGGGAAGAGGGAAGGAGGGAAGGAGGGAAGGGGAGGGGAAATGAGAGACAGAGAGGGAAAGAAGGAGGGAAGGAGGGAAGGAAGGAAGGAAAAAGGGAAGAGGGGAAGGAGTGAGGAGGGAAGGGAGGGGAAACGAGAGGACAGAGAGGGAAGGAAGGAAGTAAGGAGGGAAGCGGGAAGGAGGAAGGAAGGGAAAGGGAGGGGAAACGAGAGACAGAGAGGAAGGAAGGAAGGAAAGGAGGAAGAGGGGAAAAGAGGGAAGGAGGGAAGGAGGGAAGGGGGAGGGGAAACGAGAGGCAGAGAGGGAAGGAAGGAAGGAAGGGAAGGGAAGAGGGAAGAGGGAAAGGATGGAAGGAGGGAAGGGGAGGGGGAAACGATGAGACAGGAGAGGGAAGAGAGGGCAAGGAAGGAAGGAGAGAAGGAATGAGGAAGGAGGGGGAAAAAGAGGGAGGGAAGAGGGAAGAGGGGTAGGAAAGGGAAAGGAGGGGGAAAGAGGGAAAGAGGGGAAGGGGAAGAAGAGGGAAGGGCAAAGAGGGATAAGGGGGGAAAGGAGGGAAAAAAAGAAAAAAGAAGAGGGGAAAGGGATGGGGTGGGAGAGCGGAAGGAGGGAAGGAGGGAGCGGATGGGAAAGAAGGGGAGGGGATAGAAACGAGAGAAAGAAGAGACAGATGAGGAAGGAAGGAGAAGAGGGAAGGAAGGAGGAGGGAAAGGAGGGAGAAGGAGGGAAGGGGAAGGGAATGAAAGGAAGGAGGATAGGACAGGAAGGAAGGAGGGATCAAAGAGGGAAGAGGGAGGAGGGACGGAAAGGAGGACAAAGGAAGAGGGAAAGAAAAAGGAGGGAAGGGGGAAAGGGGAGGGGGAGAAACGAGAGACAGAGAGGGAAGGAAGGAGGGAACGAATAGGGGCAGGACGGGAAGAGGGAGGGGAAGGAAGGAAGGATAGGAGGGAAGAGTGGTTTTTTTTGGTTAGGAGGGAAGGAGGGAAGGAAGGGAAGGGGAGGGGAAACGAGAGAGACGAGAGGGGAAGGAAGGAACCAAGGCGGAAGGAAGGAGGGAAAGAAGGAGGGAAAGAGGGAAGAGGGGAGAATAAAGAGGGGTGTAAAGAGAAGGCAAAAAAGGACGGAACGAGGGGAAAGAGGGAAGGAGGGAAGGAGGGACGGGAGGGGAAACGAGAAGGACAGAGAGGGGAGAGGAAGGAAGGAAGGAGGAAAGAGGAAGGAGGGAAAGCGGGAATGGAAGAGGGAAAGGAGGGGAAGGACGAGGGAGAAAGGAGGGAAAAGAAAAAGGGGAGGGGAAAAAGGAAAGGAAAGGTAAAGAGGGAAAGGAGAGACAGAGGAGGGAAAGGAAGGAGGGAAGGAGGGAAAGGCAGGGAAGGAAGGATAGGAAGGAAAGGAGGGCGGGAGGGAAAGAGGGTAGGAGGGAAGGAGGGAGAGGGTGAAAGGGGAGGGGAGGAGGAAAGGAAAAAACGACTGAGACAGCCAGAGGAGGGGGAGTTGGGTGGGCAGAGAGGGGGGAGGGGAAGGGATGGAGAGAGGAGACAGAGAGGGAAGAAGGAAGGCAGGAGGGAGAAGAGGGAGAGGGAAGGAAGAGGGAAACAAATGAAAAGAAGAGGGGAGAGGGAAAGGAGGGAGGGGGGAAAAGGAGGAAGGGGAGGGGAAAAAAACGAAAAGGAAGGAAAGGAAGGAAAAAGAGACGAGGTGGACAGGGAGTAGGAAGAGACACGATGAGGAAGGAAGGAGGAAGGAGGAA
This sequence comes from Penaeus monodon, assembly GCF_015228065.2. NCBI lineage: Eukaryota > Metazoa > Arthropoda > Malacostraca > Decapoda > Penaeidae > Penaeus > Penaeus monodon. The sequence goes on along the minus strand of NC_051392.1, from coordinate 591,463 downwards.
AGGAGTCGGGAAGGGGGAAGGAAAAGGAGGGAAGGAAGGGAAGGAGGAAAGGATGGAAGAGGGTAGGAGGGGGGGGATAGGAGGGAAGGAGGAGAGAGGGAAAAGGCAAAGGGGAAGGGGGAGAGAAATGGGGAGAGGAAAGGAGGGGAGAAGGAAAGGAGGAAAACGAAGATTTGAGGAGAGAAGAGGAGAAACGAGAGACAGAAGAGCGAGAGGAGGAGAGGTACCAGGGGGAGACAGAGAGGGATAGGAAGGAAGGGAAAGAGGAATGGAAGGAAGGAAGGAAGTAACGGAAGGAAGGAAGAAGGAAGGAAGGAGGGAAGAGGGAAGAAGAGGGGAATGAGGGGAAGGAGGGAAGGAGCGGAAGGGGAGGGGAAACAAGAGACAGAGGGGGAAGGAGAAGACAGGAAGAGGGAAGGACGGAGGGGGAGGGAAAGGAGGGAAGGGGAAGGGGGAAAGAGGAGGGAAGGAAAGGAAGGAAAGGAGGAAAAGGAGGGAAGAGGGTTGGTGGTTAGAGTGTAGGAGGGTAGGGAAGGAGGGAAAGGAGGAGGAAGGGGAGGGGAAATAAACGAGAGACAGAGAGGGGGGAGAAGAGGAAGGAAGGAAGGAGGGAAGAGGGGAAAAAAAAGAGGGAAGGAGGGAAGGAGGGAAGGAAGGAAGGAGGGAAGAAGGAAGGAGGAAAGGAAGGAAGGAAGGAAGGTGAAGGTGAAAGTGAAGAGAGGGTGGGAGGGAGGGAGGGATAAAGAGAGAGAGATAGATAGAGAAAGGAGAAAGAAAGAGAAAAGAGAAAGAGAAAGAGAAAGAGAAAGCGAAAGAGAAAGGAAGAGAAGAGAAAAGAGAAAATAAAAATCTCTCCTCTTCTCTTCTCTTCCTCCCTTCTCCTTCCTCCCCCCTCCCTATTCCCTTAAAAAAAAAAAAAAAAAGAAAAACAGAGAACAACGGAAAAGAAAAGAAGAAGAAGAAGAAAAAAAAAAACATGACCACCTGCACAAAGGAAACCCCCTCCCCCCTCCCCCCTTCCCCTTCGCCTCCCTCCCCCCTCCCCCCCTCCCCCTATTGATCCACGCTGTCGATAGAGAGACTTCTATACCTGTGCTTTTGGCGTTGTGCGTGCGTGCGTGCGTTGCGTGGTTGTGTGCGTGTGTGTGTGTTGTGTGTGTGGTGTGTGTGTTGTGCGTGCCGTGGGTGTGTGTGTGTGTGTGTGTGTGTTGTTGTGTTTGTGTGCGTTGCGTGCGTCGTGTGTGTGTGTGTGTGTGTGTGTGGGGGGGGGCGGGCCGGTGTGTGGGTGTGTGTGTGTGCGTGCCTTGCGTGCCTCGTGTGTGTGTGTGTTGTGTATCGTGTGTGTGTGCTGTGTGTTTGCTTTGTTTTTGGTCGGTGTTGTGGTGTGTGGTGTTGGGTGTGTGTGTTTGTTGTCCTGTTGTCGGCTGTAGTTCTTGTTGTGTGTTTGTGCGTATGTGTGTGTGTATGGTTAGCTTCTATACTTTTAGTCTTCAATTTATTCTATTTTTCTAAATTACGATGTTTGTATGAATGAAGGCATGAATGAATGAAGTTGTGAAGGCATGAATGAATGAAGTTGTGAAGGCATGAATGAATGAAGTTGTGAAGGCATGTGATTATGACATTGACAGTTTTCGAAGGCATGAAATGAGACGAGCATACGTTGTGAAGGCCACAGAATAATGAACGTTGTAGCAAGGTACATGGACTGACATGCAACGTTCGTGAACGGCTAATCCACTATGAGCCATGAAGCAAGTTGTTGAGGCATGAATGAACCCATGAAGTTTAGTGAAGGCATGAAATGACCCATGAAGTGGTGAAGGCTATGACTGAAGAAGTTGTTGAAGGCCATGACAATGAATGAAGTTGTGAAGGCATGACATATGAACGTGTGAAGGCACATGAAATGAATGCGCCATTACCCCGGATGCACGAAAGATTCCTCATTTTCTGAACAACACAAGGGACGTAATGGAATAGCAGGACATGAGGAATACACACAGAATGAAATGGAAGGGCGAGAAGCGCAGGAGAGAGAAGTAGAAAGGAGAGGAGAGGAAAGGGAGACAAAGAGAACAAAACCAAAGGGAGACACGAAGACCGCAGAGAAAGAGCGAGGGGAAAGAGACAAGGGAGAAAGAATGGAGTCCTGCCAGAACGAATACCAAATAACCTCCAATCGCGGACGTCCCCCTTCCATTCCGCACCCCCCTTAGTGTCGGCGACCGACCCCCCCCCCCTCTCCCCTCCTCCGTGGGGGACTGCCAGGCCGCGGGTGGAGAACGCGAAGGGAACACAGCTAAGACTCGAGCCGCCGCTCACAGAAATGGAAGACCAAACAACGAGCACGCGACCGTGAACGACGAGGAGCAGGACCGAGTAAGAGCAGACTATTAATATGAGAAGGAGGGACCCCGAAACGAAAGGATTCCCAAGACGTCAACACTCCAAAGACGAGGATGAAGACAGCGCACACGAGAGATGGATTTTAAGAGAGAACCCAACACGGTTAATGAGATACAGACAGAGCCGGCGACACCTTTGTAGTGAGGAGCCGCTGACAGAGATGGAGAGGGAGCTCCGGAGTCAGCAGCCTCACCCCCAATCACAAGACAAAGCAACGAGAGGCACTGGATGCAAGAAAGACCATACCACGCCATGCACGAGCGACCGCAGAGAAAAAAATGACCATGCCACGACCCGTCCATGGGGACCCGAGGACAGCGAGCCGTAATGAGTTACGGAGACGGAGCCACCGACCAGACGATAGAGAGAGGGGAAAGGAGAGAGGAGTGGGCGAGAGGGGAGGAGAGAGGAGACGAGAAGAGGGGGGAAGAAGGGAAGAAAGAGCGGGAAGGAAATGGAAAGACGAGAGAGAGAAGAGAGAAAGACGAGAAAAAAAAGACGAGAGCGAGAAGAGAGAGGAGAGAGAAGAATGGGAGAGAAGCAGCGACCAGAATCACGAGCGATGTAACCCCCCACCGGCAGAGGGAGCCGTAGGAAGAACGAGAAGCGAACGCAAGAGAGAGAGCAGAAGAATCCAACGATTAGACGCCAGACCACCGAGTACGATTCCCCCCGAGCCAGCGATGAGAGTAGAAGAGAAGACGGGAGAAGCAAACCCAGAAAAAGACACCAAAGATCAGCCGCCGACCCCGGCGACCTGCCCCCAGCGCAGAGGGAAACAAACCACACACAAAAAAACAAAGAAAGACGAGAAGGATTCGGCAGGAGAGAAGAGCAAAGAAGACAGACGGTTGAGAAGAAGAAGACGCGGAGACCAACGACACAACACAACGCAAGACGCACCGCCTGATGGTATTCCCCGCTTCCCTAGCAGGGGTGGAGAGAGAGGAGAGAGGAGGGAGAAGGAGAGAAGAAAGAAAGAGAAAGAAGAAAGAAGAACAAAGGAAAGAAAGAAAGGAGCTGGAGAAGAGGAGAGAATCAGCGACCTAGAGAACACGTGACGGAATGTCACGGACAGACGACAGGACCCCCACCCGAGGAAGTGACGCACGTTGAGGCCCCCGCTAGTCGCAGACATGCCTGGAGAGCCAGCAGAACAGCATCGACCAGCACAGGAGCAGACACGACAAAAGAGGAAACCAAGTATAAAAACGACAAGACACTAACTCCGAGAACGCTACCGATGAAGGACTAAGAAGAATCCCGACGAGAAAGAGAGAGAGAGAGGAAGGAAAGGGAGGAGGAGGAGACCGAGAGGAAGGAAGACGATGAGAGGAAAGCAAGATAAGGACGAGGCCTGACGTAGGGATCGTTTCAGACCCCCGACCCGAGCGAGACAGGGGACATTCGAGAGGATAGGGGAGTCTTAGCTCTCCGAGCCCGAGAATTGCGGTCGACTGAGAAGGTGAGCCCCCTTCCACGCCGTGCGTTCTTTCAAGACCTTTTTTCTTTTCTTTTCTTTATTCTTCCTCCTTTTTTTTTTTGGACGCGCGGAGATTTAATTGATTAGCGAAAGAGAGATGACAAGACAATGACAAGAGGCAGAAACCAGAGCGAAAGGGATCCCCTCGAAAAGGGACCTGTAGGGACAAAGGACACAAACAGAACGAAAGAGGAAACCGGGGTAAGCGATACAGGATGATACCAACGAAATCAGAACCATAGAAATCGACGAAGGCTAAATGAGCAAGCAGAGGGCGAGAAGGGAACAGAGACACGCCAGGAAAATTAGAGAAAGAAAGACCACAACATCGACAATGCATGAGAACAAGAGAGGACGATCAGGGAGACAGGAGGATGGTCTTCGATGGGACGAGGGCCAGCGCAGGAGAGAGAGTAGACGGAGACCGAGGAGCGAAGGAGAAGGGAAGAAAACAGAAGGGAAGAAACGACATTGGATCATGGAGCAACACGGACCAAATATGAAATATGTAGGAAAGAGTTAAGGGTAAGTTTCGGAAAAGAGTCGGGCCACACACGAAGGCACGGAAAATGAGGACAAGTAGTAATTAAGGGGAGAGAGTGGACCGACGACGAGGAGAGAGAGGGAGAGAAGAAGAGGAGCAGGAGACAGACAGCAGAGAGGAGCAGCAACCCGAGGGGCGAGGCCCGATTGAGAAGCCGCAGCCGGACGCCGAGCAAGAAGAGGAGGAGAAGAAGACGAGAACTGCGACTGAGCATGAGAAAACCTGAGAGGAGAGCGAGGAAGATGGTAGGAGAAAGAGAGACCCCGCAGCCGGGAGTAGAGGGGCACCACGAGAGGAGAGAGCGCACCGACGAGGATGAAGACGAACACTGTTAGAGAAGGAGAGAAGCACGAAGAGCGGGAGGAGCGGAGAGAAGGAAGAGGAGGATCCAGACAGACGCACGCATGTAGGATTTGGTAAGAGGGAAGAGACCGGACTACTAGAGAGAAGAAGAAGAGCGAGAGAGAGAAGAGGAGAGAAGGAGAGAGGAGAGAGGGGGAGAGGGAGGAGACCGAAATGAGATTGAGAGTAGCAGAGACGGACCATCTCGGGAGGGTGAGAACCCGAGACGAAGACGGACGAGAGAGGAGAGAGGAGAACCCCGGAGATGGCACGAGGCGAAAGATGAGAAAACACTAGAGAGAGAGGAGGCCCTGAGAGAGAGGAGAGACGCGAGGAGAGACAGAAATGGCAGAGACGGAGAGGAGAGCAAGAGGAGAGGAAGAGACGAGGAGGAACAGAGAGAGAAGGGAGGACTGAGAGAACAGAGCAGAGGAGAGGACGGGAGAGAAAGGACATGGAGGACGACGAGACGCAGAGCGCCTGAGAAGAAGAAGATTAACAGAACTGCAAGAGGAGCGGAGAGGAGAGTTGTATTCGAGAGACCGAAGAGGAGAGAGATAAAGAGTATAAAAGAGGTTAAAAACAAAGGGACCCGAGAGCGTACGATGAGAAAGAGAAGAGAGAACCAGAGCACTATGTAGAGAAGATGGACGACGAGGAGAGAGGACGCTTTGCCCCGATTGATGGGAGAGACCCGCACGAAACGCACAGAGATTTGATGATGCAACAGATAGAGGGAAAGAGGACACGTGGAGACGGGCAGAGCGAAGAGCGCATGTCGAGACCCGTACACAGAGAGAGAGGAGAGAGGAGAGAGAAATAGGAGAGAGAAGAGAAGGAGCCGGAAGGAGAGGAGAGAGAGAAGAAGAGGAGAGATGAAAGATCCTAAATAAAAGTAAGGAAAAAAAGGAGAGGAAAGAGGAAAAAGAAAAGGAAAAAAAAAAAGAAGTTTAATTAAAAATTTTACAAATGGTTAAATTAATAACTGTAGGGAAAGAAGAGGTAATTCTCCCATTTACTATGTAAACAACAATATATATACACATTTATATACAATAACATAAGCAACAGAGTTGGTCATAATATAAACAGGTCAGACGCCGTTGAGAGGAGAGACCGGAGCATCACCGAGAGAACATACATGGAGAGCCTGAGAGGGAGATTTGGGCACGACCGAGAAGAGCCGGACCATCGAGATGAAGGAGAGAGAGAGAAGAAGCCTAAGAGAGAAAGAGAGAAATACCATAAAGGGATACCTTCCGCACACCGACATGTACGAGGAGGACGATGAGAGAAAAGGGGAAGAGAGGATCGAGAAGATCAGTCGAGACGAAGATTGAGAGGAACCAGACGCTGGAGAGAGGAAGAGAGAAGAAAGAAGAACAACCTGGAGGAGCCCCAAGCACGACACCTCGAGAGGAGCACGATGATGCACGAGGAGAGCGAGACGCAAGAGAAGGACCGCGTAGGACGGCCCGAGAGGAGGGACCTGGGTGTGTAGCGAAGATGAAGGAAGAAGGAGAGAGAAAGCTGACGGGGGAGGAGCAGGGACCTTTGAGACGACGAGGGGCCCCGAGAGAGAAGAATGCGCAGAAAGTGAGACGGACCCCCGAAAGAGAGAAGAGAGACCTGATGGAGACCTGAACGAGAGACCGCAGGCCTCGCAGAAGACGAGTGGAGAGAGGCGAGCGAAAAGACGGCCATTGACGCGAACCACTATTGCGTGACGCGGAGGGATGAGAGAGACATTAGAGAGGACCTAGAGGAGCATGAGCAGTGAGGAGGAGAGGAGGAGGAGAGAGAGCAGAAACGAGAGCACCATGCGAAGAAGACTATAGAGAAGAGATCGGAGCGGACTGAGGAGACCACGAGGACGAGGCCAGACTGAGAGGAGCTGAGGAGAGGACGAGGACCTCGTTAAACAATCTATGTTGGTTTGTTTAATATGCAAATCAAACAACTAAAGAACCAAAATGGATTACTAACGAGGGGGGAACGGACGGAAACACTAGAACACCACTTAATAAGAGTTTAAGGGATCTAAAGTATAAACACCCAAGAACCCAAGACGGAAAGAGTCTAATCATTGTCGGTCGGCAGTGTTAAACCCAAAACCTTTGTAAAGTAAAAACGTTTACTTAATATTATAACAGTTGTACAACTACTATCAAGGCCAGGAGAGGATGGAGATGAGGAAGCGACCGAGAGAGTAAGAGAGCGCAGCTGGGAGAGGTCATCAACCAGACAAGTAGGAAAATTAGTTATATCACGCAATACGGACAGTTAAATTGACCTTTACAACACGTTTACTACCTAGTTAAAAAATTAACAAAACAAAACACAACATGTTCATATGGTATTTTTACGTCTAAACATTAAAAACACAAGCCCGGGGTCAGACCGCGACCACACGGACTCTCACCCCAATAAAACAACAAGACACAAGAAAAGATGGGAAAGAGTATAAGTGTAAACAACAAACCGGCCTTCCCAAAAAAAAAGAAAGACCGTGAAAAGCACTTGGGGCGAGACCTAGAGCGCGGAGATTTGTGATAGGGAATCTTAGAAAAACGGAAGAACAAACTTAAGACAAAGAGAAAAAGAGGGAAAACGAGACAAACACCCACAACCTGGAAAAAGACGCCCAAACCACAGAAGCAAAAAAAGGACAAGAGAGTAGTAAAAGGAAAAAGAAAAAAAAAGGAGGAAAGGGCAAAGAGGACCTAACGAGTACAACCCGGTCTAAAACTAAATGAAATAAGAAAGAGAGGAACTCCCCCGAAAAGGGACCAACAAAAAGACGCTTGGGTACCAAACCCACCTCCCCAAGAGTAATAACAAGGGAGAGGACGAGCCCATGAGAGAGGCAATTCCTGAGATGGGATTTTTTTTTTTTTTGATGTTTATCACTTGGAGAGGATCCCTGATGATGATATGGCTTGATCGACGCACAGTTTAGGGAGTTCGAGTGAGGAACGTATTATGAGAAACAGCCGCAGCATCACCCCCAGTATTGGTGACCAAGTCACAGTACACAACGTATACACCCACAATTGGAAAGCCAAACAACACAACAAAAGAAACGACTGGGATAAAAGAGTTTACCAAACCTCCCAAAGGCAAAAGAGGAAAGCAACGTACTTATACCCACCACCCAATGCAAGAGGACCTCCCACAAGGATCTCCCATCGAAAAGCGGTTACTTAAATCCAACACATCAAAACAAGATGGAAAAAAAAAACGCAGGTTCAAGTGTAAAGGTTTTAATGTAAACAAGTACAAAAGAGTTATTTTAAATAGTCAAAGATATATTTTACTACATTATTTTAACTCATTATAAATTCCAAAACCATTGTAATTAAAAAAATATAATTTAACAAAAAACCAATAAATTAATATAAAGTATTTTATAAATTAAAAAGTCTTTAAAAAAAAGAGTATCATATGTAAATTGTGTTTAAATTAATAATAAATTGGTCAAAGAGTAAAAGGTTAAAATGGAGATGCGAGGAGTGAGGAAGTTAATAATGTGGAAAACTTATTAATATAAGTGTAAATACCCCAACAACGGGACCTTGCAGACCGAGGAGCGACTGAGAAGATTGATATGAGAGCTACCCGAGAACGTGAGGCCCGGGAGACCGAGGCAGCTACGAGCCCGGAGACGGCTCGAGAGGAGAGAGAAAGAGGACCAGCTGAGAGAGAAGACCGCGAGAGGACAACGCAGGAGGAGCGGCGAGACAGAGGAGGAGATCGAAGAGACCGAGAGGAGAGGGAGACGAGAAGAGGAGAACAGAGTCGAGGAAGAACGACCACGAGAGGGGGAGACCCGACCCCCGCTTGCCGCCGAGAGAGACGGGAGACGGAGGGAGGAGAGACACGCCGAGCGAGGAAGAGAGAAGCAGGCAAGACCGGAGAAGGAGCCGAGAGCATATAACCATAAAAAAGTAGTAAAAAAACGTCAAAAACCCGGCGAAAAACAGAGCGTACACAACACCACACGGGAAACAGAACAAACGAGAAACAACGGGGCACGAGAGCGAGCCGAGACAAGCGAAAGAGAGCGAAGACCCCCTTAAAATAAAAGGGACGAAGAGAGGAGACCCCGGCAGAGGATACGCAGAGAGCAAAGATGACAGGAGCAGGAGTCTGGAGGAGGACCCCGGAGTTGAAGCGAGGCAGACTGAGAGCGCGGAGGACGGACGAACCACGAGAGGAGACGGATGACGACAGTAAATGGGAGCCGCGAGACGATGGAGAAGAGGACGGACGGAGCACAGAGCACGGAGGCCCGACGAGTACGCGCAGACGAAGACCGGGGACCGACGCAGAGGCGACCGAGCAGGAGGAGAAGGAGCGGACGACGGAGAAAACCCGATTCCACCCTCCTGACCGATGGAGAGGAGAAGAGTGAGAGAATGAGAGGAGGAGAGGAGGAAGAGGAGAGAGAGAAGAGGAAAGAGGAGACGAGAGAGGGAAGAAGAAAGAAACAAAGAAGGAGAGGAGAGACGATTGAGCGAAGACGCGGAGGACCGAGAGAGGTAGGGAGAGCAGACGCGACAGCGGAGGAGAAGAGAGTAAGAACGACACCCGACCGACAGGACCCCGAAAGAGGAGGATTTCCAGGCAGACCCGTAGGACCGAGGGAAGAAAGAGGAGAGGCCGAGCCACGACGACGCCAGGAGAGATCCACGCTGGGATGTGAGTGGAGGGGGAGAGAAGGAGAGATTTAAGGAATCACGAAAAAGAGGGAGGATGGAGAGGGAGTGAAGAGGAGGGGAGGCGAAGGAAGGAGAGCCGAGTCGAGCGAGAAAACTGGGAGAGAGAGAGGACAGAGAGACGAAAGAAGAGCGAGAAAAAGACAAGAAGAGGAGACGGTAGGAAGACAGACGGGAAGCGGAACCAATTTTGCTCGGACGCGAGAGAAAGTAGAGAGAAGCGCTGGGAGAAGAGGAGGAAACAGGAGACCCGAGAGGAGGAGAGAAAGAGAGGCGAGAAGTGAGAAAGAATAGAGGGAGAGAGGAGGCAAGCAAAGGATCGAGAGAATGAGAAAGAGGATTGGGACGTAGAGGAGAACCGAGAGATGGGAAGGAGTGCCGGAGGAGAGAGGAGAACCGATAAGAGGAGAGGGCAGAGAGGAACAAAAGTGTTGAGAGGGACACCACTAAGGTGAGAGGCGACAGGAAGGGGCCCAGGGGATCTTGGCATGGATAAGGGAGAGAGAAGAAAGGAGAGAGCAGAGAGGAGAGGAGAGAGGAGAAGGAAAAGAGGAGAGGAGGGAGGGGAAGGGAAGAGGGGAAGGGAGAGGGGAGAGAGGAAAAGGGAGAGGAGAGCTAGAGGGGAGAGAAGAGAAAGGGAGAAGAACGGAGAGGAGAAAGAGAGAACAAGAGACCCACGAGGGGAAAAGAGAAAAGTAGAGAAAAGAGAGGAAGAGAAAAGAGAGAGGGAGGAAAAGAGAAGGGAGAGAGACAAAGAGAGACGAGAGGAGAAGAGGAAATGAGGAGGAACAAATAGATGAGAAGAAAAGAGAAAAGAAAGGAGGATGACGGAAGAATGAAAGAAAAAAGAAAAGAGGACGAGAGAAGCGAAAAAGACGAAGAGAAAAGAAAAAAGATGAGAGAAGAAGTGGAGAAGAAACGCTGGAAGAGAGGAGAGAAAAGAGAACCAAACATAAGGGAGGAGAAGAAAGAGAGGTGGAGACCGAGGGAAGAGAAGAAGGAAAAAGAAAAAGGAGGAGAAGAAGAGAAGGCAAAAGAATGAGGTTGTTGGGAGAGAAGGAAAAGAGACAAGAGAGAGGAACGGGCGAGAGAAGAGTCACGAGATGAGAAGAGAAAAGAGGAGATGGAAGAAAAAGACTTGAGAGGAGAGAGGGAAAGAAAATGAGAGAGAAGAAAAAGATGACGAGAAGAAAGGAGAAGAAAGAAAGAAGAAAGAGAGAGAAGAAAAGATGAGAGGGAGGAAGCGAGAGAGAAGAAGCGAAGAAAGGGAGAGAGGGAAAAAAAATGACGAGAGACTTGAGGGGTGGAAAAAAGTGGGGTGAAAGGGGAGAGGGAAAAAACGAAGAGGAAAAGAAAGAAGTGAAAAAAAGGGGAAATGAAGAAGAAAAGGAAAAGGGAAGAAGAAAGGAAAGAAGAAAACAAAGAGGAGAGAAGAAAACGCACCGAGAGAAGAAAAGGAGAGAGATCTGAGTGAGAAGGAAAAGGAAGAGGAGAAGAAAAAAGGATGAAGAAGGAAGAAGAACCGAGAGAAGAAAAGAGAGACGCAGAAAAGGAGGAAAGAAGAAAAGATGAGGAGAAGAAGAGAGAGAAGACAGGACGAGAGGAAGAGAAGTGCGAAAAAATAAAGAGCCGAGAGAAGAGGAGCAGGCAGGGATGAAAGAGGTAGAGGATGGAGAGGAAAAAAAAAAAAGAGGAGAGGAGGGGAGGGGGGAGGGAAGAGGGGAAGGAGGGGAGAGCGAGGGGAGTGAGGAGGGTGGAGAGAGAAGAAAAGGAGAAAGGAAAGAAAAGAGAAGGGGGAAAAGAAGGATAAAAAGAAAAAAAAAAGACGGAGAGCAGAGAGGAAGGACGAAAAGAGATAGAAGGAAAAGAGAAGAGAGAGGAAGAC
>NC_051392.1:560082-575082 GCF_015228065.2 Penaeus monodon | reverse complement strand
ACAAAAACCAAAAACAACACAAACAAACAAAATGAGACAACAAACATACAAACAACAACAATAACAACAAACAACGACAAACAGCAACAAACAGCCCGGGCGCATCGTCGTACATCCGACAACCCACAAACTTCTGAAACCTGAAACCACTTTATTAAGAAGGCAATTTAAAACTCCCGTTGGATATTACTGCTAATTAGGGAGCAACATCACTATGTAGAAGGGGCAGGAGGATGAGACGGAAGGAGGGGAGGGAGAGGGGAGGGAGAGAGAGGGAGGGAGGGAAAGAGGGAGAGTGGAGGGAGAGAAAGGGAGGGAGGGATAAAGGGATGGAGGGAGGGAGAGGGAGAGGGAGAAGGGAGGGAAAGAGGGAGAGAGAGGGGGACGGGACGGAAGTGGAGGTTAGGATGAGTGGCCACTAGGATGGATGGAGGAGGGACGGGAGGGAAGTACAGCGGAAGGACGACCACAGCGGAGGGAAGGAAGGAGAGAAGGAGGGAAGGAGACGTACAATACAAAAGGGAAGATAGAAAGGGGAGCCCCCCCCGGGAGTGACAGGAGGGGGAAGAAGAAAACACACGAGAAAGAGAGCAACGCGGCAACAGAACAGGAAGAGAAAAAGAGACGAAAAAGGAGGAGGACTCCCGACATGACCAGAAGGAGGCATGAATGAGGGAAGGAGGACCGGAAGAAGGAAGGAGGGGGGGGCGGAGCAAGATTGTGACCTTCAATCTACTTTAGTTGTTCTGTTCTCTCCTTTTTTGGTTTGATTTTTTTTCTCACATTTGTTTCTCTTTTTGATCCTGTACTGTCTCTCTGTCTCTTGTCTCTCTCCTCTCTCTCTCTCTATTCCTCCTCATTCTCCTCTCACTCTCTCTCACTCTCTCTATTTACACCTTCACTCCTTTTTTCTCAAACAACATTTTTTTTTCTTCTATATCTCACCTCTTTTCATCTACCCTATATATTCATTCTGTCCTATTTTCTCTCTTCCGCTATTTTATCTCTCTCTATTAGATACAATATATAACACACATACACATGGTCTAATATCAGCCTATCTATCTATCTATCTACCTATCAATCAATCAATCTATCTATCTATCTACCAATCAATTTATCTATCTACCAATCAATCTATCTACCAGTCTTTCTATCTCTCTACCAATCAATCTATCTACCTATCTACCACTCAACCAATCTACCAATCAATCTGTCTCTCCACCAATCAATCTCCCTAAAAAACAGTCAATCTATCTACCAATCAACCTGTCTAACTACCAATACAACCTGAGTCTGACAACCAATCAACCTGTCTAACAAACACAACAAACTGACTCTTAACACCAATTCCAACCTTCCATAACTATCAATCAACCTGTCTATCTATCAATCAACCTGTCTGACAACCAATCAACCTGTCTGACAACCAATCAACCTGTCTGACAACCAATCAACCTGTCTAACAACCAATCAACCTGTCTAACAACCAACCAACCTGTCTAACAACCAACCAACCTGTCTAACAACCAACCAACCTGTCTAACAACCAATCAACCTGTCTGACAACCAACCAACCTGTCTAACAACCAATCAACCAACCAACCAACCAACCAACCAACCACCCAATCAGCCAATCACTCCATCTATTCCCCTTCTTTCTCTCGCCATCCTCACCATCTGCCGGACCTCGACATCACCTGGGCCCATCGCGAATGAGGCTCGACGCCGGTTGTGAAGATAATTGCCATTATGCGATGATTGGGTTTGTTATAAAGTTACGCGCCATAACGATATGTTGACTTCGGGAATCTGTGATGGGAGGGAAGGAGGGGTAAAAGGAGGGAGGGAGGGAAGGTAGAAGGAGGGAGGGAGAGCAGAAGGAGGGAAGGGAAGGAGGGAGGGTAGAAGGAGGGAGGGAGGGAGGGAGAGCAGAAGGAGGAAGGGACGGAGGGAGGGTAGAAGGAGGGAGGGAGGGAGGGAGGGTAGGAGGAAACGCGCAGGAAGCGACAGCCCGATCAGATCCACGGAGGGAGGACGACCGCCGAGGACCGGGTAGACTAGGCAGGAGACGGGACTAGGCACGGTGAACGCGAGAGGACGGCAAGGAGAAGACAGGTAGCCCCCCCGAAAGCGAGGGAGGGAGGAGGGAGTCGTTCACAGAACAAGAAGGGAGCGACAGCGGAGGGCGAAACAAACCCGAGGCACGACGCCCGCGAGACCGACCCGGATCCGCCACGACGAGAGCAAGGACAGAACCGAGGCGGCGCGGAGAGAGCAATGAAGAGGTCGACCGTCCTGAGAGGAGAAGAGGAGCAGCGACCACCGCGAGAGACGACAGAGAGGCTGCGAGCCAGCCCGGCAGCGATCGAAGACGAGAGAGACGAGAGACGAGGAGAGGAGTGAGGAGAGGAGGAGAAAGAGGTGGAACGGGGGGCGAAAGAAAGCAGCCAAAAGAAAGCGGAGAGAGAGAGAGAGAAGACAGAGGAGAGGAGAGAGGAAAGACCGAGAGGAGAGTTGAGATTTGAGAGAGAGAAAGAGAAGTTACGTTCCCCAACCTCTCCCTCCTCTCCTCTCCTCCTCCTCTTTCTCTCCCTCTTTCCCTTCCTCCTCCCTCTCCTCTCCTTCCCTTCCTCCTCCTGTCTTCTCCCTCCTCTTCTCCCTTCCTTCTTTCTCCCCTTTTTCCCCCCCTCCCCCCCCCACGCCCCCCCCACTTCCCATCCCTCCGATATCATCCCGTCACCCCCATCCCCCCTCACGCCCTCCGATCCGCTCCACCCTCTCTCCCCCTTCCCTTTCTCTCCCCCTCTACACCCCATCCCTCCCCCCTCTCCTCAACCCTCCCTCCTTCTCTCCCCCCTCTCTCTCCCTCTCCCTCCTCCCTCTACCCTCTCCCCCCCCCCTTGATCCACGAGGACCTGCAACAGTTTAAGCGCCACAATTACTAGCCATAAGCCGGCAGAAGAGGAAACAATATCGGTCTGTCAAACCCTCGTTTTCCCCTTCATAATTGGCGCAAAGTTTTGAGGGGAAAGAACAATCCGCTTTACCGATGGGGAGGTGAGGGGAGAGCGAGGAGGGGGGGGGAGGAGGAGTGAGGGGAGAGCGAGGAGGGAGGGGGAGGAGGAGGGGGGGGAGGGGAGTGAGGGGGGGAGGGGAGGGGGAGGATAGGGGGGGAGGGGAGGAGGGGGAGGGGGTGGGGGGGGGAGGGGAGGGGGGGGGGGGGGGGGGGGACGGGGGGATGGGGAGAGGGAAGGGGGGGGGGGGGGGGGGGGGGAGGGGGAAGGGGGGGGGAGGGGAGAGGGGGAAAGGGGGGGAAAGGGGGAGGGTAAAAGGGGGGAGGGGGGGGGAAAGGGGGGGAGATAGGGGGGGGGGGAGGGGTGGGGGAGAGGAGAGGGGGGAAGGGAAAGAAAGGGGGGGGAGTGAGGGGGGGGAGGAAGGGGGGGAGGGAAGGGGGGGCGGGAGGGGAGGAGGAAGGGAAAGGAGGGAGGGGGAAGGGGGGGGGTGTAGGGGAGGGAGGGGGGGGGGAAAAGAGGGGAGGGGAGGGAGGGAGGAAGGGGGGAAAGGAGGGGGGGGAGGAAAGGGGGAAAGGGGGGGGGGGATGAAGGGGAAAGGGGAGGGAGGAAGGAGAGCGGAGGGGGGAGGAGGAGGGGGGCAAAGGGGGAGGGAGGGAGGAAAGGGGGGAGGGAGGGACGCAGCGCGTAATGATGCCTCGCTCGGACCAGCGGCGGCGGCCGCGTGCGTCTTATCTCCCTCTCCTTCTCCTCCTCTTCCTCTTCTTCTTCCTCCTCCTCCTCCTCCTCCTCCTCCGCCTCCTCCTCCTCCTCCGCCTCCTTCTCTCCCTCTCCTCTCTCTCTCCTCCTCCTCCTCCTCCTCCTCCTCCTCTCTCCTCCTCCTCCTCCTCCTCCTCCTCCTCCTCCTCCTCCTCCTCCTCCCCTCTTTCCCTACAACATAAAACGCTGATCGCTGAGTCTAATAAGAGAGAGAGAGAGAGAGAGAGAGAGAGAGAGATAGAGAGAGAGAGAGAGAGAGAGAGAGAGAGAGAGAGAGAGAGAGAGAGAGATTAAAATAAGGATTTTCATAAGGGCATTAAGAGAAGTATTTAGAAAGACGAAATACCAAGGGGAAAAAAAAACACATTCCAGCAAAGACAAAACGCACATAGAAAAAAAAAACACGAAAAAAAACAGATTTAACGGGAATAATATAATACACAATATCAACCGTTTGTCTGCCTTCCCCCCTCCCTCCCTCCCTCCCTCCTCCCTCCCTTCCCCTCACCCCCCAGAAAAATGATGAATCTGTGATCGTTCAACATTACCGTTTAACGTCGCGCGCTCTCGTGCATCTGGCAACGGAGATTCAACTTACCTGGAAGGAGGGGGAGAGAAAAAGAAGATTAATTATGCGTTTGAGCACCTGGGCAATTAAGGCCTGTGAAGGGTTGTCTGTTCTGAATAACACTTAGAGGCTTTTGTGTTCTTTGTTCATGGTGTTCTGGTGATTCGAAGGATGTGAATCTTTTTTATCTAAATAAAAAAATAAAAATCTAGCAAAATAACGAGATGTATTGGTATTGCAGTATTTCAACCAAACCAAGTCTCTAAGTAAATCATTGCATTCACAAGAAAACATATAACGTTCATAAACTGATTTAAAAAAAACGTTACGAACACGTCACATTCACATCAAACACAAAAAAAAACACAAATAGTAAAAACTGAGATTTCACAACACATAAAAACAACATACCACTCCCCTCCCCCCCATTGAAAATTATATCCTTTTGCCCCAAATTAAACAAACGAAATCCCCTATTCCCCCCCCCCCTCTGTCCCTTAACACCCCCCCCCCCGAACAGATACACCAGTCAGAAGCCCTATTAATGCAGGAATAATAATTGCCAATTTTCCACGGGTGATGCTGGACAGGGAGAGGAGAGGGAGGCGGGGCGTGGTATGACGCAACAGGTCGTGACGATACAGGCTGTGTACAGAGGGGCTTTGTGTGATGCAAGTTGAAATCTTGGTGCGTAGAATGGTTTGTGTATTGTTTGTGCGTTGCTGGAGGGTTTGCTTTGTTTGTTTTTATCTTGTTTGTGTGAATTGTGAAAGTTTTTTTTAAAATCTTGTTTGTGTGAATTGTGTAAGTTATTTGTTTGTGTGATTGTTAAGTTGTTTAAATCTTGTTGTGTGAATGGTTGTTTATTTGTTTGTGGTTTGTCTGGTGTTTGTGAATTGTGTAAGTTTTTTTTTTTATCTTGTTTGTGTGAATTGTGTAAGTTTTTTTTTATCTTGTTTGTGTGAATGGTCTGGCTATTTTGTTTGTGAGAATTGTTTAAGCTGTTATCTTGTTTGTGTGAATTATATGCCTGTATCTTGTTTGTGTTTTTGTTTTGTTTGAGCGAATTGTCTGTTATGCGGATTGTTTTGATTTTATTATGGCGAATTTAGTGTTTATTTCGTCTGTGCGAATTCTCCATTTTTATCATTTGTTTATGCAGATTGTGCAAGTTTTTACTTTGTTTCTGATTTGTCTAAGTATTATTTTGTTAGTGCAGCTGTAAAATGTTTATTTTGTTTGTGCGAATTGCCTATTCGTACTTTGTTTAAGTTCTTGCTTTAATTCTGATTTGTTTAAGTCTATATTATGTTTTTATCATTTGTGCGAACTTACTAAGAATTTATATTGCTTGTGCGAATTTTTTTTTTATACTATTTTGTGCATTGTCTAATTTCTAATTTTGTTTGTGCGAATTATCCAAATGTTTATGTTGTTTGTGCGAATTATAAAAAAACTTTTATTCTCTTTGTGCGAATTGTAATTTTTTTTATTCTGTTTGAACGATTTGTAAAAGTTTTAATTCTGTTTGTGCGAATTGTATTTTTTTTTTATTCTGTTTGTGCGAATTGTAAAAGTTCTTAATTCTGTTTGTGCGAATTGTAAAAAAAAAGTCTGTTTATGCGAATTATAAAAGTTTTTAGTCCGTTTATGCGAATTGTAAGTCTTTTTTTTTTTTTTTTTTTATGCGAATGGCCTGTGCACGTATGCATTTCATCTGTGCGCCTCTGATTCGACATAGCAACAGAAATAGGATAAGTTTAACATAAAACAGGATAAATTAATATAAACTGAATAAATATAAAGGCATATATATAGGATAGATAAATAAATTGTTTATTTTAGAATACTAATATTTCAAGTTGTCGAAGGCCTATAGATTAGCACTTTTTTTAGTGATATAGATGAATAAAAAGATAAATCGTTAAATAAAAAAATAATTTGGCAAGTAAATATATAAATAAATATATAAATAAATGATTAAATAAATAAAGAACTAGGCAAGTCAGTAAAAGATTAGAAAAATAGTAAAGGAAAGGGAAAAAAAAAAACGAATGAATGATTAAATAGTTGAATAATAAAGAGTTAGATATGTAAATTAACGAAGAAATAAATATTCAAATAAACAAAGATCTAGATAGGTAAACAAATAAACAAATAAACAGGTAGGTAGCTGAATAAATAAATAGCTGAAAATTAAAAGAATTGTATAAGTAAATGGGCAAAAACAGATAAATAGATAGATAGATGAATAAATAGATAAATAGTGGAATGCATAAATAGCCACGTAAGTAAATGAATGAACAAGAAAATAAAAATAAATAAAGATATATATATTATTTACATCGCATCCCAGCACACCTCTCAAAAAGCTAACCCCCCAAAAAATCAACACTAATGGCTTTAATGACCATTAATCTTTGAGAATAAGCCTTGCAAGACCGAAAAGAAGCATTTTGGGAAAAAGAGGAAGAATGAAAAAAAAGAGGGAGGGAGGGGAGGGGAGAGAAGGGGAGGGGAGGGAAGGGAGGGGGACGGGGGGAAGGAGAGGGAGGAGGGAAGGTGGAAAGAGGGAGGGAGAGGGAGAAGGGGTAAAGAGAGGGAAGGAGGGGGGGAGAGAGGGAAGGAAGGAAGGGAAATGGAGAGGGAGAGGGAGAGAGAGAGGCAGAGAGGGAGATGGAAGGAGAGAGAGAGAGAGGGAGAGAGAGAGAGAGAGAGAGAGAGAGAAGGGGAGAGAGAGAGAGAGAGAGAGAGAGAGAGAGAGAGAGAGTAGAAAAGACCAAAGAGGGTCTACAGAACCAACAGAGAACCGCGAACCCTGATCCTCTCGAAGGATAAACGACCCAAAACAAATGAACGTTAAGACTCGTGAGAGAGAGAAAGAGGGAGGGAAAGAGGGAGGGAGGGAGCGGGACAAAGGGGATGGGAGTGATAGAGGGAGGGAGGGAGGGAGAGAAGGAGGGAGGGAGGGAGGGACGGAGGGAGGGAGTGGGATAAAGGGGAGCAGAGTGATAGAGGGATAGAGCGAGAGGGAAAGAGAGAGAAGGATAGAGCGAGAGGGAAAGAGAGAGAGGGATAGAGCGAGAGGGAAAGAGAGAGAGGGATAGAGCGCGAGGGAAAGAGAGAGAGGGATAGAGCGAGAGAGAGAGGGAGGGAGGGAGGGAAAGAAGGAAAGGAGGGAAGGATGGATGGATGGATGGATGGAGGGAGGGAGGGAGGGAGGGAGGGAGAGCGAGAGGGAGGGAGAGTGGGAGAAAGAGAGAGAGAAAGATAAAAAGACAGGGAGAAAGATATATATATATATATATATATATATATATATATATATATATATATATATATAATGAATAGATAGATAGATAAATAGATAGGTAAGTAGGTAAGTAAATAGGTAGATAGAGAGAACTATAACAATATAGAAAGATATAAAGATAGACAGATAGCCAGATAGAAAGAGAAAGAGATAGAGAGAGATATATATAAAGAAAAAAAAGAAGAAACACACAAACAAAAAAAAAAGGAGAGACAGACAGATAGATAGATAGATAGATAAATAGAGAGAGAGAGAGAGAGAGAGAGAGAGAGAGAGAGAGAGAGATAGATAGATAGAGAGAGAGAGATAGATAGATAGAGAGAGAGAGATAGATAGATAGATAGATAAGAGAGAGAGAGAGAGAGAGAGAGAGAGAGAGAGAGAGAGAGAGAGAGAGAGAGAGAGAGAGACGCAACAGAAGCAACAGAAGCAGAACCTTCGTTCACATCCAGAAATAAATATGAAAAATGGCGAAGACGAAGCGAAAATATTATATTCACTGACATAGAAATAACTGGCGTTTGGGGCCCAGCGGGCGAGGCAGCGGAAGGGGTTAGTTCAATGTCTGTTTGTCTGTTTGCATGTCTGTATCTGTATATATATGTCTGTTTGTCTGTCGTATTTTTTTCCTGTCTTTGTGTCTCTTTTATTCTCTTTTCTCTCTCTCTTTTCCCTTTCTCTCTCTTCTTTTTTCCCTCTCTCCCAAATCCCCCTCCCTCTCCCCCTTCTCTCCCCCAATCCCCTTCCCTCTCCCCACTCCCTCAATTCCCCTCCCTCTATCTCTCTCCCTCTCCCCCAATTCCCCTCCCTCTATCTCTCTCCCCTCCCTCTCCCTCCCCCTCCCCCACCCCTCCTCTTCCCTTACCCCATCCAAATTTCCCCCCCCTTCCCCCCTCCTCCTCACCTCCCCCATAACCTGCCCGACTCTTCTCCCTTCCCCTCACCCTCTTCTCCCCTCCCCCATAACCTGCCCGACTGCAAATAGTCCAGACTTGATTTACAGGCCATTACCAGGGTCATTAGTTAATGGGGTTTTGGGCCTGCAATCGCGGGGGTAACGAGGAAGAATCAACGGCCCCATGGGGAGGGGGGGAAGGGGGGGAGAGGGGAGGGAAGGGGAGGGAGGGAGGGAGGGGAGGGAGGGAGGGAGGGGGGGAGGGAGGGGGGGAGGGAGGGAGGGAGGGAGGGAGGGGGAGGGAGGGAAAGGGGTGTTATTGTTGCTGTGGCTTTTGTGGTTATTGTGATTGTTGTTTGTTGTTGTTGTTGCTGTTGTTTTTGTTGTGGTTGTTGTTTTTGCTATGGTTGTTGTATTTGTTGTTGTGGTTGTTAATGCGTTTGTTATTTTTGTTGTGGTTGTGCTTGTTGTAGTGGTTGTGGTTGTTGGTGTGGGAAGGTATCTTGATGGTTGGGAAAAGGAAGAGGAGAAAGAAAGAGGAGAAAGGAGTGAAAGGGGAAAAGGTAAAAAGGACAAAGATAAAAGAAGGGAAGAGAGGAAAAAGAAAGAGTGACGAAAAGGAAAAGGAGGAAAAAGAGGGGAAAGGAAGAATGACGAAAAAGGAAAAGGGGAAAGAGGAAAAGGGAGAAAAGAAAGAGCGCAAAGGAAAAAGGGGAAAAGAGAGAGGACAAAGGAGGAAGAGGGGAAAGTAAGAAGAGAAAAGGAGAGAGAAGAAAAAGGAAAAAAAAGAAAGCGCAAAAAAAAACACCGATGAAAAAGGATAAAAGAAAATACGAACAGGGGGAAAAAAAAGAGAGAGAGGGGAAGAAAAGAGAGGGAGGGAGAGGGGACCCAAGACACGCCCGTTTCCGACGAGTAGATTTCTCGCCGCCTTAACACGAGCGGTGTTAGACGGGGAGCTAATAACACAGGGGATTAAACGCGATGCCTGGGATCTGACGCGAGTGTGGTGACGAGAGAGGGGTAATCACGACGAGGACCTCGACGGCGGGTATGGTGACTCGTTATTTAAGGAAGAAAAAAGGTGATATGGTGAAGGAAGGGTGGGTGGGTAAGGATATGGTGAAGGAAGGGGGGGGTTGGGGGGTATATCGGAGACAAAGAAAGAAGAATGATGGGTATTAATAGTGACTTAATAGCTCAGGAAGAAAGGGATAACGAAGAGACGAGAAAGATGGCGACAAAACGAGACCAACGCTAAACAACGACCGATTCCAACCGAGATTAGATATGAGCCAATTCCTCGTCGACAATAAATAAAACCCGGTAAAAAAAAAAAAAAACATAAACCAAAAAACCAAAAAACTAAAAAACTAAACAAATAACCAACACAATACCCCACAAAAGGAAAGACAGTGACCAAACTACCATAAAGACAGCGACAGCGTCCGTCCCGTAAACCTACGAAACCCTTAAATTCACATACATGACGGACACGTAACCAAGGAAAAAGGGGAAATTTGTGATGACTTGATGGTGTGTTATTCAGCTACGGAATGGAGGAGACAAAGAGGAATGGAAGGGAAGGGAGAACACAAAGAGGGGCGGGGGGGGGGGGGGGGGGGGGGGGGAACAATGGGAATGAGGCATAAAGGGAGGAGGAAATGGATCAAAAATGGAACGAAAATGCTGAAAAGATGAGGAGGAGAAAGAATGAGTTTAGCTTAATGAGTATGCATGTTTGGGTGTGTATGTAGGTATATACATGCGTAGGCAAACTGGCAGACAGACAAACAAACACACACACACACATATATATGTATATGTGTGTGTGGTGTTTGGGTTTTTTGTGTTTGGTGCGTGTGCTGTCCCGTGCGCGTGGCGGCTACATTTCATTACATCTTCAATATTTTACGACTTTTAAAAAATTATCGTTTTTTTCCCTTTAAATATATCACCACAAAAAAAACAAAAAAAAACCGCTGAAATGACAAAAAAAGGGGTTCATCTGCTCCCCGTAAAAGGGTTTAAAGATTCACACGACAATACAAGTGTGATTAAACCGCCTTTGTACTTTTGTTATTTTCGGAGTGAAAAATATTTCCCCGAACTTGAAATAATGAGAGAGAGGCAGAAGAGGAGAGAGAGAGAGAGAGAGAGAGAGAGGAGGGGAGAGGAGAAGAGAGAGAGAGAGAGAGAGAGAGAGGAAGAGGAAAGGGGAAGAGGAGAGGAAGAAGAAAAGGAAGATAAAGAACAGTGTTAGAGACAGACAGACAAACAGAAACGGAGAAAGACCTATCATGTCCTCCTCTTCCCACCTCCTCCCCCCTCCCCCTACCTTCTCCACCTCCCTACCCCTTTCCTTTACTATCCCCTCCCTTCCCCCCCACTTCCCATCTCTCCTCCCTACCCTTCTCACCTTACCATCGCCTCCCTCCCTTCTCCCCACCCCCCCCCCTCTTCCTCCCTTCCCCCACCCACTTCTCCCCCTCCCTCCCTTCTCCCCTTTTTCTTTTCCCCCTTTCCCCTCACCCTCTTCTCCCCCCCTCCCCCCCCCTCCCTTCTCCCCCCTTTTCCCCTTCGTCATGATAAACGACCTCTTGCGGCGGAGGCAGTAATCGACCCACAACCGGAAGCTGTGTTATTAGGTAAGCCCGGGGGCAGTGTTTGGGACCGGAAATAGTGTTTAAGAGGCCAGGTCCCCGACACCCTTTTCTTTTGCTCTCAGAAGAAAAAGGAGGATGGGGGTGGAGGGTAAGGGGGCGAGGGTAAGGGCTGGGGGGGGGGGGGGGGGGGGAGGGGGGGGGGGGGGGGGGGAGGAGGAGGGAGGGGAGAAGGAGGAGGAGGAGGAGGAGGAGGGGGGGGAGGGGGAGGGGGAGGGGGGGGGGGGGGAGGAGGGGGGGGGGGGAGGAAGGGGGAGGAGGGAGGAGGAGGGGGAGGGGGAGAGGAGAGGGGGGGGGGAGGGGGAGGAGGGGAGGGGGGAGGGGGAGGAGGAGGAGGAGGAGGGAGAGGGAAGGGGGAGGAGGAGGAGGAGGAGGGGGAGGAGGGAGGGGGAGGGGAGGGTGAGGAGGAGGAGGAGGAGGAGAGGAAAGAGGGGGGGGAAGGGGGGAAGGGGGAGGGGAGGAGGAGGGGGGAAGGGGAAGGAGGGTTATGGGGGGGGAGGGGAGAGGAGGAGAGGAAGGGGAAGAGGGGGGGGGAGGAAGAGGGGAGAGAGAGAGGAGAGAGGAGGAGAGAGAGAGAAGAGGAGAAAGAGAAAAAGAGAGAGGGGGGGGGGGGGAAAAAAAAGGGGAGAGGAAAAAAAAAAAAAAAAAAAAAAAAAACCCCAAAAAAAATAGAGAAGAAAAAAAAAATGGGGGGGGGGGGGGGGGGGGGGGGGGGGGGAAAAAAAAAAAAAAAAAAAAAAAAAAAAAAAGAAAGGAAGAGGGGAAGAGAGAGAGGGGGAGAGAGAGGAGAGAGAGAGAGGAGGAAAAAGAGAGAAGAGAGGAGGAAGAGAAGGAGGAAGAGAGAGAGAGAGAAGAGGAGAGAGAGGAAGAGAGGAGAGGGGAAAACGAAAAGGGGAGGAGAAAAAGAGGGGAGAGGGGAGAGAGGAGAAAAAGAGAGAGGAAGAGAGAAAGAGAGAGAGGAGAGGAGAGGAGAGAGAGAGAGAGAGAGGGGGGAAAAAAGAGAAGGAAGAGGATAGGCCCAGGGGGGAAAGAGAAAGAAAAGGGAAAGGAGGGAGAGAGAGAGAAGAAAGAGAAAAGGGAGAGAGAGAGGAAGAACAGGGAGGGCATTGAAGGGGCTGCAAATAAGGAAAAGTGATGAATGGGCGGAAAGAAAGGGAGGGTGCGAAGAGAAAAGGAAAGCGAGGATGAAAGGAAGGGAAAGGAGGCTAAGGAAAGAGGAAGAGGAAGACGGGGGAGGGAAGGGAGAGTGTCGAGGGTGAGAGGAAGGTAAGGGAGGGGGAAGAGGAGGGAGGAATACAAAGGAGAGGAGGAAAAGGAAGGTGAGAAGACGATGAGGGCGTGGAAAGGGAGAGGAAGGCGAGAGAAAGGGAGAGGAAGAAGGGAATGGAAGAGAAGAAAGAGGGAAAAGCTTAGAGAGGAAGAAGAAAAGGGAGGAGGGAATAGAAGAGAGGAGAGAGGGAAAAGCTTAGAGATGAAGAAGAAAAGGGAGGAGGGAATAGAAGAGAGGAGAGAGGGAAAAGCTTAGAGAGGAAGAAGAAAAGAGAGGAGAAAGAGAGGGAGAGGAAAAATAATAAATTAGGATTCATTCATGAAGAGAGAGAAAGAGAGAGACGGAGAAAAGAGAGAGGAAGAGGGACGGGATTGTGAAGAAAAGAGGAGGAAGACAAAGATTCTGAAGAGGAGAGGGGAAAGGCAGAATAAAGAGGGGAGGAGATGAAAGAGCAAGAGACCGGGAGCCAGGAAGGAGGGAGGGGAGGAGGGGGGGAGCTGAAATGAACTGAATAAGCAAAACGTGATAAAAATCGATAATGAGAAGAGAAAGATGAGAATGCGGGAGGAATCTTATCCAAATAAAATGTCGATCTGTTTAACAAGAAAAGGAAATACGAAAAAAAAAATATCCTTAAAAAAATATTGTCATTATTTTTATTTATTCTTTATTAATTTATCCTGTTTTTCATTGTGATTAAAAAAAAATGTAGATGGAGTCGTTAGTACTATCATTATAATCACTGCTTATGTTGTAATGATGATTATAACGATAACGATGATAATAATAACAATAACACATCAATAATCAAATAATTATCACAATAACGACAAACAACAACAACAACAAACAAACAATTTAATCTTTAAACACCCCCACAAATCATATGACATGAACACTCACAGACAAACAGGCCGATCACAACGAGCCCACCGCTCTTCAACAGACAGCCTCGGCTTTCAACAACACAAGTCAAGACACAAGATTAAAAAGTTTTTTCCTCTCGAGATCTCCTGCGTCAAACACACACACACACACATACACATACATACACACACAAACATACACACACACACACACACACGCACACACACACACACATACAACATAACATACATACAAAAAACATACACACACACACACACACACAGCACACCACACACACAAACACACACACACACACACACAACACACACACACACACATATGTACATCGCCTGGCTGTGTCGAGGTTGTTGCTCAGCGTTCCCTTGGTTCGTTCGCTGTTTCGGGTTTGGTGTTTCGTTCGGGAGGAGGAGTAACGGCTGGTTGTTTTCGTTGGTTGTTTCGGGTTTGCTGTTTCGGGTTTGCTGTTTCGATCGCTGTTTCTGTTTCTGTTTCGGACTCGGATCTCTGTCTCATTTTTCTGTTTCGGTCTCTGTCTCATTTCCTGTTTCGGTTTTCGGTCTCGGATAATGTTTCGAACTGCGGTTCTGTTTCGGCCTCCGTCTCATTTTTCTGTCTCTTTGCTTTATATTTCAGTTTCCGTTTCGCTTCCAAATTCATGCCTCTGTTTCGATCCTCCCCCCCCCACAACCTCGCCTCTCTCTCTCTCTCTTTCTCTCTCCCTCCTTCCTCCCCCTCTCCCCCTTTCTCTCTCCCTCCCTCCTCCCCCTCCATCCTCCCCCTTTCTCTCTCCCTTCTCCCTTCCTCCCTCCTCCCTCCCTCTCTCTCTCTGACGTAACGACACACTATAGGCATTTCTCCGGTTGGTGGTTTCAAGATGTTTCGATGACAAGAGGGGGGGAGGGGGGGGTGATTGATGTTTCCTATGTCGATTTATGGGGGTTGGGAGGAGGGGGGAGGGGGTGGGGAGGAGAGGGGGGGAGGAGGGGAGGAGAGGGGAGAAAGTGGGGAATGAGGGAGAAGTGGGGTGAGGAATGAGGGAGAGGAGGGGTGGGGAGGAGGGGGGAGAGGGTGGGGAGGAGAGGTGAGGGTGAGGGAAAAAGTGGAGAAGAGGAGAGAGGGGAAATATGATAGAAAGGGAAGAAAAGGTGAGTCGATAAGCTGAGGATTTGTGGGGGAGGTAATAAATGGGGACGCGATAGGGAGAGAGCGAGAAAATAAAGGAAAGTGAATGAATGAAAGAGAGAGAGAGAGAGAGAGAGAGAGAGAGAGAGAGAGAGAGAGAGAGAGAGGAGAGAGAGAGAGAGAGAGAGAGAGAGAGAGAGAGAGAGAGAGAGAGAGAGAGAGAGAGAGAGAGAGACATATAGAGTAAAACAATAAGAGAGAAAGAAAAGAAAAAGAAAACCGAGAAAGAGAGCAAAAACAGACGACAGGAAACAAGAGAAACGGACTAAAGAAAAGAATAAGAATAAGATTGAATATCAGACGAAAAAAAGATTAAGAATAAGAATAAGAAGTAGAAGAAGAAGAAAAAGAAGCAGATGAAGATGAAGAAGAGGAAGAAGAAGAAGAAGAAGAAGAAAAGAAGCAGGAGAAGTAGAAAAAGAAAAAGAAGCGAAAAAGAAGAAGAAGC
>NC_051392.1:547021-554521 GCF_015228065.2 Penaeus monodon | reverse complement strand
CTTCTTCCTCCTCCTCCTCTTTCTCCTCCTCCTCCTCTTCCTCTTCCTCTTTCTCTTCTTCTTCTTCTTCTTCCTCCTCCTCCAACTTTTCCTCCTCCTCCTCCTCTTCCTTCTCCGTTTAAATTCTCCTTCCTCTTCCCTCCCTTAACCTTCTCTTTTCATCTTATCCTCTTCCTTCTCCTTTCTCCTCCTTCCTTCATCCTCCCTTTCCTTCTAATCCGTTTTTTCTCCCCCTTTTAAATTTTCATCCCCCTTTTCCCCTTTCCCCTAATTCCCTCATTTTCTCCCCCTTATCCCCTTTCCCGCTTCACCCCCTTTTCATCATTTTCTCTCCCCCCCTCATCTCCCTTTCCCCTCCTCATCTCCTTCGCCTCAAACTCGGGCCAAATCCCTTTCTTTCGCGATCCTCATCCTTCGCCCCCAGCCCAGCTTTTATCCTCCCCATCCCCCCTCTCCTCCCCATCCCCCCTCTCCTCCCCATCCCCCCCTCCTCCCCACCCCCCCCTCCCCCCACCCTTAACCCTTTCCCCATCCTCATTTCCCCCTTTCCCCCATCACCCCTTTACCACATTCCCCACCTTCCTCCTCCTTTCCCTCCTCTCCACCTTTTCCCCCTCTCCTCCCCCCCTCCCCTTCCCCCACCCATTCCCCCCCCATCCTCTCTCCCCTCCACCCCTTTATCCTCCCATCTCCCTACGCCCCACCCCTTTTTTCCTCCCCCCCTTACCCCCTTCCCCACCCATCCCCACCCCCTTTCCCCCACCCCTCCCCCCCTCTTCCCCCCCCTCTAACCCACCCCACCCCTCCCTTCCCCTTTCCCCCTCTCCCCCCACCCCCCCCCCCCTCCCCCCCCCCCCCCCCTCTTACAACCCACCCGCTAACACAAGCGCGGCTCCCCCCCGAAAACCGGTAATTTCAGCCCCCGGTCTCTTGGGGTGAAATTTTTTGGCCCCTACATGAGGGGAAAAATCTCGGGTTTTCTTCGGGTTTTTGCGGTTCGGAGCTTCGCGAAGGGGTTCACGAGGGTTCATAGGGGTTCGTAGCGGTTCATTGAGGGTTCATAGGGATTACACGGGGGTTCGTAGGGGTTTATAGTGGTTCATAGGGTACACGAGGATTCATAGGGGTTCACGGGGGTCCGTAGCGGTTCATAGGGTGTCACGGGGGATCCCGGGTTTACAGGGGTTCATAGGGGTAGACGAGGGTTCATAGGGGTTCGTAGGGGTTCATTGGGGTTCATAGAGGTTCGTAGGGGTTCACGGAGGTTCATAGGGGTTCATAGGATGCGTTCGATGGTTCATGTTTTTTTTATAGTACTTTTATGAAGATTATGGTTTGTGGATGGGTTTGCTGTTCGCTTTTTTTTTTTTTTTTTTTGTGTGTGTGTGTGTGTGTGTGTGCGTTCGTGTGTGTGTGTGTGGTGTGTGTGTGTGTGTGTGTGTGTGTGTGTGTGTGTGTGTGTGTGTGTGTGTGTGTGTGTGCTGGGGTGTGTGTGTGTGTGTGTTTGGGGGGGGGAGGGATTTCATGGATTCGTGGTTCGTAGTTTCGTAGTGTTGTTGTTGTTCTTGTCTCGTGTTTATGTGTGCTCCATCTTTATCATCTATTTATTCCTTATTATCATTATTCATCTATTTATTCACTATTATCATTAGGATTTCCATTGCCTTTGACATTATTGTCTATTTTCATCTTTCTCTTCTTCTTCGATCTCTTTCTCGATTTTTCTCCCCTTTTTTTAGAATCCCTATCTCTTTATCTCCCCTCGTTTTCCCCTCTCTTTATCTCCGTCGCTCTATCAATCAATCAATCTCTTTCTTTCTGTTCTCTGTTCATACTTGTCAATCAAACTATTAATACACGTGGGTAAATACTCACACAGACGAACGCACGAACGCACACACACACACACAAAATACTCACACAGACGAACGCACGAACGCACACACACACACGAAAGCACACACACACACGAACACACACACGCACACACTTGCGTTCGTACGTGCGTGTATTTGTGTGTGTGCGTGTGTGTGTGTGTGGTGTGTGTGTGTGTGTGTGTGTGTGTGTGTGTGCGTGTGTGTGTATTTGTGTGTGTGCGTGTGCGTGTGCGTGTGAGTGTGTGTGTGTATTTCCGTTTTATTCTCATTTTTAATCTCATATGATCGTTTGTTCCTCTCTCTCTTTCTTTCTCCCTCTCCCTCTCCCCCTTTCTCCCCCCCCCCGTCTCCCTCTCCCGCAAACTCGATATTGAAACCCGGACGTACGAGTTTCCCAAACCCGTAAATATCAAACCGAAGAAAGTTTTTTTTTTTCTTTTTTTCTTTTTCTTTTTTGAGGAGAATTTCGAGGCATATTAATCCCTTCAAAGCGAGAGAAGTTCGAAATGCACTCGCCACGCAAATAAGGAAGGCGCTTGGGTTGTGTGAACGAGGTGGAGACGGCGCTGGAGGAGGAAGGTATGGGTGGTGGGGGTGGGGGAGGGAGGGAGGGAGATGGTGGATGAGGGAGGGAGGGAGGGAGGGAGGAAAAGGGAGGGAGGGAGGGAGGGAGGGAGGGAGGGAGGGAGGGAGTGAGGGAGGGAGAGAGGGAGGGAGAGAGGGAGGGAGGAAGGAAGGAAGGGATGACTGCGGCAAAGGA
Source organism: Penaeus monodon (assembly GCF_015228065.2). Lineage (NCBI taxonomy): Eukaryota > Metazoa > Arthropoda > Malacostraca > Decapoda > Penaeidae > Penaeus > Penaeus monodon. The sequence continues at coordinate 551,884 of NC_051392.1, read as the reverse complement.
TGAGGATGAGGAGAAGGGGGAAGAGGAGGCTGGAGAAGAAGAAGGAAGGAGGAGGAGGAGGCGGGTGATGAAAGCGGGAGTAGGGGAGAAGCAGATAATTAATCTCAGAAGCCAGAAATCTTGGGATAAATGTCTGTGGTCAGAGAGCGTATCTTGACACCATAGTTTGTCTGCCTGTTTGTTTGTTTGTGTTTGCGTGTGTGTGCGTGTGTGTGTGTGTGTGTGTGTGTGTGTGTGTGTGTGTGTGTGTGTGTGTGTGTGTGTGTGTGTGTGTGTGTGTGTGTGTGTGTGTGTGTGTGTGTGTGTGTGTGTGTGTGTGTGTGTGTGTGTGTGTGTATGTGTTTCCCAAACTGCAAATATTTTCGCACGCAATCACACACATACGCACAAATGCACACACACACACACCACACACACACACACACACACGCACACACAATCACGCACACACACACACACACACACACAAACACACACACACACACATAGAAAAGCTATGTACGAAACACGCTGGAAAGTAATCTGAGATCTAAAGTTTGCCGATTCAAACCAGTTGAGGAGGAGGCTATGGACATTTTTTTTCCAACACACACACACACACACACACACACACACACACACGCACGCACGCACACACACACACACACACACACACACACACACACACACACACACCACACACACACACACACATACATACATACATACATACATACATATATATATATATATATATATATATATATATATATATATATATATATATATATGAAACAAAGAAAGAAAAATGACTGATAAAAGAGAGAAGGAGAAAAGGAAAGAAAGAGGGCAAAGAAAGGGAGAGAAACAAAAAGAGAGAGAAAGAGGGAAGTTAAGAAATAGAGGAAGAGAGAAAGAAAAAGAAAAGAAAGAGATAAAAAGAGAGAAAAAAAAAAGAAAAAAAAAACAGAGAAAAAGGGGAAAAAAGAGAGAGAGAAAAAAAGGGGGCGAAAAAAAGGGGAAAGGAAAAGAGAAAAGAGAGACGGTATGGATTTTCCTTTTCCCGAACCCCGCTTTTCATTCCTTTAAAAAAGGCATTCGGGAAAAACTTCTTTCACCCCCGTCGAGCTAAACCCCCCCCCCTTTATCTTTTCCCCCCCCCCCCCCCCAAATCTCTCCCCCTTTCCCCCCCCCCCCCCTTCCCCCATTTTCTCCCCCCTCCCCCCTCCCCCCCTCCCCTATCATCTCCCCCCCCCCCCCCCTTCCCCATCCCCCCCCCCCCCCCCCCCATCATCTCTCCTCCCCCCCCTCTAACCCTCTCCCCTAAAACCACCCCCCAAACACTTTCTCCTTTCTCCCCCCCCTCCCCTATTTTCCTCCTCCTCCTTCTCCCCCTCCCCTTCTCCTTTTTCCTCCCCTTTTTCTCCTCCTCTTCCCCTATTCCTCCTTTTTCCCCCCCCCTTTTCCCCTTTTTCCCCTCTTCTCCTTTTTCCCCCTTTTTCCCCTTTTCCCCTTTAAAAAAAATTTTAAAAAACCCGGGGGGGGGGGGGGGGGGGGGGGGGGGGGGGGGGGGGGGCGGGGGGGGGGGGGGGGGGGGGGCCCAAGGGAAGGGGAGGGGGGAAAAAGGGAAAAAGGAAAAAGGAAAAAGGGGGGGAAAGGGAGGAAGGGGGAAAGGAAAAAGGAAAAAGGGAAAAGGAGGAGGGAGGAGGAGGAGGAGGAGGAGGAGGAGGAGGAGGGGGAGGAAAAAGGAAAAAGGGGAAGAGGGGAAGGGGGAGGAGGGGGGAGGGGGAGGGGAGGAGGAGGGAGGAGGAGGGGGAAGGAGGAGGAGGAGGAGGAGGGGGAGGAGGGGGAGGAGGAGGGGAGGGGAGGGGAGGAGGAGGAGGAGGAGGAGGGAGGAGGGGAAGGAGGAGGAGGAGGAGGAGGAGGGGGAGAGGAGGAAAAAGGAGGAGAGGAAAAAGGGGAAGAGGAGGGGGGAGGAGGAGGGGGAAGGGGGAAAGGGAAAAGGAAGGAAAAAGGGGAGGAGGGGGAAGGAGGGGAGGAGGGAGGAAGAAGAAGAAGAAGAAGAGGGGAGGAGGAGGAGGGAGGGGAGGGAGGGGGAAAAGGGGGGAAGGAGGGAGGAGGAGGAGGAGGGGGAAAGGGAAGGAAAAAGGAGGAGGAGGAGGGGGAAAAAAAGGGGGGAAAGGGGGGGGAAAAAGAGGGTAGGAGAAATATTGATAGATAAATACAGAGATAGAAAAAGAAAAAGAAAAAAAAGAGAGATAAAAAAAAGAAGAAAGGAGGCAAAGACAAAGGAAAATAATAGTAGTGATGATAATAAAAATATTTCCTCCTTGGTCCCCGCTTGCCTTGACTGCTAACCCCTTTGGCCGGCCCAGAGAAACCATTAAGATCGAAAAAAAAATATATAAATAAAAAAAAAAGGAAAAAAAAAAAAAAAAAAAAGAAAAAAAAAAAAGAAAAGAGAGAGAGAGAGAAAAAAAAAAAAAATATATGGTGTGTGTGTGTGTTTGGGTGCGTGCGGTGTGTGTGTGTGTGTGTGTGTGGTGGTGTGTGTGTGTGTGTGTGTGTGTGGTGTGTGTGTGGGGGGGTGTGTGTGTGGTGTGTTATATATATATATATAAAATTTTAAAATATATAATAAAATATTAATAAAATATTTTTTATATTATAATTTAAATGTCGAACGCATTCTTTCCCAGTGTGTCTCGTGGATAATTTGTGATGGAGCGAAGGAGGGAGCGAGGGAGAGGGAAAGAGAAAAAGAGAGAGATGGACAGAGATACAGAAACAGAGAGACAGACACAGACACAGAGCCAGACATATATACATACATACATATATCTATACTTGTACACACACACACACACACACACACACACACAGACACACACACACAAAACACACACACACACCCCATAAATCCACACACGCACCACACATACACACACAAATTCCCGCTTATCCAGATTACTAAATCCCCACCCCCACCCCCCCACACACACACACACACACACACACACACACACAAACACACACACAGACACACACACACAAACACACACACAGACACACGCACACACACACACACACACATTCCCGCCCACCCAGAGCACACAGAGACGCACGGCCGCCATGCCGGGTGTAGCAAGCGCGCCCAAAAATCGACCGCCATCTTTAAATGACCCTTTTTAAGCTTCCCTTCCTTTCAAGCGAACAATTGGACAGGAAGACTAACTCGTCGCTTTATTAATGTGTGCGTGGGCGTGTGTGCGTGTAAGTGTGTAAGCGGGAGTGTGTGCGTGTGCGGGAGTTTGTGTTTGTTTGTTTGTGTGTTTGTGTATGTGTGTGTTTGTGTGATTGTTTGTGTGTGTGTGTGTGTGTGTGGTGTGGTGTGTGTGTGTGTGTGTGTGTGTGTGTGTGTGTGTGCGCGCGCGTGTGCGCGTAATGTGTACGCATTTGCTTGTCTCTCCTATACACACGTACATATATCCTACCACAAAACCATTTATCTAAACATTAAAAACAAAACAAAAAAACAAAAAAACAATCGAAACAAAAACAAAACAAACAAACCTCGCTGAATAATAAACACGAGAACCAAAAGAGTTAAAAAAAAAACTAAAAAAAAAAAAAAATGTTAGTCACGTTTCCCATAATCCTTAACTAAAGAATCGCCATAAAGCTGAAGTTATGAAGTTTTAGTTGTTAAATCTAAAATAGTGAACTTCAGGTCCAATGAAGTTGTTCATTATGGGAATTCCTTCTCCTTTTGTCGTTGTTGTTGTTGTTGTTGTTGTTTTTGTTTTTGTTGTTTTTGTTTTTATTGTTTTTGTTTTTGTGTTTGTTGATGTTGTTATTGTTTTTATGTTGTTTTTGTCTTAGTATTTGTTGTTGTTACTGGTGTTTTTGTTGTTTTTGTTGTTGCTGTTTCTGTTGTTGTTTTTGTTGTTGTTTTTGTTGTTGTTGTTAATTCTATTGTTACTTTTGTAGCTAATAATCTCATCTACGCAAACAGAGTATCTAATTGAAGATCATAAATAGATACATACATACACATATACATACATAATACATACATACACAATTAAACGCTTACGTACATACTATAACTCCATACGTACACAGCAAAATTTACTACTACACATTTAAAAACGCTTAGTCATACTATCATACGTCCATACGTACACAGACATCCCTCGAAATCTCGTTCAGTATTTACAACGTTACACGCCTCTCTGTGACCCTCATGCAGGCGGCCATAATCATAACCTATCTCTTGTTCTCTATTTCTTATCCTTTCTTCCTCGTCTCCCTTTCTCAGTCTCTTCGTTTCACTCTCTCACTCTTTCTCAATCTCGCTCTCTTCCCTGTCCCTTTCTCCCTCTCTTTCTTCGTCTCTTCTTCTGTTTTTGTCTCACTCTCTCACTCTATCTCAATCTCTCTCTCTCCCTGTCCCTTTCTCCCTCTTTCTCTTCGTCTCCTCATCTTCCCCTGTTTTCGTCACGCTCTCTCACTCTTTTCTCGTCTTTCTCTCACTCTTTTCTCGTCTTCTTCTCTCTCTCTTTCTCTTCCTCTGTCTTGTCTCCTCTTCTTCCCCTCTCTTCGTCTTCTCCTTTTCTCGTCTCCCTTCCTCCATCTCTTCGTCTACTCCTCTCCTTCTCTCTTCCTCTATCCTCCTCTCCTCGTCTACTCCTCTCTTCCTCTCTCCTCCTCTCCTCGTCTCTTTCTCTCCTCCTCTCCTCTCTTCGCCCGTTCCTTTACCTCCTCTTCCTTCTCTATCTCCTCTTCTCATCATTTTCCTCTTCTCACTTCCTCCTTTCCTCTCCACTCCTTCTCTTCTCACAATTACCCCGCCCTCTTCTATTCCCTTCTCCCTTTCCCTTC
>NC_051392.1:539521-542021 GCF_015228065.2 Penaeus monodon | reverse complement strand
AGAAAGAAAAACATATAAAAAGGAAGATAATAATAATAATAATAATAATAACAATAACAATAATAAAAACAACCACAACAAAGAGAAAATGAAGAAACAGATGGAGAAATGGAGGAAGAATAAGAATAAGAACAAGGATAAAAACAAGAACAAGAACAGGAAGGAGGAAGGAGAACAGGGACAAGAAAAAAAGGAATAAGGAGTAAAAACAAGAACAAGAAAAGAAAAGACAAAAAGATGAAAAAAACAAAAACAACCAAGAAGCAAAGGAAAGAAAAAAAAACAAACAACAAAAAAAAAAAAAAAAAAACGAGAAAAAAAACGAAAATAAGAAAAAAAGCAAAAAAAACAAAAAACAAAAGAAAAACGAAGGGAGGAACGAAGGGAGGAAGGAGAGAATGAAGTAGACGCAATACCCTCACGTAGAGAGCGTGATAAAGGTCGATAATTGAGCGTCTGGGCCGTGATAACCTCCCCAAGAAAGAGGTTGCAACGGGGAGACGAAGGAGGAGGCGGAGGAGGGAAGAAGAAGGACGGAATAAATGGGGAAGAAGAGGAGGAAGAAGAGGGAAATGGGTGTGAGGGGGGAAAGGGGGGATGGGGGGGGTTGATGTGGGGGGAGGGGGTGTGGGGGGGGGTTTTTGTGGTGGGGGTGTTATCATTATTATCTGTCTACACACACACACACCCCACAAAAACACACACACATATATATTATATATAATATATATAATATAATAAAAATATATATTAAATATTATATATGTATATATTTTTATGCATAATATATATATTTAAAATTATATTATATATATATTAATATATATATATAATATATTATATATTATATAATATATTAAACATACATACATACATACATACAATAATATTAATAATATTATTATAAAATATATATACACACGAGCATAAATACATAAAGAAGCAAATGAACAGTGAAATGATTAAAAAAGCGAAAAAGGGAAAAAAAACCTCATCAAAATTTCATAAATCATTGACCCACTTCACGAGGGGCCCCCTTATTCTTCGCACCCCCTTTCTCACCCTTTTCCTCTCTCTCTCCTCTTCTCCCTTTCTCTTCTTTTTTCCTTTTCTCTCTCTCTTTTCCTTTCCCTTTTTCCCCTTCTCTCTTCTTTTTCTCTCTCTCCTCTCTCTCTTTCTTCTCCCCTTCCCCTCTCTTTTCCTCTCTCTCTCCCCCTTTTCTCTCCTTTCTCTCTCTTTTCTCTCTCTCTCTCTCTCTCCCTCTGTCTCTCTCTCTCTCCTTCCCTCCCTCTCCTCTTATTCTCCCTCCTTCTCTCTTCTTTTCTCCTCTCTCTCTCTCCTCTCTCTTTTCCTTCTCTCTCCCCTCTCTCCCCTTCTTTTCTCTCTCTCTCTCTTCCCTTCCCCCCCCCTTCACCTTTCCCTTCCCCTTATTTCTCCCTCTTCTCTTACCCTTCCCCCCCCTCTTCCCTTCCTCCCCCCCCTCCCCCCTTGAACCTCCCCTCCCCCTCCCCTCCTCTCCTCTCCCTACCCCTTTCCCTCTCCCCCCCCCTCTCATCCCCCCCTCCCCTCTCCTTCCCCCCCTTCCCCCTCTCCCCTCTTCTTCAGTCTTTTTCCCTCCCTCGCTCTCCCACTCCCTCTCACCCTCTTCCACTCCCTCTCCCCCTCCCTCTCCCTATCTCCCCCTTTCCCCTCAGTTCTTCCCCCCTCCCCCCCCCCTATCTCCCCTACACAATCCATCCAAAATAAATATGACGAAAACACCATAGGAATTTAGCCTTGACTTGTAGCATAGCAATGAAACGATCTCTGCAAGAATTTTTTTTTTTTTTTTTTTTTTTTTTTTTTTTTTTTAATGATTTTGTTGTTGCTGATAAGATGAATGATAAAAAAAAGGGTTCGGTTAAGGTGAATATTATGGATGGTTTGATAAGTAAATAGATGTAGAAGGAGAGAAAATAACAAACAAATAGATAATTCGAAAAGATATTTAAAAAAAATAGAAAAAAAAAAAAATTGAAAGTGATATACAAACAAATTAATTAATAATAAAAAAAAACGTATAAAAAACAAATGAATATGGGATAAAATAGTAATTAATTTTCCCCTCATCTCCCCCTCTTCCCCCTTTACTTTTAACTCTGTGACGGGAAACACTCAGATATCGGACATTTTTACCCCTCAATTTGGAAAACCCTTCTCCAATAAGGGGGGTGGGGGGGGGGAGGGAGGGAAAGGGGAGGGAAAAAGGGGGGGAAGGGGGAGGAGGGGAGGAAGGGGGGGGGGGGGAGGAAGGGGAGGGAAGGGGAGGAGGGGAAAGGAGGGGGAGGAAGGGGGGGAGGGGGGGAAGGGAAAGGGGGGGGGGAAGGGGAGGAAGGGAAAGGGGGGGAGTAGGGGGGGGAAGGGGGGAGGGGAGGAAGGGAAGGAGGGGAGGAAGGGGGGGAAGGGAAAAAGGGGGGGGGGGGGGGGAAAGGGGGGGGGGGGAGGAGAGGGGGAGGGAAAG
>NC_051392.1:526980-529480 GCF_015228065.2 Penaeus monodon | reverse complement strand
ATTCCCGACCATCGATTATCCCTCCCCCCCCCACCCCCCCCCTCAAAAAAAAAAAAAATCACAATTCCTTACTATGACAATATCACGAATTCCCAAGAGAAAAGTTACATCAACATCGTCTACATTGTTCTTTTAACGATTACCAATGCTTCAAGTTCCACCACGATTGACGTGGTTTTATTAAAAAAAATAATAATGAATAAATAAATAAACATATGATACTTTGTTTTCGTTTTGTTTTTCTGTTATAGATGCGCTGTTTTGTTGTTGTTGTTTTTGTTATTATCATTATTGTTATTATGATTAACACCATCATCAACATCATTATCATAATTACATTTTTATTTTTGTTATCATTATTACTATTACTGCTAGTTTTACTATTCTTACCATTATCGGAATTATCATTATTATTATGACTATTATTATTATTATTATTATTATTATTATTATTATTATTATTATTATTATCATTATTATCATTATTATTGTTATCATTATCACCATTCATCATGAATTTATGAATCAAATGTATTTTATATAACAAGGAAAATACTGTTGTTATCGCGTTCGGTAATTAGTGAGTGGAGATGTTCAGTATAAACATCTATCATTATCTATCTATCCATTCATCCACCTGTCTGTCTGTCTGTCTGTCTGTCTGTCTGTCTGTCTGTCTGTCTATCTGTCTGTCTATCTGTCTGTCTGTCTGTCTGTCTGTCTGTCTGTCTCTGTCTGTCTGTCTATCTGTCTGTCTGTCTGTCTGTCTTGTCTCTGTCTCTCTCTCCCTCTCTTTCTTTCTTTCCCCCTCCTCCCTCTCTCTCCCTCTCCCTCCCCCCTCTCCCCCTCTCCCTATCCCCCCCTCTCTCTCCCTCTTCCTCTCCCTCCCCCTCTCCCCCTCTCTCTCCCTATCCCTATCCCTCTCCCTCTCCCCCCTCTCTCTCCCTCTCCTTCTCCCTCTCTCTATCTTCTCTCATAATAAAAGAACATGCAGTGAATTGACAGAGAAGAGAAAATCAGGTCAACATATATAATTGGTTCTATCACCGGTTCTCACGGTTCTATCTCTGTTGTTTTTGGTTATAATAGGTTCAACATAAACATAAAAAAAAAACATAAACACGTGCAGATAGATAGATAGATAGATAGATTGATTGACGTCCATTGTTAAGCATTTGAGTTTCTTTTTTATGAGGATGCGAGACCATATAGAAAATGAATAAAAATAGAATAGAAAATAGGAAAAAAACGAGAGCAAAACTGAATATAATAGATATTTATAATGAAGAAAATATTTTTTTTCATGCTGTAAAAGGCAAACAAAATTTCTAATGAAGAAAATATATCTTTTTTCATGCTGTAAAAGGCAAACAAAATTTCTAATGAAGAAAATATATATATTTTTTCATCCTGTAAAAGGTAAACAAACAAAATAACAAAGGAAAATAAGAAAAAAAAAAAAAGTTGTCAAGAAGCGCAATCTCGTTTGCATAAATTTGCGGAAAAATCATGACGTCACGTTTGTTTTTATGACCATAAAGTTTTTTTTCCTTCCCTCTCTCTCTTTCCTTCTTTCTCTCCCTCCCTTCCTCTCTTTCTCTCTCCCTCTCTCCCCATCTCTCACCCTCCCTCCCTCCATCCCCCCAACCCTCCCTCTCCCTTCTCTCTCCCTCCCTCCCTCCCCCCTCCCTCCCTCCCCCTTCTCTCTCCCTCCACCCCCTTCCCTCCCTCCCTCCCTCCCCCTCTCTCTCTCTCTCTCTCTCTCTCCCTTTTTTCGCGGGGGGGGGGGGTTGAAAGGTCAAGTTTTCGGTGTCACGCAGAGACAAATCGAGCACGTAGAGGCCATGACCTTGATCTGAGAGGCAAGAACTTTCGGGAACTGGGTCACGAGGCGAGAGAGAGAGAAAAAAAAAACGAAAAAAAGAGAGATAGAGAAAGAGAGAGAGAGAGAAAAAAAGAAAAAGAGAGAGAGAGAGAGAGAGAGAGAGAGAGAGAGAGAGAGAGAGAGAGAGAGAGAGAGAGAGAGAGAGAGAGAGAGAGAGAGAGAGAGAGAGAGAGAGAGAGAGAGAGAGGTCAACGGGAAAACTTTAGAGGAAATATTCAGATCAAGTAGGTCACGCGAAGACATCCCGGATCCCGGATCTAAGCGTTCGTGGAAGGTTTACCTGTAAGCCTTGGTTGATTTTTTTTACCTGAATTCCTCTTGCAAATTCTTAATTAATTTAACAAAACTATTAGAAGAAACGAAAACTTCTTTCTTAAAGATGAATTCCACAATCTGCCATATAGTTCCCGAAATAACTTCCCTACCAAGCCTCTCCTTTTCGAATAAAAAACAAAAGTTATGTTTACGATTGCGTCATCTGCGGTACTGTTGGTGCCGCATCGCTAGAATGGATCCAGATTTCGTCGGCTCTTGCGTTGCCAGTTTATACCATGTGAATAACCGTTGCGCCACATCGCTAGAATGGATCCAGATTTCGACGCCTCTTATGTCGAC
>NC_051392.1:516980-524480 GCF_015228065.2 Penaeus monodon | reverse complement strand
TGTGAAATAAATGCGTGAATGAAAAGAGAAACAGCAAAGATAAATTGCGTATTAATCTCGTATAATGTATATCGGTTTTGTATAAATATATATAAAAACAAGTGGAGAGAGGGAAAGGGAGAGGGAGGGGGAGGGAGGGAGGGAGGAGGAGATAGATAGATAGATAGATAGATAGATAGATAGAGAAAAAGAGAAAGAAGAAAAAAGGGGAGAGAGGAGAGAGGGAAAAGAAGAAAAAAGGAAAAGAAAAAGGAGAAAAGGGAAGATAGAGACAGAAGAAAAGAAGAAAAAAGGAAGAAAAAAGAAGATGAGATTAGATTTTTAAAAAGGAGAAAGAAGGGGAAAAGAAAGAGAGAGAATAGAGGGAAGAAGAAAAAGGGAAAGAGAGAGAGAGAATTTTGGGAGAGGGGGAAGAGAGGAAGAAGAAGAAGAAGAGAAAAGAGAAGAAAGGAGAGAGAAAGGGGAAAAAGAAGAAAAGAAGAAGAGGAGAAGAGAGAGAGAAAGAGGGAGAGAAGAAAGAGAAGAAGAGAAGAGAGAGGAGATCGAGGACAGACAAAGAGAGGAGAAAACAGAAAGAGGAACCCAGACAGAGGGCAGAGCCCAAGCCGGGGAAAACAGGAGAAAAAACAATTGGGCACAGGGGGGATCTGGTTGGGGGGGGGGGGGAGGGGGGAAGGGGGGGGGGGGGGGGGGTGAAGCGACAGCCTCGGGCAGGAGAGAGACGGAGAAAGGTGAACTGGTGAAAAAGGGGTCTGAACACCCTTTGGGGGACGTTTAAATTTTTCTCTCGTTTTATTGCCTGGTTTTTTCTATGACAGAAGTTTGTGATTTTTAAAAGTATGAACATACGCTAGTTTAAACACCTAATTACCATAGGCTACTTAACAACACGAAGCCTATATCACATCAACCATACCTATCAACAAAACCCCCTCTCGGGAAACAACAAAACCACACACCCCCTTGCGTTTTTTGAACAGCATAAAAACCCCTCAGCCATTCACGCATATCGCTAACGCAACGACACAGAACACCCACGTTATACGCAGCCTCGAGTCAGCCACAGACGCCGATGAGGGAAAGTGAAAGTGAAGAAAAAAAGGGATTCGCGCGCCGCTAGTCACCTTCCTTACGTGGTCTTGAACCCTCGCTGTTTGGCCCAGATATGCGAGGCAGCCAATAGGGAAAGCTCCCTTGGTCTTTTCCCAGAGGTACCAAAGGGAATGCTCCCTTGGGAAAGATCGACGAGGTAGCCAATGGGATCGCTTCGTTTGGCCCATATCGACGAGGTAGCCAATAGAAATGGAAGTCTTTTTTTTGGTATTTTTCCTTACTTTATTTTTTTAAAAAAATCCCCTCTCTCTCTCTCTTTCTCTCTCTTCCTCCTTTCTCTCTCTCCTCCTCCTTTCTCTCTCTCCTCTCTCTCTCTCCTCTCTCTCCTTCCCTTCTGTCTCCTTCTCTTTTCTCTCTCCTCTCTTCTTCCTCTCTCTCTCTTTTCTTCCCTCTCTCCTTTCCCCCCCTCTTCTTCCCCTTTCTCTCTCCCCCTTTTCCTTCTCTCCTCTCCTCTCTCCCTCCTTCCCCCCCCCCCCCTCTCTCTCTCCTCTCTCTTTCCCCCCCCTCCCTCCCCCCTCTCTCTCTCTCTCTCTCTCCGCCCTTCCTTTCTTTCACTCTCCCTTTCTCATACATTCTTGCCTCATCCTCTTCACAGCACGAAACCAAAATCGGTTCTAAAAACAAAAACAAGAACGTACATTATGCAATTCTACTATGAGCGAAAACGAAAGAAAAACGAAAAATCCCGCAAAAAAAGTCAAAATATTAACGAAGAGGGTTAAAAGGAATAATAACTAATGATAAATAAATGAATAAATAATAATGAATCAGTATGAAGTGAAATGAAATAAAATGAATTAGAATGAATTGGAATGAATGAAAATGACTTAAAATGAAAACAAAATGAAAACAAAATGAATTTAAAAAAATAAAAAAAAATTTAAAAGAAAAAAAAAATAAATTTTAAAAAAAAAAAAAAAAATTAAAGAAAAAAGAAGAAAAGAAAAAAAAAAGAAAACAAAATGAAAAATGAAAACAAAAGAATTAGGAAATAAAAAGAAAAAGATAAAAAAATAAAAAAAAATTTTTAAAAAAAGAAATAAAGCAAAATGAAAACAAAATGAATTAGGACGAATCAGAATGAACGAAAATGACTTAAAGTGAAAACGGAATGAATTAAAACAAATCAGAATGAACGAAAATGACTTAAAATGAAAACGGAATGAAAACGAAATGAATTAAAATGAACCAGAATGAAAATGTAGGTGCAGAGACCAGCCCCGGCCTGAATATTTACCTTGGAGGTTAGGCAGCTGACAGTTCGCTAACCGTGACCTACATATATCTAGGTTATAATGTAGAGGCGCTTTCAGTGGTGAAAATATAGCAGTTGATTTTCCCTTTTTTTGTGTCTGTCTGTCTGGCTATTTGTATCATTTGCTGGACTTTCTATATCAATAAGGTGTGGTTTCTTAGAGTAAGGTGGATATATATGTATATGTATAATGTATTTTGAAATAATGTAAAAATGTATTTTTGTAGAGAATTAGGATAAATTGTTATATATTAATATACAAGTCTCGTTATGTATTTTTTTTTTTTTTTTTTTACAATCATGCATTTTCAATTTCTTTCTTTCTCTTTCGTGAAATGAATGCCATTCCTACCTCCTTCACGGTGAGGAATTTCGAATCCACAGTGAAATTTCGCCGCCAGTCCCCATCTGTTGTTAATTAGGATACAATTATGGGAAAGTATAGCTCTCACGTCCTTGAGTCCAGGGATGAAAATTAACCAGAAGGAAATTTTCAGGGATAGAGTCATGACCGCATTTACGCTTCGGTGCTTTGAGAGAATTAAATATAATGTGCGGTGGGATACGGCGAGGACGCACGCAAACAGACAGACAGACAGACATACGAAAGGAAACAAGGGAGCGGAAACGCATATGTATATACGATAAACAGACACGCCTATGCACACAGAATACCGCACACGCACACACACACACACACACACACACACACACACACACACACACACACACACACACACACACACACACACACATCTATCCACGAATACATACATATTTACACAAATATTCGATAAATATACCCATACATACATGCAAACAAACAAACACACACACAAATACAACTTTTCGGTGTATATTAACAGACATTTATCATTCAAATTCCCGATGCGCTTTCCAAAATGTATAAATTTGCATGAATTTTCACTGACCATCGGTTCAGTAAACATCATCATTACCTGAGGAGAAAAAAAATGTTTATTCACCCTAAACATTGTGTTTATTTAGGATTATACGCTTTTAATCTTTAGTTTCAGTCTATGTTTCTCTTCACGTGTAAGTTTTGCGAATTATTTTAATCAGAAATAAAACGAAAATGATTATGGAATTGAAGCTGCGTTGATGACTCAAAAATAGATAATAAGAGATAAATGAATAGATAAATAATAGATAAACAAATAGATTTAAAAAATAGTAATAATGATAATTAAAAAAAAGAAAAAAAAAAAACTTCTGATTCCAAACAACAAACTTAAGTCATTTCTTTTTCTCCTCCCTCCCTCCCTCCCTCTCTCCCTCCCTCCTTCATTCCCTCCCTCCTTCCCTCCCTCCCTCCCTCCCTCCCTCCTTTTATTTCCATCCCAAACAATATACATCAACATACATATTTATTTACGCATAAGAAGTCGATTCTTCCGGCCGCACTTTCACTCCCCCCCCTTTCCCCCCTCCCCCTTCTCCCTCCCTCCTCACCCCCCCCCCCCTATTACCTGGAACCTCACCTGTAATTTCGCAAACCTGGTATGCGTTACTTTCCGCCTCGTCATAGGAAGTGGTCAGGTAAGGGAAGTCGTGTTGAAATGCATCTGTTTGGTGAGTCGTGTGAGGGTCGTGCTTGTTGGTTTGTTAGTGTTATTGTTGTTGTTGTTGTTGTTATGGTTATTATTATTATTATTATTATTATTTATTATTATTATTATTATTATTATTATTTTTTATCATTATTATTATTATTACTATCATTCTCATCACACCCATCTTTTTGATATTGTCATTGTTCATACTATTGTTATCGTTATAATTTTTATCATTATTATTACTAGTAGCAGCAGCAGTAAAATAGAGTACTATTTTTAAAAATTTATCATTAATCATCACCATGATCACTATCGTCATCATCATTATTAAAACTATTACTTATTTTTGTTATTTGCATTATTTTCATTATCATTATCATCATTACCATACTTATCATCATTACATTTTCCTCATCATCACCCTCACTGTCACCCTCACCACCACCACCCTCAGCACCACCCTCATTTCACCCTCACCTTCACCACCACCACTCTCACCCTCACCCTCACCTTTACCCCCCACCACCCCCACCTCACCCTCACCCCCACCTTCACCCCCCACCCTCCCCTCCCCCACCCTCACCTTCACCACCACTACCCTCACCCTCACCCTCACCATCATTTATCCTCGAAATCCAACCCGTTCTCCCTAGCCCCGAAAAAGCCCCCAAGTACGGAGTCAAGGTACACATAGCAATAAATAGAGTGAAAATACCTTGTACAAAGATATACAACGTATTTTCACCTCGATTTTTTTTCTTCGTTAATCCTAAGCGGAAGTGAAAGTCTGGGAAATACCTGTTTTCGACACGTAAGGAAGTTACATTTTTCGAGCGCATACGAATGGTGAAAAAAGGGAAAGGAGGAAGAGGAAGTAGGAGAGGAGAGGAGGAGGAGGAAGAAGAATAAGAATAAGAAGGTGGAGAGGGTGGTGGAGGATAAGGAGGAGGGGGAGGAAAAAAAAAAAAAAAAGAAAAGAAGAAAAAAAAGAAAAGAAAAGAAGAAGAAAGAAGAAGAAGAAAAAGACAAAAACCACACACACACACAAACACACAAAACACACAAACACACAAACAAAAAAACACACACAAACACAAACACAAAACAACACACACACCAAAACAAAACACAACACACAAAACACACACAAAAATCTATAATTTAGGGTAAAACCCAAGATTTCTCACCCTTAGCGAACAGCAAACCCCCCACGCCTTTGCTAGTCATAAACGTTACGGAATCACCCATCCACAACGAACCTTTACGTATAAGTATTCGTTGGGATTATTGTCGTTACCCCCCCCTTCCCCCCTTTTTGTAAAATACCCCCCTTTTTATATATTTGCTTTTGGGGTGTTATGAGTGATTGGATATGGGGTTTGGATGGATGTAAAAGGGAGCGCTTTTGAAAAAGTAGAAAAAACGTAGAGAAAAAACGTAGAGAAAAAAACGTAGAGAAAAAACGTAGAGAAAAAATGTAGAGAAAAAACGCACGCATGCACGCACGCACGCACGCACGCACGCAACCCCCCACCCAACCCCGCACGCAACCCCCACACACCACACAAACCCCCACACAACCCCACCCCACAAAACCACACCACCCCCAACACAGAAAAAAACGGGTGATTTTATAACTACAATCTACATGATATTTGATAAACATATATTAGAATCGTTGAAAACGTTAAAAAAAACACTCGCTCTTCCTCCCTCGTTTTCTCCCTCTCTTTTCTCCCTCTCTCTTCCCCCCTCTCTTCATCTCTCTCCCTCTCTCCCCTCTCCCCATCTCCCCTCCTTTTTCCTCCTTCCCCTCCTCCCCATCTCTCTCCCCCCCTTTCTCCCTCCCACTCTCTCCCCCTTTTTCCCCCTTTCCCTAAAACCCCCCCCCCCTTTGAAAACACAGCCACGGCTCCTTCGATCCTTCGGGAAGAGGGGGGAGGGAGGGAGGGGGGAAGGGAAGGGGGGGGAGGGAGGGAGGAGGGGAGGAGGAGGGAGGGGGGGAGGGAGGGGAGGGGGGGGGGGAGGGAGGGTGGGAAGAGGGGAGGAAGGATGGGGGGGAGGGGGAGGAGGGGGAAAGGAGGGGGGAGGAAGGGAGGGGAAGGAAAAAGGGGAGGGGGGGGGGGGGGGGGGGGGGGTGGGGGGGGGGGGGGGGGTGGGGTTGTTTTTGTTTATTTGGTTTTGTGGGGGGGGAGGGGGGGGGGGGGGGGAGGGGGGGGGTCGAGGGGGAGGGGGGGGGGGAGAAAGCTCGTATGTCGGTTTGGAATAAAGGAAGTAAGGGGGGGAAGGGGGGGAGAGGGAGGGAAATGGGGGAGAAAGAGAGGAAAGGAGAGGGGGGGAGGGAAGGGGGAGGAGGGAGGGGGGGAAGGAGCGGTTGGAGGGGGAAAGGGAGGTGAGAGGGAGGGGTAAGGGGGAAGGTGGAGGAGAGAAGGGAAGAAAGGGGAGGAGAAGGGGAAAAGAGAGAGAGAAAGGGGAGAGAGAGAGAGAGAGGAGAGAAGAGAGGGAGAGAGTAAAAGAGGAGGAGAGAGAAGGAGGACGGAGGGAGGGAGGGAAGTGGGGGGGGAGGAGAGGGAGGGAAGGAGAAAGGGATGGTGAGAGGGAGGGATTGAGCGAAGGAAAGGGGGGGGGGGAGGGGGGAAAGGAGGGGGAAGGAAAAGGGGGGGAGGGGGAAAAGGGGGGGGAAGAGATAGGGGGGGGGAGGGAAAAAAGGAAAAAAAAAAAAGATAAAATACGAAAAGTGAAAGGAGGAGGAGACAGACAAAGGAAAAAGGGGGGAAGGGAAAAGGAAAAGGGAAAGGGGGGGGAAGGGAAAGGGGGAGGGAAAGGAAAATAATTGATGGGTTTAGAAACGGGAAAGGGGGGGGAGGGAGGGATTTAGGGCCCAGGGGAGTGGGGGAGGAGGGGGTGGGGGGGGAAAGGGGAGGAGGGAGAGAGAGGAGAAGGAAGTGAGAGGGGAAGAGAGGGAAGAAAGGGAAGAAAGAGGCAAGAGAGGGGCAAGAGAGAGGGAAGAGAGGGGCAAAAGAGGGGCAAGATAGGAAGCAAGAAAGGGACCAAGAGAGAGGGAAGAGAGATGAACAAGAGAGGGCAAGAGGGGAAGAGAGAGGGAAGAGAAGAGTAAGAGAGGGGCAGGAGAGGGCCAAGAGAGGGGGGCAAGGGGGAGAGGGAGGGGAGAGAGAGGGGGGCAAAAGAGGGCAAGAGGGGAGAAAAGAGTAAGAGGGCCCCGAAGGGGCAAAAGGGGCAAGAGAGAGGGAAAAAAAAGGGGAAAAGAGGGCAAGAAGGGGCAAAAGAGGGGGAAAGAGGGAAAAGGGGAGGGAAGGAGTTCAAGAGAGGGCAAAGGGGGGGCAAAAAGGGGGAAAAAAGGGGCAGCCAAAGGGGGGGGTGGGCGTCCGCGTGCCTCCTTTCAACCCAGAGAAGGGGGCTAATGCACAAACAGCGTCAAATCCCTGCAGCAGACTTCATTCTGAACAATGAGTCACTTAGGCCACTGCTGCTGCGTCTCCCCCTCCCCCCCTTTTCCCTTCTTCCCTCCCTCCCCCTTCTTTTTTTTCTTTTTTC
>NC_051392.1:504479-516880 GCF_015228065.2 Penaeus monodon | reverse complement strand
GCGGTATAGTTTGTCGCCCTCGCAATCTCTTGTCTCGGGCAGATCAAAATTCTTTTCTTTTTGTTTAAATTTTTAATGTAACTTAAAAATGTGACCTTAAGTTACATGATGCAAAGATGAAAGTTTTTGTACTTACGGTGTTGCATGCAGGCCACTCGGCGATTGCAATTGCTCTCTTCTGGTCGAGGACTCTCTCACTCGCTTTCTCCTCTTCTCTTTCTGTTTCTATTGCTCTTGCTCTTTCAATCTCTCCCTATTTTTTTCTTTCTCTCTTTTCCTCTCTCTTCACCTCTCATTCCCTCACTCACTCACTCACTCACTCACTCACTCACTCACTCACTCACTCACTCCACTCTCTCTCTCTCTCTCTCCCTCTCCCTCTACCTTTTATACATTTGTCAAAGTTTGCGAGTTCAATTCTTGTTTATTTTTCTCTCTGTCTACAAACAGCGTGTGTTTGTCTATCAATTTTCCTCTCGTGTGCATGCGCCTAGTCACGTTTCAAATTCACTGGGGACTGTTATTGATGGTCTATTTCTACGCTATTTGCTTATGATATTAAGCTGTAAAAATCAGTGAATGAATGCAACGGAAAAGCGTGTTCGGTCAATAACTTGCTGGTTATGGCGCCATCTTTCCGTGAATGATTTCGTGCAATATGGTGAATGCACAGCGTGGAATCGCCAACGCCGCTGGTATTGCAACATCGCTCAGGGATTCTTGGTATTGGCTGTGCGTATATATGCGAGGGTCAACAGAGACACGGGCCGGCAAACAAGCACGCACCCTCCCGCGCCACCACGCACCCACACGCGCGGGCAGAAACGTCCACGCAAGCAATTCCTCTCCCTCCTCGAGGCACAAATAACGCTGCACACACAAACATCTACCCCTCCCCACACACACACATACACACTCCCCCGACACACGTAAATGCACGCACCATCACTGCCAGCTCGCCCTCCCCGCACACACATGGCCATATACAGACATTACCCCAGTACACACACATACAACCCGCCCACACTTACACACAGACATACGCACCTACACAATACACAAACACTCCCGTAGCACATATACCTATACCCACACAGGCCTGCCCACACACGAACACAGAACCCCCCCCCCCCCACACACACACACATACACTCACGCATCGACTCCGACAGGGCAGCGCACCTGTATCCCCTCCTCCTCCTCCTCCTCTTTTCTTCTTCTTCTTCTTCTTCTTAATCTTCCTCCTCCTCCTCCTCCTCTTCCTCCTCTACCTCCTCCTCCTCCTCCTCCTCCTCCTCCTCCTCCTCCTCTTCTTCTTCTTCTGCTTCTTCTTCTTCTTCCTCTTCCTCCTACTCCTACTCCTGTTTTCCCGTTCTGTCCCCTCTCCCCTTCCCTCCTCCCTCCCTCCTGCACCTACTCCTCTCCTCCTCCTTCCTCCTCCCTCCTCCTCCTCCTCCTCCTCTTCCTCCTCCTCCTCCTCTCCTCTCTCTTCTTCCTCCCTCTCCACCCCCTCGCTCTTTACAGAGTCGAAGTCACCACAAAACCTCAATTTCCTGTTGAAATAGTGCTCTAACATCTTCCAGAAGTGCACCAATAGTGAGATAAGATTCACAAGACCTAATAAAGTGGAAAAAGTAATTTGAAGTGAGTGGATTTAGAAAATTAGGTGTTTTTTTAAAAAGTGACACTCCACCGGGGAACCCCTGTGAAAAAAATTGAAGTTTGCGTATGCGCACAAAGGTTCGTGACGTCACGAATCGCTCAGCAAGCACCTCACCCTCCCCCCCCGTCGCTGACTCCGACCTCACTAACATATTAACAGCATCCCTCTCCATCTCGATACATTCATAGACCATTGCTTACATCCACTGAACTTCAACTTTGATATCTTGTCCTTCTGTGAAACCAAATTAACTGCAAATATACAACATCTCTTTAATGTGCCTAATTACAATGCCTACACCAACAAGTTATCCCGCCAAAGTGGGGATGTGGCCTTGTATGTGAGGAACTGTCATGATTCGCAACTACGACCAGAGTTAACTATGATGGAGGACTTAGAAACTCTTTTTATAGAAATTAAAAATCAAGAGGTAAATCTGGTGGTCGTCGTAGTTTACAGACGACCTCACACGGATTTTAAACATTTCCTTGATAAAATGAAAGAAATAATAGAAGTAATTAGTGAAGAAAACAAACATTGTATTATTACAGGTGATTTTGATGTAGATTTATTGAAGAATATATCAGATGCTAATGTTCAAGACTTCATAGCTCTATTCAATTCAAATTTGTTTTTTTACGTCTGTAACCAAAGCTACACGAGTGAGCCCTACGTCAGCCACGCTGACAGATCACATTTGGACTAACCAACTATGCAACCATGTAACAAGCGGTGTCATCCACACAACCCTCTCTGACCATTTCCCCATCTTTCCAACTTTCAAAACCCGCCTTAATCGGGAAACCAGGAGTGAAATAAATATAACCTACAGGGATTTTAACGAAGGCAGAATTGGCCAATTTAGGGATTCCTTAAATAATGTATGCTGGGATTTAGTTTTGTGTTCAAATGACTCTAATATAGTTTACGATAACTTTATCACTATTTTTTTCAGCCGGGTATGATAAGTATTTTCCTGTAAAATCTAAATCAATCAAACCAAAATCACATGATAAACCCTACATAACTCCAGCAATAAAGGCTCTTATAACTGAGAAGAACAGGCTCCAGCGCCTATATGCAAAACGGCCGATTACATATGGAGATCAGTTCAGACGAGCGCGTAATCATCTCACCAAAGTGATTCGCTCTGCCCGCAGCAAATACTATACAGAAAAATTAAAGGCTTACTCAAATAACTGCAGGAACACATGGAGATCATCAATTCAATTCTGAACAGAAATAATAAATCTCAGAATCAAACGATAGAAGTAGAGGAAGGTCAGTCTCGAAATTCTACTCAAATTCCTTACTATGTCAATAATCATTTCCTTAATGTTGCAAATAACTTAATTAACAGTGTCCCTCATCCATGCCATAGTTTCATGAATTCCATGGGATCTTCGCACAACACAAATCTATCTTTAAATCCCGTAACCGAATCCGAACTCTCTGAAGTGGTAAATCAACTGAACAACTCTGCCCCCGGTTATGATGGCATCACAGCGCCAATAATGAAATCCACTTTGCCTGCCATTTCCCGTACCCTGCTCCACTTATGCAACACTTCACTTACTACGGGTATATACCCAGACAAACTCAAGACAGCAAAGGTTACTCCAGTTCACAAATCAGGTTGCAAAACCAATATTTATAACTACAGACCAGAATCAGTTCTGTCCGTAATAAGTAAAATTCAGGAAAAAATCATTCATATCAGAGTGGAAAACTATCTCATACGCAACAGTATTCTGTCGGATTGTCAATTTGGATTTACGAGGAATAAATCAACAGAAATGGCTGTTATGTCATTTACAAACCATATATACAAGGCCTTTGATAATAACGAATTCACTGTTGCTGTATGTCTAGATTTATCTAAGGCATTTGATACGGTTAATCACCCAATTCTGCTCTCAAAACTATCTCATTATGGTGTCAGGGGCTCTGCAAACCGCTTGTTTCGTTCATATCTGTCAAACAGAAATCAATTTGTTTCATATAATGGATCCAATTCAGATTGCCTTCCACTATCTCATGGTGTACCGCAAGGGTCAATGTTAGGGCCTCTTCTTTTCCTGATCTACATGAATGATTTGGTGAAAACATCCCTGTATCTGGAATTCTTATATGCTGATGACAGCAACCTCTATGTTTCAGGTAAAGATATTAATCAACTCATTAGTTACATCAATAGAGAACTCAACACTATCATTAATTGAATTTCCTTAAACAAACTGAGGCTAAACGTTGTTAAACCCCATTATGTTATATTTAATCGAGATAAGAAACTTCCCCCTACACTTTTGCCGGTAATATTAGAACATAAACCCTTGTCAAGGAAAACGGACTCTAAATTTCTCGGAGTAAACATTGATGATAAATTATCGTGGAAAAGTCATACGAACAGTATTCGTCAAAAAATTAATAAACAGAGTGGTATCTTGTACCATATGCGTGATTTTCTCACAATGAATGTCCGTAAATGCATATATTTCTCATTAATCTATCCACATCTAACATACTGCAACACTGTCTGGGGAGCTGTCAATGAAACCACACTAAAGCCCGTTATAACTGCCCAAAAACGAGTAATCCGAACAATTGCTCGATTAGGCAAATATGACCACCAATGAGGCATTTTCAACACTGAAACTATTGAAGCTGAGAGATATAAATACCTACTTTTGTGCTCTCTTCATTTTTAAATGTATCAATATCAACGAAAATAACTTATTCCGGTTCAGAAGTGACTTAAGATATCCTCTGCGATCAAACTCACTATTAAAGCAGCCAACTATAGGGTCAAACCAATCAAAAACATGTATTTTATATCATGGGGTAAGTGTATGGAATAATCTGCCCTCACATCTTCACAATGCTCCGTCACTGCTGTCACTCAAAAAATCGTTGAAGACCCATATTACATATGTCAGAGTGAATGCTAATGTTTAGGACAAATGTAAAAAGTAGTTTGAATAAGTATATATACAGGTACATAACAGCGGGTATTCATGCATCTGTACGAATGTCTACATAGTGTACAATGTATCTATGTAATACATTTATAAATATATGTGTATGTGTACATGTAAATGCATGTAAGGTTAATATAAGCATATTTGTGTGTGTGTGTGTGTGTGTGTATGTATGTACATGTATATGTATATAGGTATATTCATATATATATTCATATAATATATATATATATATATATATATATATATATATATATATGTATGTATGTATTTATGTATATGTATGTATACATACATATGTTTGTGTATAGGTATGTATGTTTATGTGTGTATGTGTATATAAACTGTATATGTATGTATGTGTTTATGTATGTAGGTTTGTGTATATTTGTGTATGTGTGTATATATAGATATAATTTTGTGCAATATATTATTTTAGTGTTTATTCTTTATGAATAAAATTATTATTTTATTACAAGTTAGTCCGATCTACTAGTCTATCCTTTGTTATATATAGCATATTGTATATATATATATATATATTTTTTTTTTACTGTTATCGTCTCCAATCCACCTGCGAGTGGAATGACTGAGTCTAAGAATTTGAATACACACTAATTCCCTTATAATAAGGTGCCTCCTTAAGAGACCTTGTGTTCTCAGGAGGCTCAGCCGTTCTATTTTATTTTGTGTCAAACTGTTTCTATGTATATTGGCTAAATAAACGTTATCAATCAATCAATCAATCCTCCTCCTCCTTCTCCTCCTCTCCTCCTCCTTCCTCCTACTTCCTCCTTCTCCTCCTCTCCTCCTCCTTCCTCCTCCTCCCCTTCTCCTCCTCCTCCATCCTCCTCCCCCGACCTCCTTTCCTTCCTCCTCCTCCTCCTCCCTCCTCCTCATCCTCCTCCTTCCTCCTCCTCCTCCTCCTCCTCCTTCCTCCTCCTCCTCCTCCTCCTCCTCCTCCTCCTCCTTCCTCCTCCTCCTCCTCCTCCTCCTCTCCCTCCTCTTCCCCTTCCTCTTCCTCTTCCTCCTCCCTCTTCCTCTTCCTCTTCCTCTTCCTTTCTTCCTCTTCCTCCTCTCTTCCTCCTCCTCCTCCTCCTCCTCCTCCTCCTCCCCTTCTCAGCATAATGAAATCAGCCCCTTCCTTTTCCGTCGCACAAACGGCCTGAGGAGGAGAGAGAGCTTCGCTGGATATTAGTTCTTCAATAACAAAGGAGTTCTTCTCTCCTCCTCCTTCCCCACCCCAGTCTTTTCTCCTCCTCTTCCTCCTTCCTTCTTCTTCCTCCTCCTCCTCCTCCTCCTCTTCCTCCTCCTCCTGCTCTTTCTCCTCCTCCTCGTCCCCCTCCTCTTCCTCACGTCCTCCTCCTCCTCCTGTTGCTCCTCCTTCCCAGACGTTCTTCTCCCCCCTCCCCCCTGCCCCCAGAATTTTCTCCACCATCTACCCTCCCTTCCCCCCCACCTGCTCCTCCCCCACCCCCTCCCCAAGGCTGAGGGAGAAGTAGGGGGAGCTCGCGTCTATGATTCCGAGCTGTTGTTCAGCTTTTTCTCTACCCTCCTCTTTCTCTCCTCTTTCCCCCCCTTCTCTCCCTTTTCTGCCTCCCCCTCCCTTCCCACCCCCTACCTCTACCCCTCTTCCTCCCTTGGCTCCTCCATGGAACTCACCTCCCCCACTTCCTGTGCTCCCTCCCCCTCCCCATTCTCATCCTGAGCAATTTTCTTCTCTCCCTTTTTCTCTTTTCCTCTTCCCTCCCCATATCCTTCCCTTTCCTCCTCCCACCCTTTCTCTACCCTCTTCCCCTTCCTCAAGTCCCTCCTTCCCTTCCCCATCTTTTCCCCTTCCCCATCCCCTTCTAGTACCCTTTCCCCGTGCTCTCTCCCTGCCCTCCAACATACCCTTCCCCTCCTTTTCAAAAAAGCCCTTCCCCTCCCTCCCTTTTCCTTCCTCTTTCTCTTCCCCCTCTCCCTCGCACTCCCCCTCCCTCCCCACCACCTCCCCCACCCTCTCTCTCCCCCTCTCCCCCCTCCCTTTCCCCTCCCCCCGCCCTTCAAACAATCGACTATGTCCTCCTTATTTACTCCCACGAGCTCACAGCAGAATGCTCTCCCAAACTCCTGCCCTCTTTCCCCCTCTCTCCCCTACCCCGCCCTCCCTCCCCCCCCTCTCGCTCTTTCCTTCTTTTGTCGCAAGTCTGTCTGTCTATTGTCTGTCTCTGTCTCTGTCTTCCGTCTCTTCTCCTCTCTCTCTCCCTCTCCTCTCACTCTCTCTCGTCTCTCTCTCTCTCTCTCCTCTCTATCTCTCTCCTCTCTCTCTCTCTCTTTCTCTCTTTTTCTCTTTTCCTCTTCTCCCTCTATTCTTTCTCTCTCTCTCTCTTTTTTTTTCTCTCTTCTTTTCTCTCTCTCCTCTTTCTTCTCTCTCTCCTTCTTCTCCTCTCTCTCTCTTTACTCCTCTCTCTCCCTCTCTCTCTCGCTCTCTCTCTCTCCTCTCTCTCTCTCTCTCTCTCCTCTCTCTCTCTCTCTCTCTTTCTCTCTCTCTCTCTCTCTCTCTCTCTCTCTTCTCTCTCTCTCTCTTCTCTCTCTCTCTCTCTCTCTCTCAGATTGGTCAAATGCCTTCGATGACACACACCCTAGCCGACAAGGGTGACCAATGGGGTTTCTTGCCCGTGCATTGACCTAAGCCACGCCCACAGCGCTCATGACCTCTGGCCTCAGCCTTGACCCAAGCGGACACTCTACTTAGAGTCACGGCCCCGCTCGCCCGCGGCCTCCTGGGGGCCTACTGGGGCTTCGCTACCCCGGTCTCTACTGCACAAACCGGCCATACCAACCTCGGTCCACGCTACATTACCAAGAATCTCCCATCAATAAATATACGCAACAGACCGTGCGTTTTACAAGTCCCTCACAGATGGTGCCAGCTGGGGATGTCGCTTCTTTCAAGCTTGCGACACGAACGATGCCTCCGAAAACTCCAAAAACAAAACTGTAAGTACGCCATGGGCAATTTTTCCTTTCTTTTTCCTTCCCATGTGTGCATGCCATTATGTTTTTAACAAGTGAAGTGATTTTTTTTTCTAAACATCTGAACAAGTGTCCGTGCTAGTGCATTTTTTCTCTATTATCTACCTATTATCTTCGAATTTCCTCATGGTAGATTACCTTTATTTCATTTCCGAGAGTAATTTTCTAAGGCGTGTTTTTTTTATCTAACTAGGTCATAGTACCAAAGCATTATGTAGTTATATCCAAGCATGTTTTTCTCTTTAAATTAATTTTCTTCTCGAATGCTCTATGCCCGCGTGGGCATATTCTAGGCATATTTTATTATTACCTTCATCTCCCATTGCGTAAGCCGATTCCGTATTGGTGTTAATTTCGTAATTTCTCATAATTCAGTGTATTTCTTTTAGGCTCAGGTTAATAATGCATTAATGGGGTTATCTTTGAAATATTTAAATGTTATTAGAATTATCCACAAACAATATTTTTTTCCCTTCACCAGACCATCCCCACCTATCCTAGTTCCTAACTTTCCCCCTTTCCTTAAACCCCTCCTTTACATTTCCCCTCCCTCTCTACCTATTTTCAATATATCTATGAAGGTCATAGCGTTTTAATATTCTAGTGTCGTGATATTTGTTTAAAAGTTAATTTCAGTTAAACAAATGAATTAATATAAGTGAGTTATATTTTGTAAGTGTGATTCTCGTTTGATTTCACACTTGCCTTCCACGACCGAATTTTGACCGCGTGTGACCTGTCTCATGACTCTTTCTGACCGTGTGAATCCCGAAGTCAATTATCCGATTCGTTATCTTGTCTTGGTGTTACATTTCGAACATTTGAGTCTCTTTTTCTTTTACTTGTCGTATATATATTTATGCAAACGACGTGTTTTGCTTTATTAGTTTTCCATATTCATAAAAAAATAAGTTTTATGTGTACAAATGTTTTACTCGTTTATTTTAATTATTGTTCACTTAACATTTAGTAGCCCAGGTCAATTCAGGTCACGTCATGTCAAGTGATGATATTTTCTCCCCTCTTTTGACCTGTGTGTGAAATGCCACATTCAACTGTTTTTTTTTTTCAAATTTCAAGTTTATTCATTTCTGTACATTATTTCTTTTTCAAATAATTTGGAATTTTGATAACGAATTATCAATTTCCTTTTCGTTATCAACATATTTTATTTTTTTCATATTGTACAATTTATTTATACAGATTTACATTTATAGAGCGATCTCAGATTGGTCAAATGCCTTCGATGACACACCCCTAGCCGACAAGGGTGACCAATGGGGTTTCTTGCCCGTGCATTGACCTAAGCCACGCCCACAGCGCTCATGACCTCTGGCCTCAGCCTTGACCCAAGCGGACACTCTACTTCGAGTCACGGCCCCGCTCGCCCGCGGCCTCCTGGGGGCCTACTGGGGCTTCGCTACCCCGGTCTCTACTGCACAAGCCGGCCATACCAACCTCGGTCCACGCTACATTACCAAGAATCTCCCATCAATAAATATACGCAACAGACCGTGCGTTTTACAAGTCCCTCTCTCTCTCTCTCTCTCTCTCTCTCTCTCTCTCTCTCTCTCTCTCTCTCTCTCTCTCTCTCTCTCTCTCTCTTTCTCTCTCTCTCTCTCTCTCTCTCTCTCTCTCTCTTCCTCCCTCTGCAAGGGTGTCAATGCGAGAAAGAGCGAGATGAAACAAGAAAAATCATAAAACTCCGAAAGAGAGAGAGAGAGAGAGAGAGAGAGAGAGAGAGAGAGAGAGAGAGAGAGAGAGAGAGAGAGAGAAGAGAGAGAGAGAGAGAGAGAGAGAGAGAGAGAGAGAGAGAGAGAGAGAGAGAAAGAGAGAGAGAGAGAGAGGGAAAGAGAGAGAGAGAGAGGGAAAGAGAGAGAGAGAGAGAGAGAAAAGAGAGAGAGAGAGAGAAGCGATAATCCGAGTAGAGAAAGAAAGAGACTGTCCGAGGAGAGACAAAGAAGAGGGAGAAAAGGAGAGATAAAAACTAAGAAAAAGGGAGGACCTGATGAGAAACAGAAAACTCGAAAGCCCGATTATGGTCGAAGAGAACCAGGGAAGAGAGACAGATTGAGAAAAAGCGAGAAAGAGAGAGGCTAAGAAAGAGAGAGCAAACCCGGGAAATAAAAGCGAGAAAGAGAAAGACTTGAGAAGGAGAGAGCAAGGAATAAAAGCGAGGAAGGGAGAGAGTGAGAAGGAGAGAGCAAGGAATAAAAGCGAGAATGGAGAGAAAGGCAGAGGAACCAAATAAATGGCCTTTTGTCCGTCTGAGCAAGAGACGTCCCTCGTCCCTCCCCCACCCCCTGGCCCAACCTTCCCTCCCCCACCCTTCCCCGCCCCTTGCTCGCCTCCCCTTCCTCCTGACGAGTGACAGGTCGCCCCCCCTCCCCCCCTGCGCGTCAGGTGCTCTCGTCGCCGACGCGCTTCCGCCGCGGCCGCCCTTTCAGCTGCCGAAGGAGGCGCAGCAGCCGATCACGAGCCCCGCTTGAAGGCCGCTCGATCTCGCCGCTCGCCAGGGCCTCCTGGGGAGGATCGACGCCCTCTCGACGCAGGTGTCTCCTGAAGAGGGAGGGGAGGGGAGGGGAGGGGAGAGGAGGGAAGGGGAGAGGAGGGGAGGGGAGGGGAGGGAGGGGAGGAGAGGAAGGAAGGGAAAGGCGGAGAGGGGAGGGGAGGGAAGGAGAGGGGTGAGACGTGAAGGGAAGGGGGGGGAGGGGAGGGGGGGGGGAGGGAGGGGGGAAGGAGGGAGAGGCAGGAAAGAGGAGGGACCAAAACAGACAGGGAGAGAGAGAGAGAGAGAAGTAAACCGAGGGAGGAGAGAGCAAGAGGGGTTCGACCGCGCAAGAGCGAGGGACGAGAGGCGAGAGGGAGGCAGGGAGAGGCGTCAGGCATTAGACAAGATCCTTCAAAAGAATCCTCGCAGCTTCGGCTCTCAGGCGCAGCTCCTCCTGGGATCTGACGGCGCTGCTGTCGCCAGACTCAGCGGAAAAGATACTGCCAATCCTCTTTGCTTGAGAGGATACACAGTGTTACTCGCGCTTACATACACGTCAACAATGGCACATGCAAGAACGGACGCGCACAGAAGCACCTACAAATAAATATACATAGACAGGTGCACACACCCACAGACAAGCAAACAAACGAGCACATGACGCAAGCCCACACACACGCAAACTCCCGCACAGCCATAGCATACACTAAGTGCACTCGAGAACCTCAGTGCAGAGGCGCTCGGGAGCAGGTGAGCCGAATCCTTGGCGTACTCATGAGAACCATTTTCATTCTCTGCGGCGACCTCGGAGCCGCCCCCGGGGCCGCGCCCTTGCGCGAGGCGTGCCCGCTGCTTCGCTCGGCTCTTTTGAGCCAATAAACGAGAACCAAAGAACCGCAGAACCACGGAGCCACAGAACGCCAGCTGCTTCGCTGCAGCCGCAGGGCTATCCTTCTTGGAGGGGGGAGGGGGGGACCCACGCAGGAAAGGACATTCAACCGCATAAAATGTGTTTTTATGATCACAGAACACACAAACGTGTTATATAATAATACACTACACACACACGCACACTAACAGGGAGGACAGACAAGTAGACGTATAAATAGATAAATAGACCATGACAAACAGAAAGATTGATTGATAAGTACACAGATAACAGATAGGGAACCATGTACATAGATATGATACATAGGTACAAATATTCAGTAGATATAAGTGTAGTTATGGATGTTCACACAGTCTTAGATATGCATCACTATATATGAGGAACTGTCCCTTCAATATACACCCATTTCCTGTCTTCCTTGGCTTCCCAAAAGCAGTTCTCCCAAAATCGACAGTGACAAGACCCCCCCCCCCCCCGTGTCCCAGCGAAAGACAAAATCTGTGAAATAAGCAAAGGCGACATTTGTCTCCCCGCCCCCCGCGACACGAACATTCTGGGTCGCATTTATCGGCGCCGCCTGAAGTTTTACAGTTATGAGACAGTTTACAAGAAAACTATAACTCAGCGAGTGAAATATTTCGCTCCGAAGAAAAGTCTGGATTTATGTTGGCCCGAGGCGATCCGGCGCTGGCCCCCTGGCGGCGCCCGCGGGAGCTCAGCGCCCGTTAGCGGAGGGACGAGCGGCGCGGGGGAGGCCGGAGACGAAAGTTATGCCGCTCGCAAAGGGGACCCGATTGTTTTTCGCAGGATTAGATTCTCCGACTGTTGGAGTTTTGCTTTTGCCAACGGGATTTCTGATTTTAGGGGGTCAGGGAAGTCACGATAAGTACAAGGAAAAGTAAGATTATATATATGAAATTATTAGACGCCTCGTTTTAACTGCTCAATAAACCAAAATCATACTCTTTATCTGTCTATCTACCCATCTGTCTGTCTGTCTGTCGTCTTATGTGTCGTTTTATCTGCCTATCCGTTTATCTACCCATCTGATTATTTATAGTGTTCTGTTTTTTATCACCATTATTTTTTTTCTTTTTCTTGTTCTTGGCTGAGACACGCCTACGCACCCGTGAGGCAATTACCGAGGTTGCAGCGAAGGGCGAAGGGCCGGTCCAGCGACAGGGGTCAACACGCTCAGTGACAGCTCGGTGACAGCTTCCCGGTTGCCAAAACACCAGGATATCTTTCTCTCTGTTTCTCTTTCCCTTTCTTTTCCTCTCGTTTTATTCAGTGGTTGTCTCTCTCTACATACTGCCTTGGGTTCTTAACCTGGGCTCCATCGACGCTTTATGGCCTCTGCTT
>NC_051392.1:469479-494479 GCF_015228065.2 Penaeus monodon | reverse complement strand
CATCCTATCCCCTCTCCCCTCTCCCCCTCCTCCTTCTCCTCTCACCCCTCTCCTCTCTCTCCCTCTCTCCCCCTCCCCCCTCTCTCCCTCCCCTAAACAGTACCGAACCGCTGTTCACTCTCTGCCTCTTAAACACACTCACGGCCTCCCTCACTTGCCCTCGACCGCCAGTGGTGCACGCTCCGTCCCTGCTTCCCTGCTTCCTTGCTTCTCTGATTCCCTGCTTCCTTGCTTCTCTGATTCCCTGCTTCCCTGCTTCCTTGCTTCTCTGATTCCCTGCTTCCCTGCTTCCTTGCTTCTCTGATTCCCTGCTTCCCTGCTTTCCTGCTTCCCTGCTTCCCTGCCTCCCTACAAGGTCTCCTTTCCCGGACCTAGCAACCGAGGGCTCGAAGTGGAGACCTCGAGAGAGATTCTACTTCTACCGAGACTTTTGATTTTGACGGAGACTGTGGTGGGTGGCGCGGGTCGTGATCGAGCTCCGGTATTTCTTCAGGATGGCGGCTCTTCGGGGGAAATGCTGATGGAGATTTCGATGGAGACTCTCTTCGTCGCTAAGGAGAAACCAGTGACGATTTTGATGAAGACCAGTTTTTTGATGGATGAATAGATGTAGCTTCTTTTTCGTCTTCACCCTCTCCCACTCACTCTTTCTCTCTCTCTCTCTCTCTCTCTCTCTCTCTCTCTCTCTCTCTCTCTCTCTCTCTCTCTCTCTCTCTCTCTCTCTTCTCTCTCTCTCTCCCTTTATCTCTCCATGTCCCTCTCCCTCTCCATCTCCCTCCCTCTTCGTCTCCCTCCCTCCTCCCTCTCTCTCCCTCCCTTTCTCAATATCTCTCTCTCACTCACCTGCGACTCTCCATCTTTCTCTCCCTCACCCCCCCCTCTCTCTCCCTCTCTCTCCCTCTCTCTCAGTCTCTCTCTCTCTCTCTCTCTCTCCTCTCTCTCCCCTCCCCCTCAGTTCCTCCTCTCTCTCCTCTCTCTCCCCTCTCCATCTCCTTCCTCTCTCCTCTCCTCTCTCTCTCTCTCCTCTCTCTCATTCTCTCTCTCTCTCATCTCTCTCTCCCTCTCTCTCTCTCTCTCTCTCTCTCTCTCTCTCTATCTACTCTATCTTCTTCTTCTTCTATCTATCTATCTATCTCTCTCTTTCCCTCTCCCTCTTCCTCCCTCTCCCTCTTCCTCCCTCTCCCTCTCCCTCCCTTCTCCCCCCCTCTCTCTCCCTCACCTGTGACTCAAGTGTCGCTTCAGAAATGTTCATTGTTACGAGCTCACGCGAGTATTTTCATCACCGGAGGATCGTGACATTGTAATCATGCCGCTGCGACGGACTGAGTTCTACGTAAATATAATCGTACGAATGCATTTGTATTTGTATTTGAGTGTGTGCGGCCCTATTCGCGCGTGTATGTGTGCGTGTGTGTCTGTGTGTGCGCTCACATTAGTCTGGGCAATCATAGACACACAAATACAGATTGTATGTTCCATTGCAACTCACTCCTGTGTCTGTGTGTGTGTGTGTGAGAGAGAGAGAGAGAGAGAGAGAGAGAGAGAGAGAGAGAGAGAGAGAGGAGAGTGTGAGGAGAGAGAGGAGAGGAGAGGAGAGGAGAGGTGTAAGAGAGAGAGAGAGAGAGAGAGAGAGAGAGAGAGAGAGAGAGAGAGAGAGAGAGAGAGAGAGAGAGAGAGAGAGAGAGAGAGAGAGAGAGAGAGAGAGGGGGGGGGGGGTGACATCTCTCTCTGCGTGAGTGGGCGTTAGCGGGGAGTAGAAAGAGAAGAGAGAATGACGGAGTGACGGAGGGGGGGGAGCGTACGAAGAAGGGAGACAGAGAGGAGAGAAAGAGAGGGGGCATGAAAGAAGGAAAAAGAGGAAGAGAGGGAGGAGGGAAAGGGATAGAAAATTGAGTAGTAAATGAGAAGAGAGAATGAGAGAGAGAGGGGAGGGAGCCCGGGGGGGAGGGGGTGACGTCCCCAAGGGCGCGTCGACTCGCAGCTCAATTTCCTGCCTCGGAGGTCGAAGGGTTTCACGCCCCGCTCGGCCCTTTGTCGCCGTCACGCCCGGGGAGAGGCGGGGCGGGCGGGCGGGCGGGGAGGGAGGGACAGGCACGGGGGGGAAGGCGAGGGGATAGGAGAGGGGGGAGGGGGCTATCGGCCCGGAATGCCCTCACGACAGGGAGAGGGGAAGGGGGGAAGGGGGGAGCCCCGCGGGGAGGGCCGTCGCAGGGCTGCGATACCAAGCGAGCGGCGGGAAGTAAGTCCGGTATCTTGGCGGTCGGGTGGTAAGCAGGGAAGGCAATTTGGTGATTCGTCAGGAAGGGTTTCCTCTGAAAGAGCTCTTTCGAAAACTTGAAGAGAAAGAAAGATAAGGATGGATTTATTTAGGAAACTTTGCAAGGTTAAGCGATAACGACACTTTCGGACACTTCTCATGCCTATAGTTCACTGTGCAACATAAACCTTTGCAGGATTTGGGTAAAAAAACGGAGGAGGCTGTAAGGAACGAGGACAAAGCTCCCGCTCACAGTGGCCGACGAGGCAAGAACATTCTAGCGGCAGTGCAAAGCTTAATCAGTGAGAGTAAAAACGAATAACAATAGATAACTAAAGGTAAAAATAATGATGAAAAACATATGATAGCTGTAGTAACGAGAGCGATGGTGGTGCTAGTAAGGATGCTGAAGGTGATAGCAAAGGAATGTATCAGTGACAATCCTAATAATGATGATAGTTATAAAAATGCGAATGATAGTAGTATAAAGCAGGCAAATGTTGATGGCAGTTCATCAGTGATAATGATTATAATAATAATGACATAGATAATGATATTGAAGATAAAGATGATGATGATGATGATGATGTGAATGAATGATGATACTAATATCATCAGGATGGTGATGATGTTGATGATAATGATAATAAGAGTAATGATAATAATAACAAAAACAATATTGATACTAATGACAATACAAAAACACGTCAAAATGTGGTTATTCCTGTAAACTGGTTAACATTTAGGTTTCTACGGAAGCTCAAATTTTCCATTTCTTTTCGTTGGGCAAAAACATAACAAATAAAAACAACAGCTATTAAGCCGAGCGCATTCAGCTGAAAAGTTGGGGAGAATTTTCGAAACAGAGAGCGATCGCCTTCGGCCGTCTCGTTCGATTTCGAAACCGCCGCTGTTCAAGTGCGCCAAGTCTCTCTTTCTGTTCGCTTCTTTGTGAACTTAATCGCTCGTTCGGAATTTTCCAAAGTGTAACATTTTTTTAACGTTGCTCCTTCAGCAAAATGATAACATTCTGACAGTCGATGACGTTATCATCATCTTAAACGGCACCATCAGCTTCTTTATCGCCAACTTAACCTGATCAATTCATCGCCATCATCACCAACACGAGCATCAGCATCATCTTCATCCGCCTCATCATCAGCAGCATCAAATGCGTCTTCACTTCATCACGAATGCCACCACATCATCACATCACCATCACTGATCAACACCAGACATCAACCTCCTTCTCTCTCCTCCTCTTCGTCGGCCTTCCCTACCAGTCGGCCGTTTATCAGGTCTTCCTTCTCCCACCTCCGCTTGGCGGCTAATTGCTTCTCCTCCTCCTCCTCTTCCTCCTCCTGCTGTTCCTCCTCCTCCTCTTCCTCCTCCTGCTGTTCCTCCTCCTCCTCCTCTTCCTCCTCCTGCTGTTCCTCCTCCTCCTCCTCTTCCTCCTCCTGCTGTTCCTCCTCTTCCTCCCCCTCCTCGATGGCTGCCGCTCCCAGGCCGTCTCTAGGAGGCCCTCTCTCCTTCCGTCGCTCTGGTCTCTTTTGTCCGTCTTTATCTGTGCCCTTTTCTATCGTTGTTTGTGTGTTTGTCTGTTTTCCTTTTCCCTCCGTGGATGTCGAGGGGAGTGGGAGGGGGAGGGGGACCTGTCAAGCCCCCCCCCCCCCCGTGTCAATTCAGTCGCTCTCTTTCATTGCTTTTACCTCTTCTGTTGTCTTTCTTTATTCATTGCTAACTGCCGTCTTTCTTCATCTATTTTTTTATTCATATTTAATCTTCGGTGCTCTCTTTCCTGTCTTCTTTGCTGACTCCATCATCATTACCTTTATTCATGGAACTTTATCGCTTATCTATTTATTTCTATATCCAAGCATGCACACACACACACACACACACACACAATAGACACACACACACACACACACACACACACACACACACACACACACACACACACACACACACACACACACATACACACACACAGATATATATATATATATATATATATTATATATATATATATATATATATATATATATATACATGCATATATATACATACCCACATATGTGTGTGTGTGTGTGTGTGTGTGTGTGTGTGTGTGTGTGTGTGTGTGTGTGTGTGTGTGTGTGTGTGTGTGTGTGTGTGTGTGTGTGTGTGAGTGTACCTACGTACTAATGTATACATGTATATATACATACATTCATTATTTATAGCACTATAACCAGCTAGTAATGTTTAGACTAACATCAATCTGATTTAAAATTTAATGGTATATTATACGTAACGATAATCTTTACTTTACCGAGAATTCCTTTCAAAACTGAATAAATATTATCAATATAATTCGATTTTTACACAGAAAGAAAACAAATATTAGAGTTGTTCTGAAAGATAAAAAATTTCTTTTTTTTTCTTTCTTTTTTCTCTTTTTGCGGAATAGGTAATGGCTTCAGTCCCCGAGGCGCCGAGGGGGAGCGGGAGGCAGAAAAACCTGTTTTGTTGTCCGGAAGAATAATGTTTTTCTCTCTTTGTCTCTCTCTTTATCTGTCTATCACTCTGTCTCTCTGTCTATCTGGGGCTTTTCTACTCATCTATTTATCTCTGTAGTTTCTTCTCTCATTTAAGTCTCTCCTCTGCTGTTTGGGGCAAAGGAAGCGATCTTGCTGACCCGTGTTCGAATCGCGCGCCGCCGGTGAAGGGCAACGCCGCTCGGTCCTTGCACACAGGGGGTAGTTTAGAAGCAAAATCAGGCAGCCTTTCACACCACACATAAGAATAACCATTGTGACAAATAGAATAGCTAAATAATTCATTTATATTCCTTAAAAATCTCTATGTATGTATGTATCTATCTATCTATGTCTCAAAAGCTATTTGTCATTAGCATAATAATACACACGTGAACGTGTATGTGTGTGTGTGTGTGTGTGTGTGTGTGTGTGTGTGTGTGTGTGTGTGTGTGTGTGTGTGTGTGTGTGTGTGTGTGTGTGTGTGTGTGGTGGTGTGTGACAGAATTGTTAATTGATATGAAAAGATACGTTGTGTGGACATACAAGCATACAATGTGGTGTGTATAGATATGTATACACACACACACACACACACACACACACACACACACACACACACACACACACACACACACACACACACATATATATATTATATATATATATAACACAATATATATATATATATTTATATATGTGTGTTATGTGTGTGTGTGTGTGTTGTGTGTGTGTGGTTGTGTGTGTGTGTGTGTGTGTGTGGTTGTATGTATACTATATATATATATATATATATACATATCACAAAC
Source organism: Penaeus monodon (assembly GCF_015228065.2). Classification (NCBI taxonomy): domain Eukaryota; kingdom Metazoa; phylum Arthropoda; class Malacostraca; order Decapoda; family Penaeidae; genus Penaeus; species Penaeus monodon. Next base: position 488,894 of record NC_051392.1, on the reverse strand, counting down.
AAACAACACACACACATCAACACACACAACACACACACACACAACAATCAACAATATAAATATATATATAAATATTATAGTTTATATATATATGATTTTATATATATATGTATATATATTATATAATATATATATATACATATGTACACACACACACACACACACACACACACACACACACACACACACACACACACACTGTTACATCTAGGTGTATGAGTTGTTAATATACACTAATAAATTTCCTTTCTGCTCATATGCTTACCACTCGTTATCATGTCTCTTCATCACTTCCATTCCTCTTTGTTCACGGAGCATTATCCTTCGTAAAATCAAGTTCTTTCTAATAATAAGGACTCATAATAAACTGTTACCAATAACAAAGGTTTAATGAATATAACAATAGTGTGAAATAGGGGAAAAAATATTACATAAAAGAATGCTTCAGTCTACCGGACCAGCCGTCTGGCAAAATAATCTAATATTTTTACAATCTGTACCTTTTACTATGCGTTAATTTCTTATTTGGATGCAAGTTGGAACAAATCATATTTTAACAAACATTTAACATATATAAGGCCCTAGAAGAGCCTTTCCGCAAGTACCCGCAGAGAGCTCCTTACCTCACCACCGATCCCGCAGTCACTGCCCATGCCCAGAACTGTCAAAAACAGCTGATCACTAGAAAACGGGAATACTTCGGAAAACGTATTTACAAGGTTAACTTTACTGTTTTAGCAAAGCAGAGTTCCGTATATTTCAGGACTCTGTAACACCCCCACCACAAAGATAAACCCATCGGGTTTTATAGTCATTAACCTGGTCTGGAGAGACTATCCGCTATTATGTTATTACGACCCTTGATGTGCTTTATCACTAGATTGTAAGGTTGCAGCGCCAAGTACCATCTCGTAAGACTTTGTTTTTTTTTCATTTTCGTCGCAAACTGAAGTGGGTTGTGATCACTAAAGACTTCGATCTCGTATGGCGTGCAGCTCAAATACACCTCGAACTTTTCAAGAGCCATAAGAAGAGCGGCAGCCTCCTTCTCGACCGCGCTGTAGTGCGTTTGGTGCGGCTTGAACTTCGCAGAAGAGTAGCAGACTGGGTGCAGAACCCCGTCTTTCCCTGCCTGCAGCAAAACTGATCCTGCAGCCACGTCACTAGCATCTACCTGGAGGGTAAAAGGTTTATCAAAATCTGGAGACCTCAACACAGGTTCAACGTTAGAAAGTTCTTTAACTTCTTGAAAGACTCCTGACATTCAACCGTCCATTTAAATTCTTTCTTAGGACTCAAAAGATCTGTTAAGGGTTTTGGCTACGTCAGCAAAGTTCGGGCAAAACCTACGATAGTCCCCAGCCATACCAATGAATCTTTGAACTGCTCTTTTATTCTTAGGTACAGGTAACTCATTGATAGCTTCTACCTTGGCTTTAACTGGAGCAACCACTCCTCCTCCAACCTCGTGGCCGAGATACCTCACCTTAGCTTGTGCAAACTCACTCATCACTAATTAACAGTGAGCCCGGCATCTTGCAGGCGTTCAAAGAGGGATCGCAATGTTGACACATGGTCTTCCCATTTACTGCTATAAACTACAAGGTCATCAATGGATACCTTTACCCCTTTGAGTCCACTTATTATTGAACACGTCAGTCGCTGAAATGAGCTAGGCGCATTCTTTAAGCCAAAAGGAAGCACACAGTAATTATAAAGCCCATTAGGTGTCACAAATGCTGTTATCTGCCTCGCTTCAGGTGACAAGGGTACCTGATAATAGCCCTTCAGTAAATCGAGTACAGTAATGGAATCTATTATATCCAATATTCTAGGTAAAGGATAATAATCCCCTCTTGTGAGCTCATTGACCCTTCTATAGTCTGTCACCATTCTCCAACCCTTAGATTTTGGCACGAGTGCACAGGGTGATGCCCACTCGCTCTCACCAATTTCAGCAAGACCATTTTTGAGCAGAAAGCTTACCTCCTCTTCCATAATTCTTGCTTTATAAGGAGACATTCTATAAGGTGCTTGCTTGACAGGGATAGCCCCGTCTACCAGCTTCACGTCATGAGTCACCAGGTGCGTCTGTCGCGGCACATCTCCAAGAACATCACTAAATTCCTGGAGTACACACAAGATATTTTGTTGCCGTTCGTAGGGTAAATGAGAAAATTTAGAGGCTGGATTTTATAAGTCGTCGCTGTTTTGCAATTTGAATCCAACATCGCCTACAGCAAATTCACTTTCCATCTCATATGAAATGGTAGTATCTCCCCGCTCCTCAGGACCGGAGATCACACACAAAGCAGTCACAGCATCTGGTCTGCGTGAAGGATATTTCTCAAGGAGGTTGATGTGAACTACCTTTTTCTTTTTCCTGCGACCTGGAGTAGCAATTATATAATTAATGTCATTAATTTTCTCCAGCACTTTGAAAGGTCCCTGATATTTAGCAGTTAGTGGTTGTTTTCTAACAGGTAAAAACAGTAGCACTTTTTCCCCGACAGCAAATTCTCGTTCTGCCTTTCTGTCATACATTTCCTTCATTGACCACTGTGCACTTTCTAGATTCTTATGAGCAAATTTTTGAAGGTGTTGCAACCTGGTTTTCATTTTTTCCACATAATCACTTAGAGAGACTGAATTTTCCATACCTATCCAGCTTTCATACAACTATTTCATGGGTCTGCGGATGTCTCTCCCAAAAAGCAATTCGTATGGTGAAAACCCTAGGCTCTCCTGCTTAGTACATCTTATAGCATATAGCATTAAAGGCACTCCTAGATCCCATTCATTGCCCGTTTCCTGACAATACTTCGTGAGCATACTTTTAAGTGTCTGATGGTACCTTTCAAGGGCACCTTGCGTCTGTGGCCGATAAGCTGTGGCACTATACTGCTTAATGTGTAATAATATCACTGCTTCCTGAAACATTACCGACCAAACATTGCTTCCCCGATCTGACTGTAATACACGTGGCATACCATATTGTGTAAAAAATTTGATCAAGACTAGGACGATAGTACGAGATGTAGCTCGTTTTAAAGGGATTGCCTCAGGATATTTAGTACTAGCACACATTAGAGTAAACAAAAACCTATTTCCATTCTTTGTTTTGGGAAGAGGTCCAACACAATCAATGATTACCTTTGAAAACGGTTCCTCAAATGCAGGAATAGGCTTAAGAGGTGCAGGTGGAATAACTTGGTTAGGTTTACCAACCCTTTGACATATGTCACAAGTTCTGCAGTACCTCGTCACATCTGACTTTACACCTGGCCAATAGAAGTATCTGAGGACTTTATCGAGTGTCTTCTTGATACCCAAGTGCCCTCCACCCAAGTCGTGAGCCAAACTGATAACTTTAGATCGATAGCAAGTTGGTACCACCAATTGAAAAACTTCATTCCACGAATCAGTTGCTGGTACTTCAGGTGGTCTATATTTCCTCATCAGTATCCCAGTATTTAGATAATACCCAGATGGCAATGACTGAATCTCTGACTTCGACATGGCCATTCGTACCATTAGGATTCGCAAGTCTGAGCCAGTAACATCCTACGTTTGGTACCCATTAAACGTTCATTTTCCACAAATCATCTTTTACTCAGGTGTTCTATATTTCCTCACACGTTCCAGTATTTACGCTAACCAGCTTCATGACTAATTTGACCTTCACAGGCTTCATCCTATGTGCTCAAGGATTCTCAGATTTACTGAGCTTCTCACTATTACCTCACAACTTTATAGTACCTCACAACTTAACTATTTACCCACAGTTCATCATATTTACTCACAGCAGCTTCATCACTATTTACCTCAACAGCAGCTTCATCACTATTTACCTCAACAGCAGCTTCATTATCCCCAAACAGACAATCCAGACCAAGATCATCCTGTCCAACATCTCCAGCAGAAAGCCTTGGCAACTTCTTCGCCTGGCTTATCGTTACAGCACATGCTGGAAAAAGTTCTGGATTATTTCTTGCAACATCTACAGCAGGATCATAAGCAACTGGGGATGGGCAAACAACGGGATCAGGCAGAACTCTAATCCCCGCAATATCATTCCCCATTAGAAATGATACTCCTTTAATAGGCAATGAGTCATGAACACCAACTACAACAGATCCACTCACCAAATCCGTCCATAGATACAACTTACATAAGGGCACTGTAACGCACCCTCCAAAACCTTCCACTACTACGTACTTCCCAGTGTATGCATTTTCCAGAAAAGGAACTGCCTCCTTCAAAATGACACTGTGTGAAGCACCAGTATCACGAAATACAGACACAGGGACAGAAGAACCAGCTTCATCTAAGGCCACGGAACCAGAAAAGATGAAAGGCTGAAATGAGTCATGATCATCAACCGAGACACGGTGCGGCAGATCCTGGACATTGTTTGTTGTGATACAGAAAAGTTATAATTCAGCCTTTATTTGGTTTTAGTAAACTCGACACTCCTGCCCTCTTTTCCTCTACTTACTTTGCGACAATTTGAATTCAATGGTTTTGCTTACACTAAGCATTTTTTCATACGAATCATCTATTTCCATATTTTCATCCGCATAACGTTAGCGAAATCGTCGCCAATGCAGTGCATGAATAACAAACAAAAACAAACATATTATCATAGACTGAAAAAAAGGATTCATTGACAGCACGGCATAAAATGGCAATGCCAACAAACTGGTCCAAGACTTTTGCGTAGCTGCATGTACAATAACGGGGCGTTTTTCTCCATGACGTTTTTATGCGATTACTTCATTCAATAAGACGAGACACTTAAGTTTCGAAAAGACATTTCCTCCCCTCCAAGAGCGGTGGTTTCTTTTGGTCATGATTAACTTCTTCAATAAGAGAAGAGGATTGGATAGATGAAGAAAGAGAGGGATTACACAGAATTAAGCGGCTGAGTGATTGCATTCGGCCGTAAAGGGAATGTATGTGGCTAGAAAGAGGAAGGAGAGAAAGAGGGAGGGATGAAGGAAGAGAGAAAGAGGGAAGGGATGAAGGAAGAGAGAAAGAGGGAAGGGATGAAGGAAGAGGAGAAAGAGGGAATTGGGAAAAAGGAATGGAAACGGGACATAGTGATAAAGAGACAGACAGTAGAGAAGGTTGGAGGAAGAGAAAAAAAGAGAAAGGAGGCAAAGAGAATCAGGCGGAGAAGAGGAATATAGAAAAGGCATGAGTATGTTGTTATATGAGAGGAGGGAGAGAAGGGAAGAGAGTGGGCGAGAGAAAGCGACGAAAGACGAAGAGGAAGAGGAAGGAGAGAGAGGGAGAGAGGGAGGGAGGAAAATAGGAGAGAGAGGAGGGGGGGAGAAAGAGAGAGAGAGAGAGGAGGGGGGGGGAGAGAGAAAGAGAGAAAGAGAAAAAGAGCGAGAGAGCGAGAGAAAGAAAGAGAGCGAGAGAAAGAGAGAGAAAGAGAAAGAGAGCGAGAAAGACAGCGAGGCATAAAGCTCCCTATCCCGCCGGCCATACTCGTTAATTGCAGCTTAGTGCAACTGAGGACCGGCGATCACCCGCGTGTTTTCCATTGCAGAAACGCCAATTGCACGCTGCAATGTTTAATGGTGCAACGTCGACGCGAGATGAAGTGAGGCCGCGTTCGTTTGCTCGTCACTCGCTCCGACGTTTGATCCTTTCGAACGCGCCATCCGGACGCTCGTTTTGCAACGGGGATTTGCAGTTGCGAGACTGACGATAACAGGGCGGGAAGGAGATTGATTTCGGTCGATTCCGTCCGGCGACTCTCTTGCCGGTGCGGGGCCGCTGTCGTTTGCTGTTGTTGGCGACAGCGCTGTTGGTGCAAGGGTAATGTTGGTGCAAGGGTAATGTTGGTGCAAGGGTGTCATCCCTGCAGTCATCTCGGGCGCGTTATTGGAGGAAAAGGAAAAGTAGGGTCATGTTGTCGCTTTCCCCTCTTCCCTTTCACTCTTCCCCCTCCCCCTTTCCCCTCCCCCTCTTCCCTCAGCCCCGCCCCTGCCCTTTCTTTCTCTCGGGTCCTTCCCTCCCCCTCCCCCTCCTCCCTTCCAACTCCGTTTAGCCTGCCTTTCGCTTCCATGTCGCTCACTTATCCTTCTTTCATTTATTATTCCCTTCTCCCATTCGTCCGGCTTTCTCCCTCTTCCACCTTCTTCCTCCCTGTCCCCCCCATCCCCGTCTCATTACCTCTTCCGTCATAAGCAGGGAGGTTCAGTCGAGCGCGCGCGCGCGCGCGTACGCCTGGCACTGCGCGTCCCCTGTGCCCCGAGCTGTGGCAGTGACGGGTTAACCAGACTGTTAATTAACACGACAATGGGTGCCACTTGGCGGCACTCATTACCGAGGCACGAGCGCGAATCCTCGCAATTAAAATGCAGCGGAGGGAGAGCGAGTCAACAACGACGTCGACGACAGCGACAGTACCGCAGCAGCCACGACCACGAGCGACGACCACGCCATGCGCGCGTCGCCCGCCCGGCGGCCGCCGAAGGCCCCGCGGCGTGACGAAGCGGCGAGGACTCTGAGGCGAGAGCAAAGCAAGGCGAGGCGAGAGGCCGTGTTTACGCTTCACTCTGATTGGCCTCAAAGTATCAATATTCCACGCTGGCATTCACGCTGCGCATTATTCATGGGCGCGATCTGGTGCTCGCCGGCGCCCCGACGCGCCTCAACAGGCGCCACGGAACCGGCGGGCGAGAGGGGCGCCCAGGTGTGGGGTCTTGCTCTTTCTCTCTTTCTCGTCTTTTTCTTCTCTTTTCTCTTCTTTTTCTTCTTCCATCGTTTTCATTTCTTTCTTTTTTCGTTTTCTTCTTTTTTATCAATATTACTGACAGTATTATTAACATTATCATTATCATTTTTATTCTTACTCCTTTGCTGGTAGTGCTGGTTATCAGCTGTGTCTTCAATACAACTCGTTGTCTCCATAAAGAAGTCACATGACCGTCACTGTTTTACTGCCTTGTTGGCTTGTCAGCGGATTCCGGCAGCAGAGTTCCTGCCGGAGTGGGAGGCGACGCCCGGGTCAAAGGAGTGGCTTTGCTGCTGACCCGGATCCAGGTGCGGATGCAATATGGCATTCGGTTTGTTTTTCGTTGACTGACAGCATTATTTTTCTGGTGTGATATTTTGCAGTTGCTACCAAGCCACTGTCGTCGTCACTGCTGCCGCCCAAAAAAAACATACATTTCAAAGTCTTATTTTTTCTTTCTCTAAAACATTTAATTCCTCAACATTAATAAAGCAATCTCAAGATAAGGAAAACAGACCTAAAATATTTTTTTCTTCGGATAATTTTAGGAAACGGGCCTCACATCACTTTTTTTTATTCTCTAAAGGACTGGCATTCTTCGGCCAAATCGATTTATTCAGAAGAGCTTTTCCTCCCGCGTCTTGGCCTCGCTTGTGTTTGTCTCGAAGGCCAACTTTGGATGAATATTTGTTGCGTTTGGGCCTCCGTCAACAAGCACCATTTTTCGCTTTTGTTCCCGAAAGAAAACGGAGGGTGATCACTTTATTCAAGAGACGAACGTACACATATGTTGCTTTTTCAGCGTTATGTACACGAAAGAAGGGAAAATGGTAAAGACGAGAATACAAACAAAATTAAGTTACAGGATTTTTCTTATATATACACTAAAGAAATTAAAGACTCTCTCGAACTGTGAGTGTTTTTCATAAATATCCGAGTTACTGCTTGCATTTCGTGATTGCCCGCTGAGTAGGAGAGGCAAGGAGGGAGAGGGGGGGGGAGGGGATTGGGAAGGAGGCAGAACAAGAAAGAAAGAGAGGAGAGAGAGGGGGAGGGAGGGAGGGAGAGAAAGAAGGAAGAGAAGAGGGGAAAGAGAAAGCGATCAAGGAATAAAAACAGAGAGAGAGCAGGAGAAAAAGAGAGCAAGCTATAGAAAGCTAGACAGATAGAAAAGAGTCAGAAATGAAGAGAGGAAGATGATGTTTTTAGGTGATGTTTTTCCCGTAAAATTTGGAAGTCGTTAGTATTTTTTGCGAATATTTTGGAAATTTTGGAAGGATTCGGTGATTCTAGCCGAGACGAGATTCTTTCTTACAGTTTGCGGAAGATGAGGGCGCAGTGCGAAGGCATCGAGGGGGATCAGTGTCTCTGTCGCTTTTCTCTTAAGTATGCCTGCAACAGCCGTTTCTTTGGCAGCTGATCTAATATGGAACAAGACAACGAGACTTGAGGCGAACGTCAAGAGAGGAAGGCAGAGGGCGAGAGAGCAAAGAATCGCCTGCTTCCAAAATCAAGCTTTATTTGCGTGATTCGTCTTGTGTTTCAGGAAAAGAGAAAATTGGAGGCGTGGCTCCAGAAGGGCCATGGCCACTTCGACCGGTGTTCTTGATGTGGCCCTGCACCTGCCCCTGAAGAACTACCCGTAACGAATGAAGTGATTTCTCCAGTTTTAGCATTTGTTATATAACATGTGTGGAGCAGATTCACACATCGCCCAGTCAGAAGAACCTCGCGATAAGGCAGAGCCCCATCGAGCGCAGGCCGGGGAATCCGAAGCGAAGGCTGCGGGGAAAGCCACGCGCCGGTCAGCAGTCCCCGGGCGCAAGAACCAAGGCTTCCCCCCCCCAAGCCATTCACCCTCGCCCCCCCCCCCCCCCCGCCAGGTGCACGCCGGGGGGGCATTCCGGGAGAGCTTTGCGACGCCGGCTGCCCCTTTTCATTACGGTTTCCTCGTTATCCGTTTTTTCCCAAAATTTGGGCAAAGACCCGGGTTACGGATTCCCCCCCCACCTTTTAAAACCGAACACCTGAGGTTAAAAATTTCCCGACGGTGCTGCGAAAGTCAGTAGAAAAAAAGAGAAGAAAAAAGAAACTTTGACTATTATTCTGTTTCCCAGAAGTGACTGATTGGAAACTTCGTTTCCGGCCGCTTCTGAGTTCTAAAGGGACGGGCCCTCTGGCAGGCTTGGGCCAAATTTAAAAAAAAAGGCCCCTTTTCCCCCCCCCCTCATTTCCGCGGGTGAAAGGGGGGCCAGGGGCCTTACCCACCCCCCGGAAAGAAGGCCCCCCAGACCCTGGGGAAAGGGGCGGCCGCCGGATGGCTCCCTCCTAAACCCGGGAAAAAACCACCCCGGACCAATCCCAAGGGCGGAGAGACTAAAAAGGGGGGAGAGTCCCGCGGCGGGGGTGTGGATGGCTATATAAAACATAATATATCATATTTTATCAAAAATATGAAACATAATTATGTATCATATCCTATACTCCCTATGCCCCCAAAAAAAAAAAAAAAAAATTTTTAGGGAAATTAAATGTTCATTTCCTTTTAATGAAATGTTTTTACTTATAAAATAAGCACCAGTTTTTATTATAAATACTCGTCACCTCTACACTAGCGCATGCACAGCCACCTACCGGCAAATTCGCCAGTTCCGCCGTCCCACTGCTCACTCCTCGTTCCAGAAGTGGAGCTCGTTTACACTGCTACTTGTGTTCCCGATTTTCCCCAGATATTCCGGTGAACAGGATTTCTTGATGAAACTGATACGATCTCGGGGACAATTCCGTGAAACGCAACACCCGTGCTCCAGCTGCAGACCTTCGGCAGAGGCTCGCCCTTCCCAGCCGCCCTCGCCGCAGCCACAAGGTAAACCCAGTTTGTTCCTACATGTGCAGCGTGGCGACCAGGTGGGAATCGGGACGGAGCGCCCACTTTGGGGAAAGGCCCGGGGGGGGGGAGGGCGGGGGAACCAGGGGTGGGAAAAGGGGCGCAGTCGTAAAGACCAAACCGGTGGGGCGTTCCGGGCGTCCCGGCGGGCTTTTGTTTTGGGTCGCTCGCCCCCCCCCCCGCGCGCGCCGGCTCAGACCTGGTTCGGGGTTTTTTGAAAATTTTCTTTGGGGGAAATTTTTTTCCTTGTATGAAACCTACAGACAAAGGAAAATACCCACAGCATTGGTTAGGGGGTTTTTTACGAGGGGAGGGAAATTTTGTGCAATAGGTTTTCCCAAACGCGTGCATAGCCCCTTCCCCAAAAAGGCTTTGAGGGTCCATTTTTTGTCTTTTTCTCTCTCTCTTTTCCTTCTCTCTCTCTCTTTTCTCTCCCTCTCTCTCCTCTTTGCTCTCCTTTTCTCTCCCCTCTCTCTCCTCTCTCTCCTCCCCTCTCTCTCCTCCTCTCTCTCTCTCCCCCTCTCTCTCTCTCTCTCTCTCTCTCTCTTTTCCTCCTCTCTCTCTCCTCTCTCTCCTCTCTCTCCTCTCTCTCTCTCCTCTTTTCCCCTCATCTCTCTCTTCTCCCCTTCCTCTCTCTCCTCTTTCCCTCCTCTCCCCTCTTCCCTCTCTCCTCTCTCTCCTCTCCCCCTCCAAACCTCCTCTCCCCTCTCTCCCCTCTCTCTCCTCTCCCCTTTCTCCTTTTCTCTCTCTTCTCTCTCCTCCTCTCTCTCTCTTTTCTCTTCTCTTCCTCTCTCTCTCTCTCCTTTCCCCTCTCTCCTCTTTTCTCTCTCCTCTCTCCTCTCCCCTTTTCCCCCCTCCCCTCTCTTCCTCCCCCTTTTCTCTCCTCTCCCCTCCTTTTCCCCGCCCTCTCTCCCCTCCCCTCTCTCTTCCCCTCCCCTCCTCTCCTCTCTCTCCCCTCCTTTTTCTTTCCTCTCTCTCCTTCCTCTCTCTCCTCCCTCTCCCCTCCCTCTCCTCTCTCTCCTCTTCCCCCTCTCCTTCCCCCTCTCCTTCCCTTTTCCCCCGTTTTCCCCTCCCCCTCCCAACCTCCCCCCCCCCCTCCCCCCTCCTCTCCCCCCCCCCCCCCCCCCCCCCCCCCCCCCCCCCCCCCCCCCCCCCCCCCCCCCCCTTTTCTCCCCCCCTCCCCCTCCTCTCTCTCCCTCCCTTTTCCCCTTTTCTCTCTCTCCCTTCTCTCCTTTTTTCTTCCTTTTTCTCCCTTTTTCCCCCCCCCTTTTTCTCCTTTTCTCTTCCTCTCTCTCCTCTCTCTCCCCTCCCCCTCTCTCCTTTTCCCCCCCCTTTCCCCCCTCCCTCCCCCCCTCCTCCCTCCTCTCTCCTCTCTCTCTTTTTTTCCTCTCCTCCTCCCCCTCCCCTCTCCCTCTCCTTCTCCTTCCTTCCCTCTCCCTCCTTTCTCTCCCTTCCCCTTTTCCCCTCCCCCTTCTCTTTCCCCCTCCCTTCCCTCTTTCCCCCTCCCTTTTTTCCCCCTCTCTCTTTTCTCTCTTTTTTTCCCCTTTTTTTCCCCCCCTTCTCGCTCTCTTTCCCCCTCTTTCCCCCCTCCCTTCTCTTTTTCCCCCTTCCTTCTCCTCTCCTTCTCCTCCCCCTCTCCTTTCCTTTTATCCCCTCTCTCTTCCCCTTTCTCTCCCTCTCTCTCTCCCTTCCCTCTCTCCCCCTCTCTCTCTTCTCTCCTCTCCTCCCTTTTTCTCTCTCTCTCCCTTTTTCCCCTCCCTTCTCTCTCCCTCTCTCCCCTTTCCCCCTCTCCTCTCTCTCTCCTCCTCCCTCCTCTTCCCCCTCCTTTTCCCCCCCTCCCCCCCCTTTCTCTCCTTTTCCCCTTTTTCCCCTTTTTCCCCTCTCCTCTCTCCCCCCTCTCCCCTTTTCCCCCCCTTTCCCCTCTCCTTTTCCCCCTTCCCCCCTTTTTCCCCTCTTTTTCTCCTCCCCCCCCCTCTCTCTCTTCTCTCTCTCTTCTCTCTCTCTTCCTTTTTCCCCCCCCCTTTTCTCTTTTCTCTCTCTCCCTCTCTTCTCTCTCTGTGACAATAAACATAACGGCGCCACCAAATCCACAGATGACAAGCAAATCTGGCTCCGCGGAGCACCACCCGCCGGCGACGGAGCGCCAGCCCGGGCGCCCGCGTCAGCGTTGCCTGCGGGAGCCCCAGGGCCCGCGAGGATTACGCGGCCCGATGCAATTTCAAAAATGGCAGCCGGGCTCTTCTAATTTCCCGTAGATTATTACGTCTGCGAGACAAGGAAATCGCTCGCACAATCCGTTTCAAGAGGCGGCCGGCGGTCGATAAGGCGATATATCGGGAAAGCCATTAGGGCGCCCGACGGCGGCCGCGGCGCCTCCATCTCGCTGATGACGGAAGGGCCCCGAGGCGGCGCTCGCGCCCTCCCTCTTTTCTCTCCGAGCCTCGCGCTGAGGATAATCTGGAGTGCAGGCGCGGCTGCGTCAGGACGGCCGCAGCCAACCGGAGAGTCAGACACAGTGGTGCGCATGGCTGCGTCAGGCGTTGGAATAACTGCTGTCTGCCGTAGCCATGAGGGGGGGGGGGGTGTCTGCTGTCTCTAATGATAATATGGTTTGATGTGATAGGCTGCTTGTAAATTAAGGAATGGCTGCCATCCACTGGCAGAGCGGGATTTGAACGCGGGTCAGCAAGCGCCTCGGCTGCCTCTCGTCAGGAGGTTCACCTGCCCCTCTGCCTTCAGGTGGCTGTCACCTCCACCGGCCTGGCGCGGCCCTCACGCACTGGGTACATCGCCGGATCTGCCACGCGGAGTCGTTGCCTGGGCGGTGCCATCCTCCCCGTGGCCGTTGCCATAGTCACCGCTGACGCGTCAGCCGCCGTGTTTTCGACGCCCTGCGCCGCGGATTTTGAGGGATGCCGGCGCCGCGCTGCTCTGTGGCCGGCGATTTCTCTTCGGTCGTCCCGGTCACTCATCCCTCCTCTTTCTCTTGTTTTCATTACTTTTATCATTATCATCATTATTATTTGTCGTTATTTTAACATTTCATCTTTTCGGTTGTTTTCTCTCAGCTGCAGACATGGCACTTTTGTTTTTTTATGTAGCTGTTTCTTCTTTCCTTTTCTATTTACCTTTTCTTCCTCTTTTTATTATTTTTTCTCTTGATTTGATCTGTGTATTACTTTTTTGTCTGTTCATTCAAATCATAGCTTTCATTATATTATTATCTGTTACTTCTATTTGCAGTACTGTTTTATTGAAGAGTCATTGACAATTGCTGCAAGAGAAAGAAGAAAAGATTGTGCCAGGTCTCTCTAACCGATTTTCCAGCGGCGTTTTCGAGTATGCATGACCGGCCGCCGCGCATATTTGATCGCATAAATGTCCAACGACACTTTTGCTGATGGTTCTACGTGGCTAGACAATAATTTTTTTTCGTATTGCTCTGCTGGCAGTGACTTCTCTTTATATATCGTTGAAACACTCCCGGAAAACTTTCAATAACATTTTTGTCTCCCTTGCTTTTTATAACCCATCGCCTTTATATATCGCGAAAACATCCCTCCCCCCTTTCGGGAAACTTTCAAAATAAAATAAAAATCTGACGCAACTTGAACGAAAATGAACGTAAATAGGGGGCCCGTCCCCACCCATTAACTCCGCAAAAACTTATGCTCGCGGTCCTCGGGGCTTTGTCTTATGAGGGCTTCGAATGGCGCGACTTTTAAATCGGAATCTTGGCGGACTTTCTGCCAATCTACCACAACTTGGCGCAATTCCCAGCTGATGGATGGTTTATGAGTCTCGCTTATTTTCCGCTCCTTTTTTTCCTACACGACGAACTTTCTCGTAATGGCGGGTCATATCGTAATTAAAGTTTTGATATTAAACTCGGAGGAGAGGATTCAGAGTCGTAATTCTTACCCCCCGTCCTTCTCCCCCTCACCCTCTCCCCTTCCCCTCCCTCCCCTTCCCCTCCCTCCCCTTCCCTCTCCCCTTCCCCTCCTCTTCCCCTTCCCCTTCTCCTTCCTCTCTCGTTCCCCTCCCCTTCCCTTTCCCCTTCCCCCTCCTCCTCCTTCTCCTCCTCTCCCTCCTCCTCCCCCCTCCTCCTCCTCCTCTTCCTCTACCCCTTCCCCTTCTCTTTCTTCTTTCCCGTCCCCCTCCCCCTCCCCCCTTCACGAGACACGAGCGGCAGGGGCCAAGGGAGGGGTGGGAGGCCCTGGGGCGTGGGGGGGGCAGGAGGCATAAGGTGGGGGGAGGAAAATGGGCGGAGAGGGGGAGGGGAGGGGGAAAAAGGCGGAGAAGGGAAGCTTAAGGTTGGAAAGGGCAAGAAGGAAAAACAATTTAGAGAACAAAAAGTAACAGATTAAAGAAGAATATATTAATATATCATTATTTTTATTTTAATATATATTTTTATTATTTTTAATTTTAGATAATTATTATTATATATTAAATTATATATATATATATATATATATATATATTATTAATATATATATATATAATATATATATAAAATATATATATATATATATTAGATAAAATATATATATATTATATTTATATATTAAAATATATATATATATATATTAATATTTAATATAATATATATATATATTATATATAAAATATATATATAATATATATAATATATATATTAATTATATTATATATATAATAATATATTATATATATATTTTATTTTATATTATATATATTATCTATATATAATATTATATATATATATATTATTATATATATAATAATTTATATATTTTATTATATAGATATTATATATAAAATTTATATATATTATTTATTTAATTATATCTATATATATAATATTATTAATATAATTATATTATTTATTAAAATATTATATATTTATTATTTTTTACATTATATATTATATATATTATATATTATATATAATATATTATATATATATTATATATTTAGATATATATATATATATATTTATATATATTATTACTATATATATATATATATATATTATTATATATATAAGAGGAGAGAGAGAGAGAGGAGGAGAGAGGAGAGAGAAGAAAAGGTATGAATGAGAATGAATACTTCACAATACAAAGATGTATTTGACCGGTTTCGATTGCGTCTTCGTCAGAAATACATACATCAGAGAAATTACATAGAAAATATATATCAGGCGTGACTGTGACCTCCTATTCGTTGCTCGTAGAATTGTTGCCGTGACCTTGGATAATTTGAACCTGCCTGATGCCGTGTTGACATTATTCTCCGTCGCGATGTATGCTGCTTCCATAATTTTTCTTTTTAGTTTGTTCAGTCCTCTATGGACTATTTCTGCTTCCTTCCAGTTCGGTAGATGTCCAGCTCCATCTACATGTACCACCATGGCATTGGAAGTCCTGTGGTGACGGATGTCAGCTCGATGTTCGCTGATCCTGGTGCTGAAACCACGGCCTGTTTCCCCAAAGTATGCTGTATCGCAACCGCTGCAGGGTATGCGATATACAACACTACAAGGTTGCTTTCGGGCTGCTTTCTGTCACGTATTATGTCATGTATCTTTTCCCCGGATGTGCTGGCGATTCTCACTGCCTTGCCATAGTATCTGCTGATCGCCTGGGAAATGTTGCATGACGGTAATATGAGAACATTACTAGAAGAGGGTGCGGGGTCTGCTCTTACAGGTATGCTCTCCGCCTTCTTTCTGAGGTTTAGCAGGAAGCCTCTGGGATACTTGTGTTTCATGAAAGAACTAATTATATAGGCAACCTCATCCTCGAGAAACTCAGGGCTGCAGATCCTCAGTGCTCTGAGGAAGAAGCCAATCACAACACCAGATTTTGTTTTGTTGCTGTGGGCGGAGTAGTAATGGATATAATCATCTTTATTTGTAGGCTTTCTGTATACAGAGAAACGTAGGCCATCGTCACCCCGATGGATCAGTGTCCAGGAAAGGTAGTTTCTGATTCTCCTCCTCCTCCACGGTGAACTGGATTTTCTCGTGAACGGAGTTGAACCGCATTAGCGTATGTTGCAAGCACGACCTCCTGGGGACAATGACGAGGACGTCATCTACGTAGCGAAGCCATGTTGAATGTCTGCCGATTATATCCCTGTAGTTATCCCTCTCCAGCGTCTCCATGAACAAGCAAGCCATGACGGCACTCAAGGGGGAGCCACCTGGACTCCATCTTCAGGTCTGAAGAGGAAAGGAAGAGGAGGGGGCATAAAAGAGAGAGAGGAGAGGTAATACGGGACAGGTGAGGACAAACGATTGAAACGAAGGGGGTCAGGTCATGTCGCAGGATGGCGGACTATGCGCAGGGTGGAATAAGGGAAAAGATTGAGGATGTGAAAGCGAGGAGGCTACCGGTGGGAAAAAAGCCGCTGTTCAAGTTGAAATTAGGCAGCAGCTTTATTAAGGAGGACTTCACCAGTCTGCGGGTGTGGACATCAGTGGAAGTAGAGACAATTCGCGCCGCTAACCAGTCCATCTGATTGCCTGTGTCCCACTGATGACAAAAGAGGGCGTTGTTGTTGTGTCCCCTGGATACAGTGTACTTATGTTGATACAGACGCTTAGTGAGACTGGCGCCTGTCTCGCTAAAGTACTGCTTATCACAGGAGGCACAAGGAACAGCATAGGTACCCACCTTCAAGGTGGAGGGAGGACTGGTGTGGAACAGGTTTCGACGGAGTGTTTACCTGGCGAAAGATCAGCCTGCAGTTAAGAGAGTGAAGAAGGGAACGGAGGAGTCTCTTTACGCGAGGAGTCGTTGTAGAAGGGACGCCGCGCCTTGGATAACGCGACGTCGAGAACATGACGAGGGTAGCCCAGTTTCGAGAACGAACGACGTAGGAAGCCGAACTCTCCATCCAGGTACTGGGGGTTCACAGATGCGGAGGGCGCGAGGAACAGAGAGATGGCAACACCTCTCTTTACATGGAGAGGACGGTACGAGAAATATTGTATTTACATACCACCATGCATATGTTTCCTGTATATGGAGAAGAAGTGGTCAGCAGAGCGATGAACTAGGGTTTCCAAGAAAGGGAGCTTGTCAGTCTCAGATTCCACCTTGAAACGGATGGAGGGAGAGAGAGTTCAGCTGCATCAGGAAATCCGAGAACAGGACAGGGCCATGAAGCCAGAGAACAAAGACGTCGTCGACATACCTCAGCCACACCGAAGGACGAAGGGAGATGGAAGGGGGAAGCTCAGACTCGACGAATTCCATGAAGAGGTTAGCCAAGACTGGAGAGAGGGGAGAGCCCATGGCAACAACGAACGCCTGAGAGTAGAAGCGACCCTCAAAGGAAAAGGAATTACACTCCACACACAGGCGAATCGACAGGAGGAAGACGGCAGAGGGAGACGAAGATCCCCGGCGGGGAGCCTCCTCTGAAGGAAAGCGAGGACATCATCAAGCGGGATCTTGGTGAACAAGGAGTCGACATCCAAGCTCACCATGGTCGCCGGCGAGGCACCACGGACACGGAAGATGAAGTCCTGAGAGTGGCTGATGTGAGCAGGAGAGAAGGTGCCAAGAAGGTGACTTCGCCGACCAGGCCACAAGAAGGTGCGTCACAGATCCCCGGGAGATGACTGGGCGCAGAGGCACAGCCGGCTAATGGCTTTTAGGAAGCCCATAGGAATGTAGGCTTGAGTTGATGACCTTGAAACTCTGGTAGAGATTCGCCTCCGGAAAATTCTTTCGGGTGAGGGTGGAAGGCAGTAGCAATGCGTTCGCATAGGTCGCTGGTCAGGGGGACATAAGTAGAGGCGTCATCTAACAGGTCCCGGGCCTTCTGCAGGTAGGAGGCACGATCGAGGACCTTCACCGAGTTTCGAAATCCACCTGGATTCCATTTTCAGGTCTGAAGGCACACGGTAAAGAGGGGCAGGTGAGGACAGACGAACGGAAGCAAAGGGAGGTCAGGTCAGGTCAGAGGTTCGGGCGGACTCTGCGTAGGGTGGCCGGCATAAGGGAGAAGACAGAGGATGTTGGAAGCAAGGAGACTATCGGCGTCCAGGTGGATTTCGAAACTGTAGTCTCATTTGTATTACATCTAGTATTTGCACTGTGGGTTTTTCTATCATAGTATCAACAATGAAGAGTGTTTTACCATTCAACATACATATATACACACGTGCATATATACGCGTCTGTATGTATAACTTATCTATGTATTTTCCCTTCCATATTTCGCTAATCCCACCTTTTTTATTATTTGTTCCGAAGAGCTCCAAGGAAACAGCAGAAAAGCAGACGTCCCCCTTTCATGGAGGGTCTCGTTACTTATAGAGTAATGTCATTATTTCTTCCTTTCTTTACTTTAGAGGGAAGAGGCTTTAGCCCAGAGAGACACGTTAGGATTGTACGGCGGGGGGGGGGGGGGGTATTGTCTCCTTGCTCCCCCCTCCCTCTCCATATCCTATTCCTTCTCCATCTCACTCCCCCCTTACCCCGATCTCCGTCCCTCCAGCTTCGTCTTAGATTGCAGGATCAATTCCGATCGCATCTTCTGCAACAGCGAGGATTGCATGTTGCAAGATTTCGAGACTAAGAGGCGAGCAGGAAGGCCCGAGGCAAGAGGGAGATTGTTTACAATAAGCAGCTTTATTACGGAGTCTGAGTTGGCCGTGGAAGACCTTGCAACGCTTCTCAGAAAAGGCTTTTATTTCTCTCCATCAAGCTCGAGCGCCACATGTGTCACACAGAGATGTTTAGTCAAAGTAAAAAAGAAATAAAATATGGTTGCCAGCCCTCGGCATGACGAAGGAGATGGTGATGAAACGAGGCCTACTTTTTATTGCAATAAAAGTAGGACTACTTTTTATCGCAACGTGAAATGTGATGATGCTTTCTGAAGCATTTGTGTGCGAGTCAATAGATATCGTCTTTTATTCATCCGTCTGTTTGTTTGTGTGTAGATACGTACATATGTATGGCTATGCCATGTGCACATGATTGTGTATGTGTTTATCAATTTATTTATATAGTTCTGCATACTATAATACTTTTTTGTGTGTGTATTTGTATATGTGTGCATGTATATATGTATGTATGTATGTATATATGTATGTATATGTTTGTGTGTTGGTGTCTGCCTGTTTGTTTGTGTGCGTGTTTGAAGCTGTAAGCATGTATTCCGTTATACTTTCGCCCGTCTGTTCGTTTCTCCATATATTCAAAAACAGCAGACATACTCGCCATGAATGTTTGCTTTCCATTCGCTCGACTCCTCCCTCTGCTTCCTGCCCCCCCCCCCCTCTGTGTGTGTATGTGTATGTGTGTGTGCTTTTGACCCCTCTCGTCCGGCCCTCTGTCTCTCTCTCTCTCTGTGCTTTTTATCCTCTATTTACCTATCTATCTATTCCCTCTCTCTCTCTCTCTCTCTCTCTCTCTCTCCCTCTCTCTCTCTCTCTCTATATATATATATATATATATATATATATATATATATATATATATATATATATATATATATATATATATATATATCTATATTTCCTTCTCTCTGTCTATCTGTCTACCTTTCCTTCTCTCTTTCTCTCTTTCATTCTTTCTTTCTCTCTCTCTCTCTCTATCTATCTTTCATTCTTTCTTTCTCTCTCTCTTTATCTATCTTTCTATCTTTCTGTCTATCTAAATATCTATCTATCTATCTATCTATCTATCTGTCTGTCTGTCTGTCTATCTTTCTGTCTATCTATCTATTTATCTGTCAGTCTGTCTATCTCCCCCCCCTCTCTCTCTCTATCGTGCC
>NC_051392.1:454177-466879 GCF_015228065.2 Penaeus monodon | reverse complement strand
TTTCTTTTGTTTATCCGTTTCTCTGTTTCTCTGTTATCCGTTTCTCTGTTTATCGTTATCCGTTTCTCTGTTTATCCGTTTCTCGTTTCTCTGTTTATCCGTTTCTCTGTTTCTCTGTTATCCGTTTCTCTTTCTCTGTTATCCGTTTCTCTATTCTCTGTTTATCCGTTTCTCTGTTTCTCTGTTTATCCGTTTCTCTGTTTCTCTGTTTATCCGTTTCTCTGTTTCTCTGTTTATCCGTTTCTCTCTTTCTCTGTTTATCAGTTTCTCTTTGTCTGTTTATCCGTTTCTCTTTCTCTGTTTATCCGTTTCTCTTTCTCTGTTTATCCGTTTCTCTGTTTATCCGTTTCTCTGTTTCTCTGTTTATCCGTTTCTCTGTTTATCCGTTTCTCTGTTTATCCGTTTCTCTTTCTCTGTTTATCCGTTTCTCTTTCTCTGTTTCGTCATTTCACTGTTTCTCTGTTTATCTGTTTTCTCATTTCTCTGTTTATCTTTTTTTTGTTTCGTAATTTCTATGTTTGTTTCATTTTTCTGTTTATTTATTTATTTGTTTAGAAACTTATTTATTTTTTGTTTAGTCATTTAGTTGTTTAGTCATTCATTCATTTGAATATCTATTCACTCAATCATTCATTTATTTTTCATCCATTTATATGTTTCTTGACTGTCCCTGAGGGAGCCAGAGGTGTGGTGGAGCATTTTCGTATTTTTCTTCCTATAGTTATCTGTGCATTTGTTTGTTATTCATTTATTGGCTTGTGTCTATTTTAGCTTTGGATGTTTATCTGTGTATGTGTCTTTGCTATTTATTTATCTGATTATTTGCTTATGTACTTATTTTCTTGTTCGTGGTACAGTGTTTTTTTAATAGAGGTTTTGTTTGTTTGTTTTACAGAGTAATAGCAAGGTGGGATTTTGACCATGAATAACTAACATACTAACGATCTTGATAAAAAAGGATAAGATTATCGGCCTACGATGCAGTACAAGAGTAAATCAATGAATAAAACAATGAACTGGTGATGATGATTACAATCTTGATAAAAACCATACGGGATAAACTCATCAATTTGCAATGCATTCAGTGATAAAGATAATAGTAATGGAGGTACTTATATATGATAACGGTAACAAAGACACTTATATATGATAACAAAAAAAAGAACACTTACAGATAACAACAATAATAAAAATACTCGTAAATGACAACCATAACAAAATGCATAAAAAAGGCACCAAAGAAAAAAGCCACATTACGTAACAACAACAACAAAGACACTTTACAAACAATAATAATAAAACCCCGTCCCCCTCCCCTCCCCCCAGTGCCGTCCGCCCCCCGAAGGCCGTGCAGTGC
This sequence comes from Penaeus monodon, assembly GCF_015228065.2. Lineage (NCBI taxonomy): Eukaryota > Metazoa > Arthropoda > Malacostraca > Decapoda > Penaeidae > Penaeus > Penaeus monodon. The sequence continues at coordinate 465,522 of NC_051392.1, read as the reverse complement.
GACCCCCTCTCGTCGCAGGCGCTGCGGGTGCGCGGGAAAACCCCTGCCCCTCAACCTCTCCAACGGCCCGGTGCAGGGATACAAGGTCTACTACAAGAGGACCACCAATATCGAAGGTAGGGCGGAGGGCAGCCTTGCAGGGTTTCTTCGAGGATTTTCTTTCTCTCTCATTGGCGACCCTGAATACCTTTGGATTGAAGATTGTTTGTTATGGCTTGCTACGAGGACTACATGAGCCTACGGTAAAAAAAGACAGTATTGAAACTAAAGGTTGACAATAGTAACGAGATACGCTGTTGATAATACTCAGTCACCAAAAACAAATAGGGTCAAAATTTCTATCCCCCTTACCTTGAGCATCACTTTAAATCACGTATCTATGACTGGTACAATGATTACACAGTAACAAGTGTTGATAAATTTTCCATGGACATGACAACAGTGGTCACTGATTACTACAACACTTGGGTCTGTCCAAAGAAAACCTTCAAGAACAGCAACTCACAAACGCTGCAAACAACCTAAGTGGGTCGGTGACCCTACATTATTAAGGGAACAAAAGCGAGTTCAGGAGCTTTATGATATCTACAAGCAGGATAATACCCGTGACAACCTTATTGAATTTCTTAAGGCTAACAAAAACCTACGGGAATTAAAAACTCATTTCAGAAATGAACACTTGAACAGTTCCTACAAAGCATTAACAATAACACCTCAATGTCGGAGGTCTGGAAAAAAATTAATCGAATTTCAGGCAAACCAACTAACACCCCGCAGTTCCATAGTCCTCTTGCACAAGCAGATATGCTCCTTAGTCAATGGGCTGGAGCGTCCAAATTGAGCTCACTTCCCACAAATATTCAGGATCACCTTAGTCAATCTAAAATTGCACGCAAATTTGCCATTGAGATTGGATGTTCTGATACTGACCCCACAGACTTTGCTGAGATCACTGAGTGGGAACTGAACAATGCACTGATCAAAGGAAAAGCGTCCGCCCCAGGTGAGGATGGAATTACCTATAGTGTCCTCCGCCTTATAGCTCAGGTACCTGGTAATCCCCTTTTGCACCTATACAGGTTAAGTTTGTCACAAGGTATTCTGCCTGGCTCCTGGACACGCAGTCTAATCATCCCTATACCGAAATCAAACACTGATCAATACCGACCAATTTCATTAACCTCATGTGTATGCAAAGTTCTAGAAAGGATAATTTTGAACAGACTCAGGTACAGGTTACAAGGTAAATTATCTCACAGACTGTACGGATTTCTATCGGGACGTAGCACAAAAACATTTCTTTGGAGAGTACTTTTCAAGCTCTAATCCAGGAAGCACACTGTTTTTCTTGACCTTAAGTCAGCTTTTGACATTGCAAACAGAGAAGTTATCCTAGAACAATTAGTAAGCTTTGGCACCCGGGGGTAAGATATTGAACTGGATTAGAATGTATCTTCGAACAGATCTGCAAGTGTCCTGTTCAGGGGAGTGAGAAGTTCCACTTCACAATCTTTTGAACTTGGGACGCCACAGGGAGGAGTTCTCAGCCCTATGCTGTTCAATGTCCTCATGCACAAGCTGGTGGCAGATATCCCACTTGGGGATGGTGAATCCATTATATGCTATGCTGATGACATATGCGTCAGAGCATCATCACAAGTGAGGATGCAAATAATTCTCGACAGAATCACAGCAAAGGCTCATGAGTGTGGATTAGTCATTTCCGCTGAGAAAACAATGGCTCTAAACCCATGTATCATACCCCCACCCACTTTCGCATAGGTGACCAGGAGCTTGACATATGCCACAAGTATAAATATCTCGGGGTGAATGTAAATGATGCAGACCTGGTCCTCTCTCTAAAGAAGAGACTCTGGGAGAGATTGAAACCTTTGAAAGTTCTTGTCGGAAGAGAACATGGCATCAATGTTAAGCTCGCTAGACTGTTTTACTTGGCTTTTATAAGGTCAGTTGTAGACTACCATGCACTGCACTTGTTGCAGTGTAAGGAATCAGAAATAGGTAGTTTGGAGGTAGTGCAAAATGAAGCTATGAGGATTATCCTCGGCGCCCCGAGAACAGCAAGGATAGTAAACATGAGATCAGAATTAAACTTACCATCCATTTCTGATAGAATAATATTTATTTCCACCATATTTGGGGTCAAAGCTCTGAGGGAACCCTCGTATCTCTCAGATTTCCAAAAACGACTGCAACATAAAATCACGCAAGTAGACGTGACAAATCACATACACGCGCGCCCTCTGATACACAAAATCTCCATGAACATTATAAAACTCAATGTTCCAATTAGTAAAATACCAAAAGGTCGCTCCATTCCACCATGGAAAAATTCAACATTGATCGTGCACCTTACATGTCTACCACAAAAAAAACAGGGTGCATAACTGTGTGTTGAAACAAATTGCGCTAGCAACGGTAACGGAACACACAGAATCTATGGGTGATGATGCATATGAGTGTTACGCCGACGGATCCGTACAGTCTGGATACAAAGCTGGTTGTGCTTGCGCTGTATACAAAAATGGCTTACTACAACATCAAGTTAATATGAGAATACAAAACTGGGCCAGCACTACACAAACGGAGCTAGCAGGTATACTCCTCGCAACGGAATTCTTAATGTCTAGGGGCTCTGGAGTAGTTTTCTGTGACTATCAAAGTGCTCTTCGGACGCTAAATTCTTTCAAAGCAGGTGGCGATGAAGAAATTGTGAGTTGCATTAAGCGTAACGTAACCTATGCAACAGAGCGTAATTTCAACATTCAGTTTGTATGGATACCATCTCATGTTGGCTTACGCAAGCACGACCACGTAGACAAATTGGCGAAAGAAGCCTGCAGCAAGGATATTGTGAACATAGATCTTGGGATGCCTCTTGCTAGGGTTGCACATCTATTGAAAAGTTCTCATAAGGAAGAACTAGTAGATCTGATTAACACTCAAAGGCCTGAAAGCTGTACCATAAGGCACTACGATCATTATAAGGATGGCAAGTCTTCCTATGGGTCGAAGTCAAACCAGACAGTGTGACGTGGTTATTGCCAGAATACGTTTAGGTTACAGAATGTACTGGCAACTGCACGGTGCAAGAAGTGCAGATGAATCTAGATGTAGACTGTGTAACGAAGAAAACAAACGAACGCTTGAGCACTATATCTCGGAATGTCATGTGATACAGCCTTTCAGACCACCTAACATGAGGTATAAAGAACTATGTGAATATTTCATTTCATCTGATACATTGGAAGATATACTCGTACTATACCCTAAATTTACTATGTGATAACTCCCGTATGCAAATAACAGTGTTATTCAAACACAGTGGCAAAAGCATATGTGAGTAATAATTTTTGTATGATGTATGATTTATATTTATATTTTACCTTGTACAACTACAGTAGTTACAGACTACTGTACAATGTCAGATATATGTAAAACTGTAATCATGATTGCCCACGCCTGAGCAGATAGCCAGGGTGGTAAATAAACTTACTTAACTTAACTTAAAGGTTGAGACAAATTTTATTTCTGTCTCTCGCTCTTTCTCTTTCTCTCTCTCTGTCGCTCTCTCTTTCTTCTTTTATTGATGAATTGTGAGAGGATTGCTAATTTTGATCTGATATGCCCCTCCTTTTCTCATTCGCGATCTTTATACTTCAACTTCTTTTCTTCTCCTTCTTCTTCTTCTTCTACATCTTTTTCTCCTTCTCCTCCTCCTTCTTTATGGATTGTCTGCTGGAGGATTATCAGTCCTGAAGGCAAGGGCAAGGGGGTAACTTAGAAATCTTTTTTTCCCTCTCTTTCTCTGTTCATGGCCTGTTATCGGACTGCCAGCATAAGGCAAGGACTGATACGCCTCTCCTAATTTTCGGGACACTCAGGCTCGAGGGCGCTGGAAGTCTTGCTGTTCGGCCCGACTTTATTTTGGCTTTATTTCTTCAAAAGTAATTCTTTTGTTTATGTGTCCGGGTGGTCCTTGGGAAAACCGCCCCGACGCATATGCGATATAAGGTCTTTTAGGCTCTTCTTTGATCACTTGCATCTGTTGCGAGTTTGGGCTTTATAAAGGAACCACAGGTAATGAAGGTTGAAGATGCTCTGGTTGGTATTTTTGTCTTTTCGATGACGACGAGATTTCTGCAAGAGAATCACTTGTTGAATGAGTTGCATTGTTTTCGTGGCAACAGTGGTAGTTGTGTTTATGGAACTTCATTGTCTCGTATGCTAAAGACGGGATGAAAACAGATAAATGCCATGATGATGGAAGGATAATAAGAATGATCAAGAATAACCGTATGATTAATGCAAATGATAGGAAAAAAATATTATCCAAAATATCCATTTCTCCCCCCCTCCCCCCCCCAGGTTCGAACGCCGTGGAGGTGAAGCGAACACGAACCTGGAGACGAACCGCAGGGCCTCGGGCGGTTCACCAACTACAGCGTCCGCGTCCTGGCCTTCACCTCGGCGGCGACGGGGTCATGTCCGCGCCCTCCTCCTGCGCCACGCTGCAGGACGGTAGGGGGGGGAGGGAGCTGCTGCGGGGGTGGAGAGGCTCACGATGTGAAACGGAGGACGAAAACATATCCCCTTTTTTTTTTTTTTTTTTTTAAGGGCGGGTTGGTTGGGATATAATATTATATTATATATAGAATATATATAAAAATATATACTATTAATTTAATCTATATTAACAATATATTAATAACTATATGTTTATATATATTATACTAACTACAATAATATAATATACATATCATCCATAACTGATTAGTTAGGGTGAAGTATTAATAGGTATATATATATATATATAGAAAGAATATGTATATATTATATATATTAAATCATGATTATGATATATATTATATATATATATCATAATATTATATCATGATATATTATATATATATAATATATATATATATTATATAGTATATAATAATAAATATTATATAAATATATAATATATATATATATTTATATATAAATATATATATATATATATAACATATATATATATATATATATATATATATTATATATATATATTATATATATATATATATTATAATTATATATTATATATGATATATATTATATATAAATATATGATATATATTTATATATATATATATATTATTTATTATATATATATATATATATATATATATATTATATATATATATATATATATATATATATATATAATATATATATATATATATATATATATCCCAACCAAACCCGCCCTTAAAAAAAAAAAAAAAAAAGGAGTGATATGTTTTCGTCCTCCTGTTCACATCGTGAGCCTCTCCACCCCCGCAGCAGCATCCCTCCCCCCCTACCGTCCTGCAGCGTGGCGCAGAAGGAGGGCGCGGACATGACCCCGTCGCCGGCCGAGGTGAAGGCCAGGACGCGGACGCTGTAGTTGGTGAACCGCCCGAGGCCCTGCAGGTTCGTCTCCAGGTTCGTGGTTCGCTTCACCTCCACGGCGTTCGAACCTGGGGGGGGGGGGGGGGAGAAATGGATATTTTGGATAATATTTTTTTCCTATCATTTGCATTAATCATACGGTTATTCTTGATCATTCTTATTATCCTTCCATCATCATGGCATTTATCTGTTTTCATCCCGTCTTTAGCATACGAGACAATGAAGTTCCATCAACACAACTACCACTGTTGCCACGAAAACAATGCAACTCATTCAACAAGTGATTCTCTTGCAGAAATCTCGTCGTCATCGAAAAGACAAAAATACCAACCAGAGCATCTTCAACCTTCATTACCTGTGGTTCCTTTATAAAGCCCAAACTCGCAACAGATGCAAGTGATCAAAGAAGAGCCTAAAAGACCTTATATCGCATATGCGTCGGGGCGGTTTTCCCAAGGACCACCCGGACACATAAACAAAAGAATTACTTTTGAAGAAATAAAGCCAAAATAAAGTCGGGCCGAACAGCAAGACTTCCAGCGCCCTCGAGCCTGAGTGTCCCGAAAATTAGGAGAGGCGTATCAGTCCTTGCCTTATGCTGGCAGTCCGATAACAGGCCATGAACAGAGAAAGAGAGGGAAAAAAAGATTTCTAAGTTATCCCCTTGCCCTTGCCTTCAGGACTGATAATCCTCCAGCAGACAATCCATAAAGAAGGAGGAGGAGAAGGAGAAAAAGATGTAGAAGAAGAAGAAGAAGGAGAAGAAAAGAAGTTGAAGTATAAAGATCGCGAATGAGAAAAGGAGGGGCATATCAGATCAAAATTAGCAATCCTCTCACAATTCATCAATAAAAGAAGAAAGAGAGAGCGACAGAGAGAGAGAAAGAGAAAGAGCGAGAGACAGAAATAAAATTTGTCTCAACCTTTAAGTTAAGTTAAGTAAGTTTATTTACCACCCTGGCTATCTGCTCAGGCGTGGGCAATCATGATTACAGTTTTACATATATCTGACATTGTACAGTAGTCTGTAACTACTGTAGTTGTACAAGGTAAAATATAAATATAAATCATACATCATACAAAAATTATTACTCACATATGCTTTTGCCACTGTGTTTGAATAACACTGTTATTTGCATACGGGAGTTATCACATAGTAAATTTAGGGTATAGTACGAGTATATCTTCCAATGTATCAGATGAAATGAAATATTCACATAGTTCTTTATACCTCATGTTAGGTGGTCTGAAAGGCTGTATCACATGACATTCCGAGATATAGTGCTCAAGCGTTCGTTGTTTTCTTCGTTACACAGTCTACATCTAGATTCATCTGCACTTCTTGCACCGTGCAGTTGCCAGTACATTCTGTAACCTAAACGTATTCTGGCAATAACCACGTCACACTGTCTGGTTTGACTTCGGTGCCACCCATAGGAAGACTTGCCATCCTTATAATGATCGTAGTGCCTTATGGTACAGCTTTCAGGCCTTTGAGTGTTAATCAGATCTACTAGTTCTTCCTTATGAGAACTTTTCAATAGATGTGCAACCCTAGCAAGAGGCATCCCAAGATCTATGTTCACAATATCCTTGCTGCAGGCTTCTTTCGCCAATTTGTCTACGTGGTCGTGCTTGCGTAAGCCAACATGAGATGGTATCCATACAAACTGAATGTTGAAATTACGCTCTGTTGCATAGGTTACGTTACGCTTAATGCAACTCACAATTTCTTCATCGCCACCTGCTTTGAAAGAATTTAGCGTCCGAAGAGCACTTTGATAGTCACAGAAAACTACTCCAGAGCCCCTAGACATTAAGAATTCCGTTGCGAGGAGTATACCTGCTAGCTCCGTTTGTGTAGTGCTGGCCCAGTTTTGTATTCTCATATTAACTTGATGTTGTAGTAAGCCATTTTTGTATACAGCGCAAGCACAACCAGCTTTGTATCCAGACTGTACGGATCCGTCGGCGTAACACTCATATGCATCATCACCCATAGATTCTGTGTGTTCCGTTACCGTTGCTAGCGCAATTTGTTTCAACACACAGTTATGCACCCTGTTTTTTTTGTGGTAGACATGTAAGGTGCACGATCAATGTTGAATTTTTCCATGGTGGAATGGAGCGACCTTTTGGTATTTTACTAATTGGAACATTGAGTTTTATAATGTTCATGGAGATTTTGTGTATCAGAGGGCGCGCGTGTATGTGATTTGTCACGTCTACTTGCGTGATTTTATGTTGCAGTCGTTTTTGGAAATCTGAGAGATACGAGGGTTCCCTCAGAGCTTTGACCCCAAATATGGTGGAAATAAATATTATTCTATCAGAAATGGATGGTAAGTTTAATTCTGATCTCATGTTTACTATCCTTGCTGTTCTCGGGGCGCCGAGGATAATCCTCATAGCTTCATTTTGCACTACCTCCAAACTACCTATTTCTGATTCCTTACACTGCAACAAGTGCAGTGCATGGTAGTCTACAACTGACCTTATAAAAGCCAAGTAAAACAGTCTAGCGAGCTTAACATTGATGCCATGTTCTCTTCCGACAAGAACTTTCAAAGGTTTCAATCTCTCCCAGAGTCTCTTCTTTAGAGAGAGGACCAGGTCTGCATCATTTACATTCACCCCGAGATATTTATACTTGTGGCATATGTCAAGCTCCTGGTCACCTATGCGAAAGTGGGTGGGGGTATGATACATGGGTTTAGAGCCATTGTTTTCTCAGCGGAAATGACTAATCCACACTCATGAGCCTTTGCTGTGATTCTGTCGAGAATTATTTGCATCCTCACTTGTGATGATGCTCTGACGCATATGTCATCAGCATAGCATATAATGGATTCACCATCCCCAAGTGGGATATCTGCCACCAGCTTGTGCATGAGGACATTGAACAGCATAGGGCTGAGAACTCCTCCCTGTGGCGTCCCAAGTTCAAAAGATTGTGAAGTGGAACTTCTCACTCCCCTGAACAGGACACTTGCAGATCTGTTCGAAAGATACATTCTAATCCAGCTCAATATCTTACCCGGATGCCAAAGCTTACTAATTGTTCTAGGATAACTTCTCTGTTTGCAATGTCAAAAGCTGACTTAAGGTCAAGAAAAAACAGTGTGCTTCCCTGGATTAGAGTGTGAAAAGTACTCTGCAAAGCAATGTTGTGTGCTACGTCCCGATAGAAATCCGTACAGTCTGTGAGATAATTTACCTTGTAACCTGTACCTGAGTCTGTTCAAAATTATCCTTTCTAGAACTTTGCATACACATGAGGTTAATGAAATTGGTCGGTATTGATCAGTGTTTGATTTCGGTATAGGGATGATTAGACTGCGTGTCCAGGAGCCAGGCAGAATACCTTGTGACAAACTTAACCTGTATAGGTGCAAAAGGGGATTACCAGGTACCTGAGCTATAAGGCGGAGGACACTATAGGTAATTCCATCCTCACCTGGGGCGGACGCTTTTCCTTTGATCAGTGCATTGTTCAGTTCCCACTCAGTGATCTCAGCAAAGTCTGTGGGGTCAGTATCAGAACATCCAATCTCAATGGCAAATTTGCGTGCAATTTTAGATTGACTAAGGTGATCCTGAATATTTGTGGGAAGTGAGCTCAATTTGGACGCTCCAGCCCATTGACTAAGGAGCATATCTGCTTGTGCAAGAGGACTATGGAACTGCGGGGTGTTAGTTGGTTTGCCTGAAATTCGATTAATTTTTTTCCAGACCTCCGACATTGAGGTGTTATTGTTAATGCTTTGTAGGAACTGTTCTAAGTGTTCATTTCTGAAATGAGTTTTTAATTCCCGTAGGTTTTTGTTAGCCTTAAGAAATTCAATAAGGTTGTCACGGGTATTATCCTGCTTGTAGATATCATAAAGCTCCTGAACTCGCTTTTGTTCCCTTAATAATGTAGGGTCACCGACCCACTTAGGTTGTTTGCAGCGTTGTGAGTTGCTGTTCTTGAAGGTTTTCTTTGGACAGACCCAAGTGTTGTAGTAATCAGTGACCACTGTTGTCATGTCCATGGAAAATTTATCAACACTTGTTACTGTGTAATCATTGTACCAGTCATAGATACGTGATTTAAAGTGATGCTCAAGGTAAGGGGGGATAGAAATTTTGACCCTATTTGTTTTTGGTGACTGAGTATTATCAACAGCGTATCTCGTTACTATTGTCAACCTTTAGTTTCAATACTGTCTTTTTTTACCGTAGGCTCATGTAGTCCTCGTAGCAAGCCATAACAAACAATCTTCAATCCAAAGGTATTCAGGGTCGCCAATGAGAGAGAAAGAAAATCCTCGAAGAAACCCTGCAAGGCTGCCCTCCGCCCTACCTTCGATATTGGTGGTCCTCTTGTAGTAGACCTTGTATCCCTGCACCGGGCCGTTGGAGAGGTTGAGGGGCAGGGGGTTCCAGCGCACCCGCAGCGCCTGCGACGAGAGGGGGTCGCACTGCACGGCCTTCGGGGGGGCGGACGGCACTGGGGGGGAGGGGAGGGGGACGGGGGTTTTATTATTATTGTTTGTAAAGTGTCTTTGTTGTTGTTGTTACGTAATGTGTCTTTTTTCTTTGGTGCCTTTTTTATGCATTTTGTTATGGTTGTCATTTACGAGTATTTTTATTATTGTTGTTATCTGTAAGTGTTCTTTTTTTTGTTATCATATATAAGTGTCTTTGTTACCGTTATCATATATAAGTACCTCCATTACTATTATCTTTATCACTGAATGCATTGCAAATTGATGAGTTTATCCCGTATGGTTTTTATCAAGATTGTAATCATCATCACCAGTTCATTGTTTTATTCATTGATTTACTCTTGTACTGCATCGTAGGCCGATAATCTTATCCTTTTTTATCAAGATCGTTAGTATGTTAGTTATTCATGGTCAAAATCCCACCTTGCTATTACTCTGTAAAACAAACAAACAAAACCTCTATTAAAAAAACACTGTACCACGAACAAGAAAATAAGTACATAAGCAAATAATCAGATAAATAAATAGCGAAGACACATACACAGATAAACATCCAAAGCTAAAATAGACACAAGCCAATAAATGAATAACAAACAAATGCACAGATAACTATAGGAAGAAAAATACGAAAATGCTCCACCACACCTCTGGCTCCCTCAGGGACAGTCAAGAAACATATAAATGGATGAAAAATAAATGAATGATTGAGTGAATAGATATTCAAATGAATGAATGACTAAACAACTAAATGACTAAACAAAAAATAAATAAGTTTCTAAACAAATAAATAAATAAACAGAAAAATGAAACAAACATAGAAATTACGAAACAGATAAACAGATAAACAGAGAAATGACGAAAAAGATAAACAGAGAAACAGTGAAATGACGAAACAGAGAAAGAGAAACGGATAAACAGAGAAAGAGAAACGGATAAACAGAGAAAGAGAAACGGATAAACAGAGAAAAAGAGAAACGGATAAACAGAGAAAGAGAGAAACGGATAAACAGAGAAAGAGAAACGGATAAACAGAGAAAGAGAAACGGATAAACAGAGAAACAGAGAAACGGATAAACAGAGAAACGGATAAACAGAGAAACAGAGAAACGGATAAACAGAGAAACAGAGAAACGGATAAACAGAGAAACAGAGAAACGGATAAACAGAGAAACAGAGAAACGGATACACAGAGAAACAGAGAAACGGATAAACAGAGAAAACGGATAAACAGAGAAAGAGAAACGGATAAACAGAGAAACAGAGAAACGGATAAACAGAGAAACAGAGAAACGGATACACAGAGAAGAGGAACCGACCTCCCTGGCTGGTGGTGACGGTGACGGGGTGGGCGGAGGGGCCGGCGCCCACCTGGTTGATGGCCCTGACGGTGACGCTGTA
>NC_051392.1:445502-454077 GCF_015228065.2 Penaeus monodon | reverse complement strand
ATTCTTTGATGTTTCAATTCCGCCAGACCTCCGGTCGCCACTGCAAGGTTCCCATTACTCAACTTCTTGTATTTCTGTAATTGAGGAAAGTTATAACTGTAATAATGGACACTGGAGTAGAAATGTGGGTATATATGTTTAAATTTCTAAAGCTCGGCATTTATTGCCCATTTCGTAAGAGACAAAAAAAATACATCATACATCTGGCTCCCCCTGAAATCCAGAGTTCGGAGGAGTGTGAGCAGACACGGCGGCCGCCCTCGTGCTAAGAGCCGAACAACCTGGTTGCTTGTCTGGTGATCTTCGGGGTCACTAACGAGGTTGTTACGGAAGATCCATCTCTATATTTCGCACGAGAGAGAGAGCGAAAGTGATAGAGATGGGGGAGGGAGAGAGGGGGAGGAAGGTAGAGGGAGGGGGAAGGGAGAGAGAGGGGGGAAAGTAGAGAGAGGGGGAAGGGAGAGAGAGGGGGTAAGGGAGAGAGACAGGGGAAGAGAGAGAGACAGACAGGAACAGAGAGGAGATAGAAAGAGAGATGGGGGGAGGGAGGGAGAGGGAGAGGGAGAGACAATGAGCCACAAAGAGCGGTCAGAGGTCAAACAGGCAGAGAAATGTTAGGAAATATAATGTAAAATGGATATTTCAGTACATACCACATTTGCAAAGAATATTTTAAATATGCATCAGCTTGGAATGTGTTCGTTTACTTCAGTATATTTTTTCCGCATATTTGTTCAACACAAATCGTCCATTGAGAAGAATAGGGAATCATGGTGTCTTTGAAGCCTGTGTGAAATATAAAAGAAACGTTACAATATAGTAAATATATTTTACAGTATAGAATCTTTATATTTTTTCTGTCGACCAAAGTAAATATTCCCAATACGTTTCAAACGTTATTCAGTCTATGAAATCCTCTTTTTATTATAAATATACCGGAGAAGATCAAACCACAAATAAAATTATTAGCTCGTCAGTTACGGTTTTAAAACTCAATAAGTCTTATCCTCTTATTATCCTAGTTATTCACATTAAAGAGGAAATCAGGAACGAGATTGGTGATAACAATTGTCCACTTCTATCGTCAGGATTCAGAAAGAAACGGATCCATGAGATTTCATGTTGTCAAGTTCATCATTTATTGAAACACATGAGTATCGATCTGGAATATGCTTGATAGAAAATATCTGACCTAATTTTCTCCTGAGCAAACCTCGAAATCTTTTAAAGGGAATCACTCCACAGACTTAAGACTACATGCCGGACCTCTTACAAGGCATCAGCGTGAACGACCCATTAACTAATTAGATAATTAGCTATTCATAAATTCCCTGAGGAAGCCAAGCAGGATTATATGACCGACAAGGGGGGGTGTGAATCCTTTTTATCTTCTAAATATGCTTTACATTTATAAATGTAACAGACACTTAACATCTATGTACAGACTTTTTTTTCAAAGACTGATTTAAGAATAAGCGTTGACATCGATGCTTGGCGACCGTGATTGGCCAAAGTGACCAGTTACACCAGTTCCAGCTGTACGATTTTAAGGATTTCTAGTAGTAATGTTTACGTGAGACAAAACACTATAATGTGCCCAAAGATTTATTATGTATTGTTAATGAATTATAGTAAATGCCAGAGATTTTTCTGTATCATAGTAGATATTCATGTATTGCCAGATAAAATACAGACCACGGACCACTGGGTGTGTTTGGTGGAATTGAGGGGAACTGTGCATTACACACACACACACACACACAGAGAGAGAGAGAGAGAGAGAGAGAGAGAGAGAGAGAGAGAGAGAGAGAGAGAGAGAGAGAGAGAGAGAGAGAGAGAGAGAGAGAGAGAGAGAGACCCTAGCATTGTCCCATAGCACTAATGCGTACTGAGGCCTTATTGGCTTTACCATCGACATTTTTATCGGCTGCCCAACACAATATTTAATTCCCTTTACTCCATATTATTCCTCTGAAGCGCGTTACATACAGTGCGGGAGCTGTGATGTTGCGTTTCGATTGTCTTTGTCGGTCAGTTCGATGTGTGTGTGTGTGTGTTGTGTGTGTGTGTGTGTGTGTGTGTGTGTGTGTGTGTGTGTGTGTGTGTGTGTGTGTGTGTGTGTTTGCACGTCCGTGAGTGTGTGTGTGTGTTAGAGGCTGAGTATCCGCTTTCTATGTTCGTTCATGTTCGTATTCATGTATGTGAGTGTTTGTGCGTCCGTGGCTGCGTATTTCCCTTTCTCCGACCGCCCTGCTTGCTTTTGAACATCTAGTCATCTCTCTCTGAGCACATTTCCCCCCGCTTTTTGTGCGTCCATCGTGGCGTGAATGTCTGTTGTTGTTGTCGTGTTGTTCGAGCGGTGCGAGGGCGCGAGGAGGGGCGCTGGCCGTACGCCCGCCAGCGGTGCCGCGCAGGGGAGGGAGAGGGGAGAGAAGAGAGGGATTTAAGGGGAGAGGGGATTTCGGGAAATAAAAAAGAGGTTTAGGAGAGGAGAGTGGGTGAAGAGAGAGGCGAAGATAAGGGAAAAAGGAGAATTATGAGAGGGAGATGGAAATTACGATAGCAGAATGAAGGCGAGGTTTGGGTGATTTTAGAATCAGTTTAGTCGAGAGAAATGTAGAGGTATGGAAGATAACAAGTAAGAAAATTATATTAAGAAGAGAGATAGAGGAAAAGAAGAAGAAAGTTTTAGGACCATTTGAAACTGAAGAAAGAAATAAACATTAAAGGGGAATTCTGGAGTTTTTAGGCCGAAGCGAGAAAAAATATATGATTAAGAGAGAAGAACATCTTAAAAGTCGAAGTAAGAAAGAGAGGCGCCTAAGAGAGCGTAGGAATTTGAGAGGGAGGAGAGAGTTTTAGGGGATACCTACAAAAAGAGAGGTTTGCGAGAGAAGGGCGCTTGGAGAGAGAGGGAGCGAGCGGAGGCGGCGACGAACGGTCACTTTTCCCGCCAAATTGGTCCATTTTTCAGGAGCGTTGCGGCGCGACATGGCGCGCGCGGCCCTGCGGTATTCAGGACACACCGATAGCGGCCGTCATGCAGATATCAACTGCACATTTTTGTTTGCTTTGGGGGAGAATCTCTGTTTTTTTACTGTTGTTGTTTTTTATTCGAGATCGTTTTATCACCGTGTTTATCTAAATGTGCGCTGCATGGGCTGCAGGAGAGCGTGAATATCGGCCGCACACTTTTGGAGCAGGAAATAAACCTTTTCCGTTTCTTTTCTTTCTTTTTGTGCTTTCTTTTTCTGGCGCGCAAATATAGATTTACATCGCTGTTAATCATCTGCGTCCCTTATATATATATATATATATATATATATATATATATATATATATATATATATATATATATACACACACACACACACACACACACACACACACACACATATATATATGTGTGTGTGTGTGTGTGTGTGTGTGTGTGTTATGTATGTATGTGCACATAGATAGTTATGTTGTGTTGGTTCGTCCTGCCATTTTACAATTTCCTCGCTTTGGCTTCTCTGGAGCGACGTGTTGGCGGCCGGCGCTCGCGTGCGCGGGCGAGAGGCGATAATGTAATTTGTCCAAAGTTTAAAACCTTTTCTCAGATTTTCTTCAATATAAAGCCGGCAACTTCTTCGCCTGTTGTTTCCGCAAACGCCCTTTGAAGCAGCGTCTAATAATAAGATTCTTCGAATTGCAAAATCTTGCTTTGGTGATATCCTGTTCTTCTTTACAGAAGCAAATTGGCATTTTGCAAAAATATTTCAGAATTTTGTTAGAAGTGTATGGAGGCGAGAGTGTTTTCTCCAAGCAAGTTGCAGGCCCTTAGGAGCAGAGTGACCTGCATAGGATCCTGTGATTGAATGTGACCTACATACACTGGCAGTGACACAGTGCAGAATGCAACCTGCGCTGCAGTGTAACCCAGTGACACCAACTCTAGGCAGCAAAGTGTCCTTAGTGAAACAGTGTGACTGCGCACACACGTAAAGAACTGCTCTTAACCAGATCCCTCACATTTGTATAGCACATCCTCGGTGTATGGAAGTGTTACTAGTTGTTGCAGATTGCAATGCCTTCAGATAAATTCATTCTTTGTGCAGTATCTTGGACACTGTGCAGTCTATCTTTGTGTAAGGTTATACTTGGCAACGTAGTTCTGAAGCCCCTGTGAGTGTGACTCCAGGCGACACTCTGCTCAGTCTGCAGCATGACTAGTTCTTTTATCAAATTAGTATCATAATTGATGCCATAATTGAATTGATTATGAGGATAATGAGGGTATTGATATTTTCGTAATAAGATTGGTGGTAACGGTAATTTTTTTCATTAAAATTAAAACGTTATTATAAATGCGTGTTAATTGATTTGCCTTTATTGAAATACAAAATGAATATCGATACACAATACACGCACACATTAGTGTTACAATCAACTTTTCGAAGGATATGAATATGAAAAACTCAGGAGCACAAACATGCAAGCATTTCCTCTGCAACAGGACATGGAAAGGCAGCGGCAGCACTGAGTTCATTTGCGCTCTTAGTTTTCTAGAATTAAAGCCACTTACCTGGACCCTTTGCTTGTAATGAAAAAAAGAAAAAAAGCAATAGCGGTCTAGGATAATAGGAAAAGAAAAAAGCCCATTGGGCTTTGATTTGGGGATAATTAAAACTTTTTTTGACTATCCGGGAGGGAGATACATTTGCACTGGAGAGTCGCTTTGAGGATAATGATAACCATTCTGATATATAAATAGATAGGTACAAGGGTGGATGTGTGTTTTTGTGTGAGTGCGTGCGTGTGAATGTGTATTTTGTGTTTGTTATGCGTTTATATGTATATTTGTGCGTGTGTGTGTGTTTATATTAGTCCGTGCATGTGTGTGCGTGCATGTGCGTATTCCCGTTCCTCCAATTTCACTTTTCCGGAATAAAAGAGGCCAGGGAAGCGCCGCCTCGCCTCGCCGTCTCCGTGTTTACCGATATTCGCGAGAGAGAGAGATTGCGTTCGGAAAAGAAAAAAGAAAGAAAGAAAAAAAATACGAAAGATGCATTGTATTCAGAAACTATAAAAGTTCAAGCGCCGATGCTGCTCCATTTTGCTCGCGAAGGAATGTTCGAGAGAAATCTATTGCTTGCGAGACGAGGACGAATAACTCTATAGGGCCCTCGCGCTCTCATGGGGGGGAGGGGGCAATGGGAAGGAGAGAGTCGGGAGGGAAGGAGGTAATAGTAGAGAAAGAGAGAAAAAGAAGAGAAAACGATAGAAAGAATGATCTAGAAAGAGAAAGAAAAAAGAGAAAGAGCGAAAAAGACAAAAGCAAATACGAAACAAGGAAAGGATTTCCTCTCACTCACTCCTCCCTCATCCCCTATCCCTCCCCTATCCCCCCCCTACCATCCCCCCGCGCCAGTAGACCGAAATAAACCACAAAATAGCCCTCTCTCCCTCCCCCTCCCCCCTCTCCCCTCCCCCTCCCTCTCCCCTCCCCACCCCTCCTCTCCCCCACCCCCTTCCCCCTTCCCCCTCCCCGGCCCTGAATTTACGAGACCGTGCTTAAGTCTCCGCTAAGTAATTTAGAGGCCGAAGGTGTAATCGCTCGACTCTTGTTTCGGATTCGCTTCGAAAAGGCTCGAATCGCCTCGCGGCTTCAGGCGGCGCGGCCGGGGAAAGGGGCTGGGGTTGCTGTTGTTGTTGTTGTTGCTGTTTGCTGTTGCTTTAGAGTCGCAATTCAATTCTTTCATTTTTAACGGTAGGTTCATGTCTGAGCCGCCGTGGTCACAGCATGATACTTAGTTGTTTTTTTCGTGTTATTTTGCGATTGTTGCCATTGTTATTACTGTCATTATTGTTATGGTATTGTTACTATTATTATTGTTATTATTTGTTATTATTATTGTCATTATTATTTATTATCATCATTATTATTATCATTATTATTATTATTATTATTATTATTATTATTATTATTATTGATTTCATTATCATTCTAATTATTGCTATTGGTATCATTATTCTTATTATTATGATTGTTATTAGTTTTATTATGATCATGATTTTTGTTGTTGTTGTAGTTGTTGTTGTTGTTGTTTTATCATTATTAATTGTATTAGTATTATCAATTTCATTATCATTTTCATTATCATCGCTATCGTCTTCTTCATTATTGTTATCATTATCATAGTTATTACTATTATTATTACTATCATTGTTTTTGGTTTGTTTGTATGTTTCTTTGTTTTAAAGGGAGGGCTTCTGTATTTTTCCACTTATTAGTTAATCTATATATCACTTTTTCTTATTCTTAAACCTTTTTTCTCTCCTTTCTTCTCTCTCTCTCTCTCTCTCTCTCTCCTCAAACGTCTCATCTCTCTCCGTCTCTCTCTTTCTTCGTCTCTCTCTCTCCGCTCATCTCCTTTCTCCTCTCTCACCTCATCTCTCTCTCTCTCTCTTCATCTCTCTCACTTTCCATCTCTTTCTCTCCATATCTCTCTCTATCTCCATCTCTCTCTATCTATCTATCTATCTATCTATCTATCTATCTATCTATCTCTATCCATCTCTCTCCAACTCTCTCTATTTATCTGTCTATCTCTCTCTCTCTCTCTTTCTCTTACTCTCCCTCTTATTCTCCCCCCCCTCTCTCTCTCTCGTCTCTCTTTCTTCCTCTCTCTCGGCTCTCTCTCTCTCCTCTCTCTCTCTGCCATCTCTCCTCTCTCTCTCTCTCTCTCACCTCTCTCATTCCTCGTCGGCAACCTCTTCTCCAACTCCTCCTCATACGTCAAATCAACCCATTTCTCCCCCTGTCTTCTTCCTCCTCCTCTCTCTCCGAGATCTTTCTCACTCCTCTCTCACCATCATATCTCAATCTCTCCTCTTTACTCTTTCATTCGCTCATCACTTTCACTCTTCTCTCCATCCCATATCTCTCTCTATCCTCCATCTCTCTCTATCTATCTATCTATCTATCTATCTATCTATCTATCTATCTATCTCTATCCATCTCTCTCCAACTCTCTCTATTTATCTGTCTATCTCTCTCTCTCTCTCTTTCTCTTACTCTCCCTCTTATTCTCCCCCCCCCCTCATTCTCTCTCTCTCTCTTCACTCTCTCCCACTCTCCTCTCTCTCTCCTCTCTTCTCTCACTCCTCTCTCTCTCTCATCTCTCTCTCCTCTCTCTCGTCCTACTCTCTCCCCTCTGCTTATTCCGTCTCTCTCTCATCTCTTTCTCATCTTTCTTTCCTCTCTTTCTCTCATCTCTCTGTCTCTCTCAACTCCTTTCTCTCTCTCCCTCTCTCTCTCTCTCTCTCTCTCATCTACTCTCTCATCTCTCTCTCTCCTCTCTCTCTCTCTCTCTATCCGCTGCCAATCTCTCTCTCTCTGTCTCTCTTCTCAACATCTCTCTCCCTCTCTCTCGCTTTCCTAATCTCTCTCACACTCCTCATACATCTCTTCTCTCTCTTCGTCCTCTCTTCTCGTCTCCTCTCTCTCTCTCTCTCTCTCTACTCTCCTCTCTTCTCTCTCTCCTCTCTCTCTCTCTCATCTCTCCTCTCTCTCTCTCTCTCTCTCTCTCTCTCTCTCTCCTCTCTCATCTCTATCTCTCTCTATTTCTCTCTCTCTCTCTCTCTGTCGCGTCATCTCTTCGTCTCTCTTCTCTCTCTCCTCAGTCTCTCTCTTCTCTCTCTCTCCTCTCCTCTCCTCTCTCTCTCCTCTCTCTCGCTCTCTCTCTCTCTCTCTCCTCGTCTCTCCTCTGCTCTCTCTCTCGCTCTCTCCGTCATCTCTCTCTCTCTCTCTTCTCCTCTCTTCTCTCTCTCAAGTCTCATCTCTCTCTCTCCTCCATCATCTACTCTCTCTCTCTCTCCCTCCTCTCTCGCGCTCTCTGTCTCACTCTCTATCTATCGCTCTCTCCTTCTCTCTCTCTCTCTCTCTCTCTCTCTCCCTATCATCTCTCTCTCTCTCTCCCTCTCCCGCCTCTCTCTCTCTCTCTCTCTCTCCGCTCTCTCTCATCTCTCTCCTCGCTCTCTCCTCATCCATCTCACCTCTCTCTCCCTCTCTCTCTTTTCCTCATCTCTTTTTCCTCATCTCATCTCCGTCTCATGACTCTCCTCGTCCGTCTCTCTCTCTCTCTCTCGATCTAGATCGGCTCATCTCTCCCTCAGCCTCTCTCTCTTCCCCATCTCTCTCTCTTCCCTCTTCTCTCATCTCTCTCTCTTCTCTCTTCTCTCCTCTCTCTCTCGCTCTCTCTCTCTCTCTCTCTCTCTCCTCTCTCTCTCTTCTCGTCTCTGTCTCTCTCTCTCTCTCTCTCCCCTCTCTCATCTCTCCTCATCTCTCTCTCCCTCTACTCTCTCATCTCTCTCTCTCTCACTCTCTCTCATCCTCCCGCTCATCTCTCTCTCCACCTCCTCGTCTCTCCCCTAGTCTCTCCTCGTCTCTCCTCCTCCTCTTCTCTCTCTCTCTTCTTCTCTCTATCTCTCTCTCTCTTCGTCTCTCTCCGCTCCTTCTCTCTCTCCCTCCTCTCTCCTCCTCTTCTCTCTCATCCTCCTCTCTCCCTCTCTCTCTCCTCTCTCTCTCTCTCTT
>NC_051392.1:425502-435502 GCF_015228065.2 Penaeus monodon | reverse complement strand
TGCGTGCTTTGTGTTGCGTGTGTGTGGTATGTGGGGGGTGTGTTTTGTTGGGGGTTGTGTGCGTGGGTGGTGTTGTTTGGGGTGTGTGCGTGGGGTGGGGTGCGTTTTTTGGTGTGTGTGTGTGTGTGTGTTTTGGTGTTTTATAAAATTACATACATATTTTAATATTATATAATATAACATGCAAAACCAATATAATATATGTAATATATAAAATTATAATATATATAGATGAAATAAAATTATATAATTTTTAAAATATATTATATTATAATATTAATATATATATACATATTATTATATTTTATAATAATATATATAATTTATAATTTTTATACATAAAAATTACATCCATACATAAAATATTTTATATCTATTATTTTATATATATCTTTTCTAATATATATATGTATGCATGTATAATTATTTAATATATATATTATTTTATATTTTATTATATATTATAAAAATTATATATATTATTTTTATATATATTAATAAAATTTTAAAATTAATAATATATAAAAATATATATTATAATATAATATATATATTAAAATTATATTTTATAATATATTAAAAATAAAATTTTGGCGTTTTTGGTTTTGGTGTGTGTGGCTTATAGTATATATGTATGTATTTATATATTTATTTTTTATTTCATATATTCATATAAAATATATATATATATAAAAAAAAATAAAATATATATATAAAATATATATATATATATATATATATATAATAAAATATATATATATAGGTAATATACGATCTCCCATAATACATATACATTATATATATATATATATATATTTTATATATTTTATAATAAAAATAAAAATTAAAATATATATGTATGAAATATAAAATTGTAAAATTATATAGATATTGGATTTTCCCAATAGTTATTCTAAAAGAAGTGAGGAAAAAGGGGGAAAGGGGGAAAACGAAATGGGGAAAGGGAAGGGGGGGAAAAAGGGAAAGAAAAATGAGGGGAAGAGGAAGGGGAGAGAATGGAGAGGGGGAGGGAAGGGAGAGAGTTAGGATTAGTGGGGGGGGGGTACTCCCTAATCAATTTGTCATGCGCGGACCTGGAATTGTTTCTTTTTCTCTCTTGTTTCCCGGGTCTTTCCCCCTTCTTTCCCCTCTCTCCCTCTATTGGGGTTTTGACCTTTTCCCCTTTTTCCTTTTAAGGGGACCGGGGTTTTCTCGAAATTTCCCCTTTCTTTTCCCTCTTTTTCCTTTTTTGATAACAAGGCTGCTCTATTCGCCTTCTTCTTTCCTTCGGATAAATGTGAGCGAAATTGACCCCCTCCCCCCCAAAAAAAGATGACAAAGGACCAGAAGCCTAAGGGGAAAAAGACGAAAAAGAAAGAGAGTAACACGAAGGTGCGACCGAGAATTCAGGCTTGGGGATGGGGAAGGTCCAGAATGGAGCGAGACCCCCGACACCGAAGGGAGCGCGGGGGGCGCAGGAAAACCCGGGAAAGGCTCGCACTAAAATCAAAATTGGGGGGAAATAAAAGATACGGCAAAAAATACAAAATACTGTGACAAAAAACATACAATTAAATTTAAAACCACAAAAGGGGTACAAAAAGATACTGTGAATACAACTGATTTCAGGAGGGAAAAAGAGACCGGGAATAAAACAAATCCTTTTTCTCCGTCGGCATTGCCGAGTCTCTCGCATGGGCGCTCGCAAACGAACAGTATCAGTGGTCGTTTACCTGCTTGGATGAATGCGAGGTATGAATGCGTAAGCGCGTGAAGTATCCGTAAGTGCTTTAAATAATGCGTCTGTGCGTAAACATTTAGTGCGTGGATATGTGTGTGAGCTTGTGGTGTATGCGTGTGCGTGTGTCTCCATGTAGTAATGGTTGGGCCTTTTTCGGGCGTTTTGCGTGTACGTGCGTGCGTGACTGATATGCTTCCGTAGGTCAACAGAAATAAGGTTGTTGTGGTCGGTTAGAATCCTGTGCTCAGGCGAGTGAGGAAGCGGGGATTCCCCGCGTTGGGCACGTGAAGGGCCTAACTACATCAATACATATATACACACGCACATATACGCACACACACACACACACACACACACACACACAACACCAAAAACACAAAACCCACACACACACACAACATGAAATTTCACAAGAAAAGAACCCGCAAAAAATAATCCGAAAATATGGGAAAATAGCGTATTTTTGTCTCAAAATTTGGGGGTTTAAATTTCAACGTTCTACCACGGGCCTTTCATGGGCACTCAAAATTTGTTTGTAGGGAAACCCTCCCGGGTCAATTTCCCCTTCCCTTAAAGTAACACAAAGCTAAGAAAAAAAAAAACAACAACAACAAAAAGTCCCCTTAAAATATTTCCAAAGGGGGAAAAAATAAGAAAATTTATCGACCGTCATCGGATACGAAATTTCCCCCCCTCGCGACGCACGCCCCTGGCCGGCCGGGGGGGGGGGGGGGGGGTGGGGGGGGGCTCGGTTTCGCCCACCGATGCCAAAAAAAACGCGAAGGAGGGAGGGGGAAAGAAGCCCGCGGAAGCGGAGGAAACCGAAGCTTGTTTATTTTTCCCCCTGCTGGGTTTTTTTTTCTCTCTGTAAACACCCCCCCTCCTCTCTCTCTCTCTCTCTTCCCCTCCTCTCTCTTTTCTCTCCTCTCCCTCTCTCTTTCTCTCTCCCCCTCTCTCTCCCCTTTTCCCCTCTCTCTCCTCTCTCTCCTTTTCCCCTCCTCTCTTCTCTCTCTCTCTCTCTCTTCTTTCTCCCCTCTTTCTATTTCTCTCTCCTTCTCTCTCTCTTTTCTCTCCTCTCTCTCTCTCTCTCCTCTCTCTATCTCTCATCTATCTCTTCTCTCCTCTCTCTCTCTCTCTCTTCTCTCTTCTCTCTATATATATATATATATATATATATATATATATATATAATATATATAATATCATTCTCTCTCTCCTCTCTCTCTTCTCCTTTCTTCTCCTCTCTCTCTCTCTCTCTCTTTGTCTCTCTAGTATATCTCTGCCTCGCCTACTCGGTTTCCTCTCGTTCTCTCTTTCTCTTCCTCTCTCTCTCTCTCTCTCTCTCTCTCTCTCTCTCTTCTCTCTCTTTCTCTCTCTCTCTCTCTCTCTCTCTGTCTATCTATCTATCTATCTATCTACTGTACCTCTCTCTCTCTCTCTCTCTCTCTCTCTCTCTCTCCCCTCTCTCTATATATTATATATTATTATATATATATATATATATATCTTTCTCTCTCTCTTCTCTCTCTCTCTATCTGTCTGTCTATCTATCTGTCTATCTATCTATCTATCTAAAATCTATATCTATATATATATATATAATCATCTCTCTCTCTCTCTCTCTCTCTCTCTCTCTCTCTCTCTCTCTCCTCTCTCTCTCTCTCTCTCTCTCTCTCTCTCTCTCTCTCTCTCTCTCTCTTTGTCTCTCTAGTATCTACGCGTATATCTCTGCCTCGCCTACTCGGTTTCCTCTCGTCTCTCTCCCACTCTATTATTCCTTATTCCACTTCTCTTTTTCTCTCCCTTCCACCTCCTCCGCAAAGAGAAATCGCTTTTACTCCAGCGCAGCGCCACCGCGGCCGCCGACCCCGCTGAGGCGATGAAATGTGGTGCGGGGGAGAGGGGAGGGGAGGGGGAGGGGGGAGACCCCTTGACACTCGACGATGAGATTAAGAGAGACTTGGAGACAGCGAGAGGAAGGGAGGGAAAAGAGAGAGGGGAAGAAAGGCAAGGAAGAGAGAAAGGGAAAAGGAGAGGAAAGGCGGCAAAAAGAAAGGAGAGGCCGAAGAGGAAAAAGAGACAGAAAGGGAGAGAAACTGAACGGGAGAGAAAGAGGAACGATCGACATCATCAAATCAAGCTGCTCACTTCGCTGCCTTCGCCGGCGGATTTCTCGCTCAGAAAGGAAGGAGGCGAGAGAATTTCAGTCCCCGCGAAGTCTTCCTTTCCTCGCAGCCCCACCGAACCTCCGCCGTCTATTTAGTCGCATTCAGCTATCGCCAGACGGTACGAGAAAAGATCTGTAAAGCCAGTTTCAATATCCCATTGTCATGCGTCTTGTTAAGATCTACTGCCGTCTGCCATCACCTCCATGACTCGTGGCGGGAACCGAAGCCGGTGCTCATCTTATTGTCTCTCCACTGTTATTGTTATAGATATTATTACTTCTGTTATTAGTGCTGCTATCATCATAAGTTTTTTATTATTATCATCATCATCTTTTTCATTTTCATTATCATTATCGTTATTATCATCTATATTATCATTATCAATACATTACTATCATCATTACTACTAATATTCCAATATCGATGCTGTTATTATTATTATTATTATTATAGGCATTATGATCATTATAAAGTTATTAACATTACTAATAGTAATATAAGGTAAAAGGGAACTTCAAGGAAAAGGGAAACGGGCGAGACAAGTGGCGCTCCACTGCCCGCGGCGGCGAGGCTTCGAGCCAGCTGGGTCTGGGGCAGCTAGCGGGCCAGACTCACGGAGGCCACGCTGGGCTGTTATAGCTATTATTATTACCATTTCTCTTTTTGTTGTTTCTATTACTACTACTACTTGTTGTTTTAGTATTATCAGTTTTGTTATCGTTATTATTTTTCATATTATTTTTGACCCTATATACTGGTGTCTTTCCGCGCTCGGTGATGTTTTACCCATAATGCATCTCATTTCACATATCAAATAGTGTATGGTGAGTTTAAAATAAAATTAGAAATGCCTAAAATAAAAAAGAATAATAAAACTAGAAAAATGGCCTCATCAGAGACACAATTGACAGGAAAGTAAGAAACAGTGGAGGAAAGGCTCCGTGCGGGAAACGGGGAAACACGAAGAGGAAAAAGAGTGAGAAACAAAGCTAAGGTGAATTAGTTGAAGGCAAGTATGGAAGGTGAGTATGGAACGTAAGGTAAGTAGCGTATAAGTAGTGTTACATAGAAATAGTGTAGATGTAAATCACGGACCAATGGGAAAGGTAAATCTGCGGATATAAGACACTGGTTTATTCTTATTAAAAAAACACACAGACAAGCACAGGAAAACAGCAAAGCCACGTGATCTTGCAAGGCGGAGTCCGCAGATTCGACACGGGAGGAGGCGGCGAAAGCGTGCGGGGTGGCCCGCGCGAAGCCTTGCTGAGATAGCCAGGCTGGCAAATAAACTTTACTTTAATCGCTACAGGTATTGTTGTTATCATTAATATCATTGTTATCATTATTATCAGTATTCTCATTATAGTCATTGTTGAGGTTTTCCTTATTTAGGCAGTTCCTCTCCTTCGTTCAATATGATCCTTAGATGAGCGGGTATTTCTCCTGGATAATTATATTCACAGGACACATTTCACCAATATATTTACAGTTTGTACAAGGTAAACAAGTGTGCATCCTCAATAAAAAACTGAACATTGGATTGGTCCAGGCTGTGTCTTCTGATAAAGCTTGTTTGCTTGCGAGGTATCCGAGCTCAGCAATTGTCTGCCGTCTTGAGAAGGTACTCGAATGCTCAATACTCGATTCACTTTCATAAAGGAAAAGTGGTGACTGAAAATGGTTTGAGACCTCCATTAACATAGTTATAGTATAATATATACACTAGATATATCATTAATCAAACTGAAACAAGTATTATAATATGCCAATACATTGGCAGTACTCACATATGGTGTGTATGGGCACGGAGCTTGGAGCTAAGTGAAGGTCGTGCTGAATGGGTCACCGACCTTGCTTTGGTCGCGGGAAAGGTACCAAGGAACTCGTACATACGCGCACAAACATACACGAAAGCATCGAAAGAAAATATGTTGGTAATCTCTTATTAGGGAAAACCACACTAACCCTGGACAGTCATTATTATCAACAGCATTATTGAAATGATTATCAAGATGTGTTTGTATGTGTATATATTTATATATTCATATATGTATACATATATGAATATGTGTGGAATTCATGTCGAACAGATTGCAAGCAGAACAACGAAGGGAAGTATAAGAAAACACACGAATATGCCGAAGGCCTTTTCGCATTTATTGCTTCATCAGGGCGTATAAGACTAGAGTTACATAAAGGTATATATACATGTACTAGGCGGGCAGGTCACGTCGGTAATCAGGAGTGCGATGACCTTGGCTAGTTCGTGGCTCCCGGTTGCGGTGTTGTTAGTTGTGTGTATGAACGCCGCTTCTACCATCTTCCTTTGTCGTGGGGGCAGACCTTGTTTAATAATGGAGGCCTGGGACCACTTGGGGAGATGGCCGTCGGAGTCGACGTGAACAACGAAGGCGCCCCCTCTTGTCGTGTCGTCGGCGGGCGCTGCGGTGCTGGTCGATACGTTGTTCATGGAGGGCCCCGTCCGCTGCCTATGTATACCTTATCGCAGCCACCACAAGGTATACTATACACCTGGCTGTGGTCTGCTGTGGCCTGATCTCTTTTCCCTAACGCTGCCTCCGATCTTCTTGCCAGATGTGGTAGTTATCTTCATAGTGTGGCCCACCAGAGCCTCTAGGTGTTCTGTCAGCTGTGAGTGAGGGATGATAATCCTGTGTCTTGTTCTGTGTAGCGTCCCCTCTTGATCTGGTCATGATCTTTTCCGCTTTGCGTCGAAGGTGGCTGAGCAAGGCGCGAGGGTAACGGAGGCGCTGGAATGTGTTGCTGACGTGCTGCATTTCCTCCTCCAGGAACTCCGGGCTGCAGATTCTAAGCGCTCGGAGGAAGAAACCGATGACCACGCCTTCTTTGGTTCGACTGTTGTGGGCAGAGAAATAATGTATGAAATCTTTATTAGTAGGCTCTCTGTATACAGAGAACACCGTGCCCTCAGGTCTTCTATGGATTAAGGTGTCGAGGAAAGGAAGCTGTTCATTCCTCTCCTCTTCGGTGGTGAACTGTATGGAGGGGTGCACTGCATTTAGTCTGTGGAGTTCTTGAAGGTTTGTCCTGGTCGGTACTACAGCAAGGTTGCCATCTACGTAACAAAGCCAGACTACACAATTCCCCACGATGTTCCGGTAGTGGTCAACCTCGAGGGTTTCCATAAGCAGCTGGGCAAGGACTGCTGACAGAGGTGAGCCCACAGCAAGTCCTTGGATTTGCTCGTACTCACGTCCTCGGAATTCGAACGGGCCAAACTCCACGCAGAGGCGGATGAGTGCGACATAATCATCTCTCGGCAGCGGTAGTTCATCCTCGTCCATTCCTGTCAGCGTTCTTTTTGCAGCTCCGATGGCCCCGTCAATCGTTACGTTGGTGAAGAGCGATTTGACGTCGAAGCTGACTAGCTTTTTGCATCTCGAGAGAGGTGCTGCAAGCTTCTTTGCTAACCGGTGTGGGGCACTCCCGGTCCCGTTGGTGATGGGTCTCACGGGGTTTCCTTCTTTGTGGGGTTTTGATGTTCGCACGGATCGTCGGCGTGCGTGGCGTCTCCTCGGGCAGATGCAGCAAAGACTTCCCCTTCTCCGAACATTTGAGGATCCTCCTTGCTGCTCTATTAAACTCTAGGGACCTTGCCTGCGCGTTTCCTGTCCTGGCTTTCTTGTAAATAGATACGTCCGAGAGCAGTATTTCCATCTTACTGACATAATCGGTACCGCCACCCTTATCAGCCGGAGCAATGACAACGGAGTCGTCTCTGCCAAGTTCCTGTAGGGCCTTAATGTACCTAGCAGGAATGGCAGGCTTCCGTCCTTTGGCGCTGGCGACTGCACAGGTCACAACTCCCTGCAGGAATCCTCTCTCAATTGCAGAGAGATTTCTGCGGTAGTTAGGCTCGATAAAGTCAGCCATGCCTTTACTAAGGGTACCAGTGTCGAATTTTAAACCTAAAGACAAGGCTTGCCTTTGGGTCTCTGTGAGAGGTTTGTGTGACAGTTGAACTATCAAGTCATCACGCACCACTTCAGACCGCCCGCTACTAGTACAAGCATCCTCTAACAATCTCTTATGTCTCGCCTTCTGTAGATCGTCCTCTTTCCCAAGTTCAAGGACGAGTCTATGGGGAAGGTGGACCCCCGGAAGGCGGCTCCCCAGCGTCTCCATCTCTTCGATGCACTCACTAACCCCTTCCTCCAGGTAACACTTACCTGAAGGAAGTGTGTGTGTGTAGCACTGTTAGGAAACAGGGTGAGACTTACCTTTGAGATGGGGGGGGGGGGTGCGCTACGAGGGAGAACCTGCTCCTTCACGCACTCCTTCAGGAACCTCATGCGGTTCCTGATGCTTTGGTGTGTTTTCTTGTACTTCCCTTCGTTGTTCTGCTTGCATACATATACATATGTATACACACACACACACACACACCACACAACCACACAACAAAACCACACACCAAAACACACATATATATAAAAATTATATATATTATATTATAATTATATATATATATATATATAATATATATATGCGTCTGTGTGTGTGTGTGTGTGTGTATGTGTGGGGTGTGTGTGTGTGTGTGTGTGGGGTTACGTGTGTGTGTGTGTGTGTGGTGTGTGTGTGTGTGTGTGTGTGTGGGTTGTGTGTGTGTGTGTGTGTAACATATACCACACATATAAACAGATATATTTTATATATATATATATATATATATATATATATATATTATAATATATATATATATTATTGTATGTATGTATGTATGGTATATGTATATTGTGTGTGTGTTGTGTGTGTGTGTGTGTATATAATATGTATATACATATATATATATAATTTTAATATATATATATATATATATATATATATATATATATATATATATATATATATATATATGTATATGTGTGTGTGGTGTGTGTGTGTGTGTGTGTGTATGTGTGTGTGTGTGTGTGTATGTATGTATGTATGTATGTATGTAGGTATGTATGTGTGTGTGTGTGTGTGTGTGTGGTGTGTGTGTGTGTGTGTGTGTGTATATATATATATATATATATATATATATATATAATATATATATATATATATATATATATATATATATATATATCCACCCACACAGCCCGGCCCACAAAAGGCTCCTGAGGGGGTGCCAAGCCAACAATGGAGATCAATAGCGCGTTTTTTGTCGTTGATCCGTGGCGGGGCGGCCAGGCACAGCAACGCCATTGTGTCCACATTCCAAGTCAGATGAGATAAGAATGAGGCTTTTTCATCCATGTCTGTGCGTTTGTTATGGATCCTCGCCGCGGGTTTTACGACGCCTGAGATTCTAGATACTCATTTACGATTTTTTATTCTGATATTATATATTCATATTGAACCCATTTTTTTCTATTAGAGGCTTGTTATCTTTATTATTAACTTCCACGTGTTGTTATATTTTATTATTGTTTAATTAGAATTATCATATGTGTTTAGAAGGGAGACTTAATCCCCCCCCCAACATTTAGCATATTTACCTTTATAGTTAATGGCAATGATCATATCAGTGAGGACGGTAAGACAAGGGCACTCATTAAAGACCGCTTTTCCTAGGAGGCTGGAATTTTACATTCATAATGATTCTCACCTCTGTAGGTCATGTGTTGATATCCAGTCCTTAACTCATAACACGTGTTCTTTTACAACGGTAAAGGTGTAACAATGTGTGAAAATGGAACCAGTGGAGTATCGAGCAGTGATCTGGTCTTTATGCTTGAATGGCCGCACATCGCAAGAGACCTCCGATGAATTGAAAGCTACTCCTATCCCAGGGCGACCCCAGTCTGCCATTGACGAGGACACCATCCATCAAGTGGAGACTGCCATTTTGGAAAGTCGCCTTATTACTGTTCGTCATCTAGTTTAAGATTCCAAGATCATTGCTGGGTCTGTGGACAGAATCGTTAATGACCATCTGCATATGCAAAAGTTGTCTGCACAGTGAGTTTCCCGGCTACTCACACATAAGCAGGAACTAGTCCATTGTTCCAAGGCTCTTTTAACCATGTGAAAAGAAAACCAGGATGACTTTTTGACAGACTAA
>NC_051392.1:405502-415502 GCF_015228065.2 Penaeus monodon | reverse complement strand
GAGTGAAGTGTCATGTGACTAACTGTGTGCTTACCGGGTGTTTCTCGGTTTGTGCGTATATTTATGCGCGTTTATGCATGCCATGCGTGTATACGTATGTGTGTATGTATATATATATATATATATATATATATATATATATATATATATATATATATATATATATATATATATATATATATATATATGTATATGCATGCATATTATGATTGTGTGTGCAAATGTCAATGTGACTGAGTTTGAATCCGCATGCGCGCGTGCAGCAGCGTGCCCCTCCCGGGGGCGTGGGGCCCTTGCCAAAACCACCTCCAAGGAACGTAATTTTTCGCTGACTGCGTCGAAGGGCGTCGCCATGTGTCGCCGCCGACAAAGTCGCAGACATTTAATTATCGAAAATCTATCGGATTATCTGCGCGGATATTAAGCATCCAGTTTTAGTGTACGAGATAAACAGCTCCGAGTGGCCACCGGGCCGGGTGCGCGCGCGCAAGCTCTTTTAACGAGAACTGGCTCCTAACACGTTTCAGAAAAGTCGTTTCGCATTTGCAGGTCCCATCGAAATGCGTCCACCTTCCTTCTGTCAATATCAATATTGACATAACACCAAAAACAAGAGCCATGAAGATGATAATACGAACAGCAGCGTCAATAATCAGCAGAATAACCATTCTAGAACTTTGGGAAACAAATCTGGATCTTGTTCGCCGTTGATTCCGGCCGCCTCTGGCGACGCTCCCCTCGGGCGGCGGCTGGCATTCCCCCTCGCGCTTTCCTTGCTCACGCCGACCCTAAGAGCCTAAAGCCCAGCCCTAAAACACTAATCCCTTGCGATGCATTAATATGGGAGGGAGTGTTGGTGCAAGAGGCAGGTTGAGCGAGGGGACACGTGACGGGGTCGAGGTCTGGCGCAGTTATAACAGGCTGGTCTTCACATGGCGCAAAGTCAAGGCGACGGCATCGTAAAGCAACCGAGTCCTCGTGTGATGGAGCTGTAAAAGGATGGAGTTGTGGTGCGAAGGAGCCGTGATGCAGCCACAGCATTGGAGTTGCAGCACAATGGAGTCTAGCATGATGGATTCCTCCCGCGATGGAGCAAAGGCGGCCTTCCAGGGCACCTCTGTCCAGGTGGGGAGCTTTGAGGCGCCCTCGTTAATCACAGAACCTTTTCGCCTTTTGCTTTGAAATCTTATCTATTGATTTGCTGTCGAGGAGAACGGAATGCCGGACGATCGATGCCCAGTCATCTTTACTTTGCATTCCTTCCATCCGGCTGGTTATTTCGGAAATGGACGGCCGGCGTGACCGAAAAATTAGAATAGATGAAACTAAGACTCACGTGGGTGCAAGGCGACAGACTAACGAAGACACGAAGAAAGAAGAGATCAAGCAGTTGAAAAAGGTAATGCAGTTGAAAGGCAGATTAGATAAAGCAATCCAAAAGATAAAGAAAATGAAAGATTAAAGAGACGAAGCCGTTGAGTGGCAAGGCGCCGCGCTCGCTTGCGGCCAGTTTGCCTCGCAAATGGCTCCGCTGAGCACGTGTCCTGCTTGGGGGGCGCGTCGCCAGCCGCGTGCCCTCGAGCGCGTGTCCGGCCAAGTGTCTCTGGGTCTCTGAAGTCACCTGTCTGCAAAAGGCATTTTGCGGCGATAAAACGCGCCGCGAGAATTTATTCGATTACATTTTCAGCAGAAAAGTTATTCGGTTAGTTATGCAGTCAGAGCTTATTCATATTTAAGATGTCTTTTATTTAATTCTATTTTACATTTGCACAAAGTGAATAAGAATTAAAAACACATATGAGAGGAATGTCGCTCCTTACTCTGCCGCTGCCGAGGTCACATCAGGGATCCAGTTGTGACTTCGTGATGCCGTTTTTATTACTGTGGTTATAGTCACTTCTATTACTCGTACTGCCATTGCTAAAGCTGTGGTCATTACCGACATTGTTCTATTAGTGTACGGACGGACAGAAAGACATAGGATAGACATATAGTAACACAGATAAACAGAGAGAGAGAGAGGGAGAGGAGAGGAGGGAGAGAGAGAGGGGGGGGAGAGAGGAGAGAGAGAGAGAGGGGGGGGGGGAGAGAGAGAGGAGGAGAGAAAGAGAGAGAGAGAGAGAGAGAGAGAGAGAAAGAGAGAGAAAGAGAGAGGAGAGAGAGAAAAAGAGAAAGAGAAAGAGGGAGGAGAGAAAGAGAGAGTTAAGCCACAAAGTCGAAGAAGCGACAGAGTCTAGTGTCGCGGTTGGTCGTGAGGCGCAAGTCGTCCCTTCATCCGGGACTCAGCGGGGGTCGTGTCGGGGGTGCGTGCATGTGCGTGTGTACGTGCGTGGGCGGGCGCGGGCGGCTGTTTCCCTCCCGGGCGGACCGGGCGAGGGCGGAGGCCCAAAATGAGTGAATAAGAAGCCCTGCCGCGGCAGACGAGTCACGTGACACCTGGCAATTAAGGGGCCTGCCCTTTTAAAATTTATCGACAGTCACTCAAACGAAACACAGATCACAGAGGCAAGCAGTGAAAATTATATACTTGATATCGAGCTCATAGTGCATTACATCATCATCAAATTATTTCATACAGCAGAAAATTTTATCACATACTTATTCATATATCAATGCCTTTTATCATTATCTCGCAGCAGCATTTGCCAAATTAATCATTAAAACCTCTATGCAAGTCGCTCTTACATCTTGTCACATCAATGTGCTCACCGCATTAGTCACTCTTATCATCATCATTAAGCTTTCATTACCATGATTTCATATCATTGTCCGAGTATTCGTCAGTCATCATCATCACATTATCATATCCTATCACACAATCATATTATCATTATATCATCATTATCACATATGATAGCATAAAAACATCATTCATCGATAATCATTACCTGCAGCAAGTCACATCAGATCGCATATTACATTCGTATCGTTTTCATATCTCAGTATCTAATCATCTTATCATCTATCTCTATATCTGCATTCAAACTAATCTCATATCATCGATCTTTATCTTAATCCATCTCATCATCTACATTATCACACAATAATCATAGCATAGTTATAAACCACATATCAGCATAGACAGGTCGATCTTCTCACATTTGCGAGTCACTAATACTCCACATATCATCCATTATGAGACATCACGACAGTTGAGTCTTATACGGGTTATACAACATATCTCATATTACTCTTATCATTGCATCAAGCGTCGGGCTTAATCACACATTATATTTCAGTACGACATCAACATGATAAACATAGCGAGCACATCATTATATCATTACATGAACATCATCTTGAGATAAAAGAGAGAGACATAGCGAATCTACACACTCACATCAGCTCGAATAAGCATCACATCTAGTTCATCTCTTCTCTCATACATCCTCTTACACCACTATCATTACAATCTATCAGAGTGCACATGTCATCGATTAGTCATCATCAACATCACTCATTATCCTCCTCAGCTATCATCATATTACACATCATACACATCATAATCTCGCTTCATACCATCACATCATCTCACATTACATCTCTTTCACTCTCCTCGTCTTATCTCTCTGCATCTCTCTCTCTCACTTCTCTCTTTCTCTCTTTCCTCTCCTCACGACCCCTTTCTTACTCACTCCTCATCATTACATCATCTTCTCCTCCACTATCACTCTCCTCTCACATTCATCTCACCTATCTCTCTCTCCTCACTTTCCTTCATCTCTACTCCTGCCTCTCCTTCTCCTCTCCTCCTCTCCTCCTTACTCCTATCCTCCTCATCCTCCTCTCTTCATATCTCTCTCCTCCTTCCTCTTCCTCCTCCTCTCTCCTCTCTCCTTCCTTCTCTTCTCTCCTCATTCATCCATCCTCTCTCCTTCCTCCTCCTCTCCTTCCTCTCTCTCTTCTATCTCTACTCCTCATCCCTCTTTCTCCTATCATCATCATTATCTCATCATCATCCGCATCATCTCATTTCATCTCACTTTTCTCACATCATCATCTCACTCATCATTATCATCACTTCTCTCATCTCATCATCCATCTCCCTCCTCATCCTCTCTCACTTCACCACCATCATATCATTCATTATCTCTCTCATCATCATTATCCTCATCATTATCATCATCATCACTTATCATCACATTATCACTCATCATTATCATCATCATTCTATCATATCATCATTATCACCATTACATCATCAATCATCATCATTATCATCATCATTATCATCATATCATCATCATTATCATCATTCATCATCATCATCATTATCACTCATATCATACATCTCATTATCATCATCATCACTCATTATCTCTCACCATCATTATCATCATCTATATATCATCATCATCATTACCATCATTATCATCATCTATCATCATTATCATCACATTCATCATCATCATCATTATCATCATCATTATCATCCATCAATTATCATCATCATCATTATCATCATCTTATCATCATCATTATCTCATCATCATCATCAATCATCATCATCATCATATCATCATCATCATTATCATCAATCATCATTATTATTATTATTATCATCATCATCATCATTATCATCATCATCATCATCATCATATCATCACATTATCATCATCATCATCATTTTATCATCATATTCATCATCATCATCACATCATTATCATATCATCATCATCATCATCATCATTATCTCATCATCATCATTTCATTATCATATCATTATCAGTACATCATCATCTATCACTCATCATTAGTCATCATCATCATTATCATCATCACACATCATCTATCATCTATCACATCATTATCATCACCATCAATCATTATCATCATCATCATCATCATCATCATCATCTTCCTCATCCTCCTCATCCACCTTCTCCTCTTTTATTTTCTTCTTCCTTTTTCTTCTTTTCCCTATCCTCTTTTCCCTTCTGTATCGTTTCCCTCTTATTGTTCCTTCCTCCGAACCTTTTCGCTCTCTCCTCCTCTGTCCTCCTCCTCCTCCTTCCTTGTATCCTTCTCCTAGTCATCCTCCTTCTTCTCCTCCCTTCTGTTCTTCGTCTTCTTCTTTTCTTCTTCTTCTCCTTTCTAATCCTCTTCCTCCTCCTCCTCTTCTCTTCCTATTCCTATTCCCCTTCTTCTTCTTCTTCCTCTTCTCCTACTGAATAATCTCCTCTTTCTCCTTCTCTCCTAGTTATTCTATTCCTCCTAATCCCATCCAACCCCCCCCCCCGCCCCATTGTCTTATCCTCCTGCTCTTTTTCTTCTCTCTAATTATTCTCGTCCCCCTCTCCCTTCTACAATTATTCTCTTCCTTTTTCATTTACTCTACGCTTCCTCCCCCGCCTCCTCCTCTTCCCTTCCCTCCCTCACTTATTTTCTTCTCTTTTTTCGTCCCAAAATATTCTCCTCTGCCTTCCCTTCCTCCCCTTCCTCTTCCTCTTCTTCCCCCACTGATTTTCCTCCTCTTCTTCCTCCTCTCCCTCAGCCTCCTTTTCTTTATCATCCAATTATTCTTCTGCTAATCCCCTACTTAATCCCCCAGCAGGCCAGGCAGGCAAGACGCGCCCTCGGCGGCGGGGCGAGAGGAGAACCAGCGCAGCCGAGATTCAAGTAGGAGGTTCGCCAGAGAGGTTCAAACCACAGGTTCGGCCGGAGGTTCAGCCGGGAAGAGACTGCTCCTTCGCCATTTAGAAGCCCGCGGGCGGTTCGCTCCGGGCCGATGGAGCCAGCACAGTACCAGGTTAGTGGCGTCCGAGAGCTTCCCCCCCCCCCTCCCCAAGTCAGTCGGATCTCCTGCAGGAGGCGGCGCTGCGGTGGGCGTGGCGCCGCCCGAACCGGGGCAGGGTCTCTCTTTGCGTGTTTTGTTCTCTGTTCCGCTTCTTCGTGCAAAGTGCCATTTCGCGCATCATGGTAATTCCATCTGTTCTTTTGTGCTTATTCAGCTATTGTGCTCGTTTGTTTTAATGTCAGCACGTGAACATATTATCACTGATTGTTATTATTGTACATAATATTATTATCACTTTCATTATCATTATTGTTATTGTAATCGTTATCGTTATTATTACTGTTGTTATTAGCAGTAGTAACATCATCATCATTAGTAGGAGTAGTATCATTATTTTTTTATCATTGTTATTGTTACTCTCGTTATTATAATCATTATTATTATCTTTATTATTATCATTATCATTAATATTACTATCATTGTTATTATTATTGTTATTGTTGTTGTTGTCATTATCATCATCATCATCATCATCATCATCATCATCATCATCATCATCATCATCATCATCATCATCATCATCATTATTACCATTATTGTAGTGGATGATCAAACTCTCTGTATATTCGTCATCGTTTTACCAGATGCAGGTAATGTCCATGTGGGTTTGGCGTATTTTGGTGATGACTCTCAGGTGATTTGAAAGTGATCCCGTAATCATAATAAAAAGAACAGTAAAATAGCATCACTGGCTGACTAAAAAGCAACATAAAAAGAGCATCCATTCTATACATTTATTACGCACAAATCTTTCGAACACAACCAGTGCACAAACAACACACCATACACTTTCTTGGAACTGAGGCAACCCGCCACAGCACGAGAAGCGCCAGTCAACCAGCAAAAAATCCAACGGTCTGTCACTACACAGGATAAAAGCCTCTCTCTCTCTCTTCTCTTTCTCTCTCTCTCTCTCTCTCTCTCTCTCTCTCTCTCTCTCTCTCTCTCTCTCTCTCTCTCTCTCTGACCGACCTGGTTTGACCTTTTATACTGGTGGCTTCCCGCGCTTGGTGATGTTTTACCCGTAATGTAGTTTATTTCATTTACTAAATACTGTATGTTGAGTTTGAAATAAATCTAAAAATACATAAAATAAAAACTATAATAAAAGTATACAAAAATGGGCACATAAAAGAAATAATTGACAGGAAAGTAAGAAAAAGTGGAAGAAGGGATCCGCGAAGGAAACGGAGAAATACGAAGAGAAAAACGAGTGAGATACAAAGCTAAGGTGAATTAGTCGAAGGCAAGAATAAGACAAGGTAAGTATGGAACATAAGGTAAATAGAGTATAAGTAGTGATACTTGCAGTAGAAGTAGTGTAGATGCAGGTGTAGATCACGAACCAAAGGGAAAGTTAAGTCAGAGGATATAAAATACAGGTTTACACTTATAAAAAAAACAGACAAACACAAAAAGCAGCAAAGCCAGTTAAGTTAAGTAAGTTTATTTACCACCCCGGCTATCTGCCCAGGCGCGGGCAATCATGATTGCAGTTTTACACATATATGACATAGTACAGTAGCCTGTAACTACTGTAATTGTACATGGTAAAATAGAAATATAAATCATACATCATACAAAAATTATTACTTTCATATGCTTTTGCCACTGTGTTTGAATAACACTGTTATTTGCTTACGGTAGTTATTACATAGTAAATGTAGGGTATAGTACGACCTTGACTTTGCCGACAATGTTGCCATCCTATCTGAGTCCTTGGAGTCACTTGTGGCGGCTCTTGATGTATTTAGCAATGAGGCGAAGCCCCTAGGCCTAGAGGTCTCCTGGACCAAGACCAAGATTCAGGACTTTGGGGGCCTGTTAGGGGAACCCGTTCAGTCGATCCATGCTTGCGGCGAGGACGTTGAAGCCACAGAAAGTTTTACATACCTTGGTAGCGTAGTCCATATCTCTGGGTTGTCAGACCAGGAAGTCAGTAGACGGATTGGTCTGGCAACAGGAGCCATGAACTCGATCAACAAGAGCGTTTGGAGATGTCTGTACCTATGCAGAAGGACCAAGCTGCGTGTCTTCAAGGCCTTGATACTTCCAGTTTTGCTCTATGGAAGCGAAACCTGGACGCTATCCAGTGCCTTGGAGTCTCGCCTTGATGCCTTTTGTAACAAGTACCTTCGCCGGATCATGGGGTACAGTTGGCAGGACCACGTGTCCAACCGGCGGTTACACCGTGAGACTGGCATGGGACCTGTTACTTGCATAATCCGGGAATCGCCAACTCAGGCTATATGGCCACCTAGCTCGCCTCCCTATGGACGACCCTGCCCATCAGGTTGTCTCTCTGCGAGACAACCCTGGGTGGAGGAGACCTGTGGGACGTCCTAGGAGATCATGGCTTGGGCAGCTCGACGAGACCTGTCGCGAGGAACTAGAGATGGGCCGTGTGCCTGCCTGGAGACTCGCCTCGAGGGATCCTCGTGGCTGGAAGCGAAGGGTGGATGCGGCCATGCGCCCCCGTCGGCGTTAGCCCCATGATGATGATGATGATAGTACGAGTATATCTTCCAATGCATCAGATGAAATGAAATATTCACATAGTTCTTTATAATAAACGTCATAAGTTAAGTTAAGTTAAGTAAGTTTATTTACCACCCTGGCTATCTGCTCAGGCGTGGTCAATCATGATTGCAGTTTTACATATATCTGACATTGTACAGTAGCCTGTAACTACTGTAATTGTACATGGTAAAATAGAAATATAAATCATACATCATACAAAAAATATTACTTTCATATGCTTTTGCCACTGTGTTTAGATAACACTGTTATTTGTTTACAGTAGTCATTACATAGAAAAAGTTTAAAATTTAGGGTATAATACGAGTATATCTTCCAATGTATCAGAAATGAAATATTCACATGGCTCTGTATACCTCATGTTAGGTGGTCTGAAAGGCTGTATCACATGACATTCCGAGATATAGTGCTCAAGCGTTCGCTTGTTTTCTTCGTTACACAGTCTACATCTAGATTCATCTGCACTTCTTGCACCGTGCAGTTGCCAGTACATTCTGTAACCTTAACGTATTCTGGCAATAACTACGTCACACTGCTGGTTTGACTTCGGTGCCACCCATAGGAAGTCTTGCTATCTCTATACTGATCGTAGTGCCTTATGGAACAGCTTTCAGGCTTTTGAGTGTTAATCAAACTACTAGTTCATCCTTATGAGAACTTTTCAATATATGTGCAACCCTAGCAAGAGGCATCCCGAGAGCTATGTTCACAGTATCCTTGCTGCAGGCTTCTTTCGCCAATTTGTCTACATGGTCGTGCTTGTGTATGCCAACATGAGATGGTATCCATACAAATTGAATGTTGAAATTACGCTCTGTTGCATAAGTTACGTTACACTTAATGGAACTCACAATTTCCTCATCGGCGGAGGAGTCCGTAGAGTTTCCATAGAAATAAAGTCAGGGGAACAGGCGGCCCGAAAGCCTGCGGTGCGCCTGAAGCCAGGGGAAATTCATATTATTATAAGTACTTTAACTATTATTATTGTTGTTGTCATTGTTATTTTTCATTATTATCATTTATTATTATTATTATTATTATTATTATTATTATTGTTATTATTGTTATTATTATTATTGTTATTATTATCATCATCATCATTATCATCATATCATCATCATCATCATCATCATCATCATCATCATCATCATCATCATCATCATCATCATCATCATCATTATCATCATCATCATCATCATCATCATCATCATCATCATCATCATCATCATCATCATCATCATCATCATCATCATTACCTTTATCATTATTAGTGTTATCATTTTTATTTGTATTATT
The DNA here is from genome assembly GCF_015228065.2 of Penaeus monodon. NCBI lineage: Eukaryota > Metazoa > Arthropoda > Malacostraca > Decapoda > Penaeidae > Penaeus > Penaeus monodon. The sequence goes on along the minus strand of NC_051392.1, from coordinate 405,871 downwards.
ATTTCTACTATTATTGTTGTCATTATCGTTGTTATTATTATTATTATTTTCATTATTATTATTATTATTATTATTATTATTATTATTATTATTATTATTGTCATCCCATTATTCATCATCATTATCATAATTTATATTGTTATTATATTTAATAATTTATATTGTTATTATATATTTTATTACTACTACTACTACTACTATTGTCATTATCATCATCATCATCTTTATAATAATTCATATTGTTATAATATATTTTATTAATATTATTGTTATTATTATTATTATCATTGCTATCATTATCATTGGTGTTCTTGTTATTGCTGTTATCGACATGATTATCATTTTCACTATTAATATTATCATTGATAA